>NC_086317.1:26379754-26693600 GCF_036172605.1 Pelobates fuscus
TCCCCCCCAGATTTTTTTGGGTTCCTACGCCCATGATCACCACAATTCAATGCTTTAATTTTATTTGCTAGAAAAGCGAATGCGTTGAGGAATACATTCATCTAACAAGATGTTGTGTGGAAATCTCTATAGAAACTGTAGGATATTGTAAAGTGTGATATTGACTTTGTTCCACAATGTGAAAGCATTGTGAAGGAATATGTGAAATACAATAAACGGGATAGACTTGAATGATTCTTTTGAATAATCAGTCATGCTAGGTGTCAGTATCTGTGACTTTCATGGGGGATGATACCTTACGGAACTGAAGGAGAAAATACAATTTGTTCTATGCACTCAGAGACAAACAAAACAGCAATGATAATATATAGTAACAAGGAAATTATTTTGTTTTGCTAAACAGTGAGACTACTTTTTAGCAAGATAATACATATATGAGAGTCTTTCATAATGCTATTTGCTCATCAACCGTTTCCTAACTCCTGGAAAAACACTTTTAGCTAACTATTTATATGACTACGCTAACTGCTTAAAGTGTACCTATTACATTAATTACACAGACAATTCTTTAAATTCAAGTGGAAAACAATTATGTATAGATTGTGCTAGTATAACTGGCAATTGTATAGATTTTTGAAGAAAAAAAAAATCTGCAGTAAAGTGTGGTCTCTCTTTACCTAGACGATTCAGTTCTCAGCATAACATATATGCCTCTGGCATAAAGATCTATACTGAGTGTTGAGTGACACCAGGGAGCAGGAGATCCCTTCTACCTTCTCCTATACCTATAGCTACCCCCAGCAAGTCTTGCACTTGCTTGGGCAATGTATAAATGAAGTAACAGATATCAGAGGTTGCTGTATCTCTTGTGAGTTTGGATCTGTCCTGCCATTTTGGGTGGGATCAGTCTGATGTGCAAATGGCCTGGTTCTTTTTGTAATGGCACAAGATGAGCTAAAACCAACTTGAGATCTGTGCGGGGACCAACAGTATGGCAGGCTATGTGAGCTGTTGTCCATTCTCAGTATTCTCTTGCACCCTGTTTTTTGCTTTCCCTAGGTTTAAAGGATATTCCAGATGTGGATCCCTTGCTCACGGTTCCTAGAGGGATATTGGCTATACCTCACTGATGATGCCTAACAAGGTTTAAACGACTGTCTGGGGTTGCTGTATCTCTCCTGCAGAGAGAACCGGTCTGCATTTTGGATCTGTCCTGCCATTTTGAGTGGCATCAATGTGATGTGCAAATGGTTCTTATTGTAATGGCACCAGATGAGCTACAACCAGCTTGAGATCTGAGTGGGGACCAAGCGACGGGCAGGCTATATGAGCTGTTGTCCGTTCTCAGTATTCTCTTGCACCCTGTTTTATGCTCTCCCTAAGTAACAGATATCACTCCATTCTGAAGTTAATAAGCTGGCAATGAAGCCAATGAGTCAGCAGCATGGGGAGGATTTGAGGGCAAAGGTTCCTAAATAGGTTCAATTGTATTGAAGGTAGGAGAAAAGGGATGGAGAGATCTTGGTGAGTCTTACATTACTTGAACATCGACAAAACTGCTCAGATTGCTGCTTTGTCACTACTGGAGAGGAGATTGGTATATCACTTATTGTCTCTGTTATATTCATTATGTAAATTACTTGTTGTCAAATATCCCTATTCTATAATTGTACAGAGTTTGTTGGAGCTAAATAAATGCTAATAATTATAATAATGTGCCACTAATATCTCCAAAATAAAATAAATAGGTCTTTTGTCCTTATGATAAACTATATTTTTTATTCGTTGTGTTCAGATTCTGCCCCAGCCCAAATGCAACACCCAGTTTCCATTAACTTGGACTAGGAATTTATTTATAAATACCCACGGAGATGTTTTTCTCAGTTTATATTTTGGGTCCACCTGAGACAGTTTAAAGCGGCACTGTCATGCCGAATCCCGGTTTTTTTTAACCCCCCTCCCACCTCCACTACATCCAATTGACCCCTTAGTTGACCCCTTAGTCACCCCCAAATGCCCCTAAGCCCCCCAGATTACCTATTTATTAATCTGTATTTTCTGCCCCGATCTTTATTCAGGGCGCCGCCATCTTTGTGTGGGTAAGTGAAGTCCCTGTGGGACACGTCATCTGCCCACACTAGATAGCGCTGAGATTCCTGCACATGCCCAGTTAAACACCTGGACATGTGAACAGGAATTTCATCTATTCATTCATTCATCAGACGAATGAATGAATAGAAAAATCAGCCGAACAAACTAACACTGAGTATCAGTGTTAGTTTGTTCGTTCAGTTTATTACAAGGAGGGAGCTACCGGCGTGCAGCTCCCTCCTTGTAATATGTAAAGACAGAAGCGGCAGGGAGCAGTGCTCCCCACCACTTCATAAGCCCCCTCGGTCCCCCCCTCACTCTATGGGGGTCAATATGACCCCCATAATAGTATAAAGGAGAATAAAATCTCCCAAATGCCCCTACTCGCTATACCGCGATTAGGGGCATGTCTACTAAACAGTGAGCAGCCAGTGGCTGGTGGGGGCCATAAATTACAATGGAGGGATGGGGACCTACTGTCCTCCCCCCACCCCCGGCCCCCACCCTTGAGCGGTGGGTGGGGGCCATAATTTATAATGAGGGGGGGGACCTACTGTCCTCCCCCCGGCCCCCACCCCTGGTAATGATAATGGGGGGGACCTACTGTTCTACCCCCCAGGCCTCCACCCCTGGGCGGCGGGTGGGGGCCATAATGATAAAGAAGGGGGGGGGACCTACTGTCCTCCCACCTCCGGCCCCCACCCTTGGGCGGCGGGTGGTGGCCATAATGATAATGAAGGGGGGGATCCTACTGTCCTCCCCCCCCGGCTCCCACCCCTGGGCAGCAGGTGGGGGCCATAATGATAATGAAGGGGGGGGACACCTACTGTCCTCCCCCCGGCCCCCACCCCTGGGTGGTGGGTGGGGGCCATAAAGATAACGAGGGGGACCTACTGTCCTCCCCCTCTCCGGCCCCCACCCCTGGGCGGCGGGTGGGGGCCATAATGATAATGAGGGGGGGACGACACCTACTGTCCTCCCCCCACCGGCCCCCACCCCTGGGTGGCGGGTGGGGTCCCTAAATCAAATAACCCCCCCTCCATCAAAGGTGACTAGGGGTCCCCAAGCCCCTAGTCACCCATCCCCCACCCAAATAAAAAAGCCCCTACCTACCCCCCTCACCCTAAAAAATAGTGAGGGGGGAATAAAATTACTACCCTGTAAAAAAAATTAAACTTACCATTCGACATCTTCCTTTTTCTGAAATCTTCATTTTTGAGCCCCAAAAAAGGGCAAATAAAATCCACTATACCCATCGAACTTAAAATAAAATAAAAAACCAGACGAAAAAGAAAAAAAAATCCATCTTCACCCATGGAGGGCTCCGCACAGACTGAGCTCCGCAGGGCGGGGGAAGGCTTATAAAGCCTTGCCCCGCCCTGCACTTAGGCTAAGAACACTCTGATTGGTGGGTTTAAGCCAATCAGAGTGCTCTTTGTCATTTTACACAGCGTGGGAAAGTTCTTTGGAATTTATGGGACAATAGGTCTCCCCCCTTATTTTACTTTAGGGCCCCCACCCGTCGTTTAGGGGTGGAGGCCAATAGTTTTTTTGTTTGTTTTTTTACAGTGAGCAGCCACTGGCTGCTCACTGTTTACTAGACATGCCCCTACTCGCGGTATAGCGAGTAGGGGCATATTATTTACTAATACTAAGTAATCTTTACTTAGTATTAGTAAATTTGGCTGAAAGACCAATTTAGGTCTTTCAGCCTTTTAGTAGATAGCTCCCTAATACCGTGGGAATTAGGGAGTTATCTACTAAGTGGCTGCAAGATGCAGCCGCGGCAATGAATAGGATCGGAGTTTCATTCATTCGAATGAAATTGCGATCCGAACAAAGTCCCGAATTGCGTTCTAAAACAAACGAACATACTGTTCTCATTCAGTTAGAACGCAATTCGGCAGTTTCGGCTAAAATGACAGGAAGCATCGTGGGAACAGGGAGGAAAGGTAAGAATTATGGGAAAATTGCTCTGACCAGCGGAAATGAAGCACACTTTGCTCCTCCGCTGGTCAGAGCTGGCCAAGTGGAGGAATCCTCCATAAGACAAAGAGTCCCTACTTTGTCTTATGATTTTAAAGAAAACTATAGCAGACAGGAAGAAACGGAGAACAGATTCTCAGAGAGGGGGAGAAGAGGAACAGTTTGAGGAAAGGTAAGTTCGGCATGACAGTGCCGCTTTAAGGCTATTTCACTCCTCTTAATAAAAGTAAATTTAGCTGAATGACCTTGAATACATAAACTGAGCAATTACTTTTTTTTTTCTAAAGAAACACAACATACAACCCTACAAATAATGGAACATCAATCCGACCTTCAAAAATATAAGTCCAGTTTACCTTTAAAGGCCCTCACATGTTAAAATGAGTTACAGTCCAAGTTCAGAATCTGCTCTATTTATACAAGCTTGGGTATTTGTCTGCTAATCCAGAGATCTTTCCTTATTTGCTAAGTTGCGGCTTCTTTGAAAATGTAATTACGATCGATGATGCAATATTTATAACACGTCTACACCAATTTCTATGTCACCTGCTAACGCAAACACTTCAAAGAAAAATAGCCAAACCATATAGGGTGGGTGACTACATATGATTTAGACAATAACCCATTAAACGTAAGCATTAAACTTGTTGATGCTATCCTGTATGCATGGCTTCCTTGATTCTACCAATTTTAAAGAAGAAATCTGCTTAAAGGGACTCTATGGTTACCAGGACCAGTACAGCTTAATGTAATGGTTCTGGTATCTATAGCTTGTAGGCTTTTCAATGTAAACACTGCCTTTTCAGAGAAAATGCAGTTTTTATATTGCTGCCTAACAACACCTCCAGGCACAGCCACTAGAGGTGCTTCCATGTTCAGTACTGCGCTGTGTACATGGAGAAACTCTGCATGGAGACACTGAATGCTCCACGTTGAGATGCATTGATTGATCTATAAGAAGATTCTGCCTGGTTTGCTTTGGGAAAGCATTGGATTGGCCGAGATCATCAAGATTGATAATCTCAGCCATAGAGGCTAAGCCAGGCAGGGCCTGCTGGCCTGGCGTGGGGAAATAGGTGAGTTAAATAACCTTTTCTGCACGATCGGAGTGAAGACAGTCACCTAAAATGTCACATCAGGACTATAATGTCAGTAATACATGTTTGTATTCCTGACACTATAAAGTTCCTTTAAGTTACTTTATGGCTTATCTTTTTATCCATAAAGTCTATATTAAAGCATCACTGAACTAAACTTTTTTAAAATAGAATGTGACAATTTCATGGTAGCAAATTACATTTTGCTGTTGCTAATTAAACAATGGAACTGTCCTGTAGCCCATGGAACAGCAAAGAGAGTGGAATGGACCTTGATAAGGCCGGGAAGTAGGCATAAAAAACATGTCAATTAGGTCAGTGAGAGCAGGGTTTGTTAGGGATATAGGGGTTTATTAGGGATATACATATCGGCCATAAAGGGGTTTGTTAGGGATATACATATCGGCCATTTTAGGTAGTGGCTATTTTGAATAACCTTCACTTACCTGCTATTTGTCCCTCCCTGTTATTTTGTTTTGGGTTTTTTCCGGTTTCTTCACAGTGGTGGGGAATGGCCAAGTTAAATTTTGGGGGTAGATGGAGTAGGAAGTGGGGCATGGCTAAGTTAGTATGGATTAGGCAGGAATGTTTCACTTGGTTGGTAGGTTCGAGCTCGTTGTTGGCTCGTTGTTGGAGATGTAGGGGTGTTGGAACGACAGTGTTTTATGTCATGTTATTAAGTGTTCTTGCATAGCAAGACCACTTAATGTTATCTCACATATATATTATTATTATAGCCAAATTTGCCACCCTAACTCCTCCCACAGTTTTTACACTACATAGACCATAATATACCAAAACGTGCGGATTGCTATTACTTTGTGGAACGTTTCGCCGAATGGTTCACGGAATATCGTCGTTCTTGTGGCGAAATTTGTCCCATAGGAATGAATGGCAAAATGTTCAAAACTAGAGTGGGAGCTGGCAAAAGCTTAAAAATCAGGACATGATTTCTAAACTGACACCACTCCCTCATTTTCAAGCCCACCTACACAAATCTTATATCAAAACGTTCAGCTATCCCTGCTGCCAATAGAAATGTCCACGGCTATGCCATAGTCCTGATAGTTTTCACAATATGACCATTTGTTTGCAACTCACGCCTTCCATTGACATTCATTGAAACTTCACTCAAGTCAGCTCAAACTTGAAGGGCAATTTCTAAACTGCGACTGTGCCTGAATTTTTAATACTTCAGAGACATACTATGCATCAAAATGTAGGTCTGGGTCTTGTGATTCTCACAATATAAAGCTCTTCGCTGTAGGATTTACAGTTTCTAAAATACGACCGTTTGAAGATGGCAACCGCCAAAATACTCTGACCTGTGCCAGGCTGCAGCAGCAAGTGATGTCATAGACAGGGCCTTTTGTACACCTGCTAATGTTTTTATAACTGTATGTTTTAATGTAACTGTGAAGCACTTTGGGCAACAACGTTGCAATTAAATGTGCTATATAAATAATAACAGTTACTCCGCCAACTCCAGTTGCAGACTACTGGTGGAGGCAAGAACACTTCACAATTTCCACAGAAATTGTAGCTTTTCTAGTTTATATTGTTATGTTTTGTTTTGTTGGGTCACTTCCAGGGGTAATTTATGTATGAGGGGATGGTGGTTTACATATGAGTATGGTTTTGTTGGCAATTATCCTATTTTGTTATATTTTCTTATAAGTTAATAAAGCTGTGTACAAATATTTTACAATAAGAAAAGTCAGTGTCCTTGTCTTTTTGGGGATGTGGGGGTAAGTGTTATGACTATGCCGGTCAACGACTGTGCACTTGTCATGTGTTTATTAAAATATATGCTATTTTTTTTTATTTACCAGAAAATTATAGTTTGAAAGTAGACAGAAAATTAATGCAGTGACTGGTCTCTGCAAACTAAAGTGGAAAGTAAATATCTGTCACATAGAAACTCCCCGACTTAGAACTGACTGCATTGCTGATTGATTACAGGTTTGTGTATGATTAGTCAATCCGTGGGTGAAAGTCTTCAACCGAGAGCTGCAAAGTGAAATGTCCATTACATCAGTTAACCATTGTAATTAAAAACAAATGAAAAGATTTTGAGCTAAGTTATTTAATAAACTGAAAATCTGGAGAATCGGCTGAAGGATTTTACATTTTAGGCAAGCTGAAAAAATGTTAGCAAGTCTACTAATTTTGTTTAAAATTTAAAATGTAATTCTTTAGTTCTCACTAATGTTTTTCAAGAGTTTGGTGATTATCTCTGTTTGGAACATAAAGGAACACCATGATCACTGTTTTGCCCTCTCGTAGGAAAAGTGATATTCCCGCTACCCCTCACATATCAGATCTCTCTGACACCCATTTATATCTTCTCATTTCTTTGTTTAGAGTTATGCATTTCCAGGGATTTCACTCCCTTCCAGAGTTAGGGAATCAGGGCATGTCTAAGGTTATCACTTTGCTCTCTCAGTTCCTCCTATTACTGGATTTCTGATACACGACTGATCATAGCAGAGCAGCAGTCACATGTCAAACTAAGTAAATATTAAAGGAGGACAATGTTACTTTAAGACAAGTTAAGTAACATACATTTTCTTGAGTAAATGTCTCCAGTTATTTAGACACAGTTGTATACTGTATGTTTCGGGCAGTACTCACCAATGCATTGTCGTCCAGGATTAGTTGTATTGGTATCAGAATATCCTGGGTAACACTGACACTGATAGCTCCCAGGAGTGTTGGTACAAGTAGCAAAAGACGAACAGGTGTTCAAAGTAGAATTTGCACACTCATTTATATCTGTAACGAAACAAATCAACTAATGAATTATATAGACATTGTAAAGCAAATGTAACGGGTTATAATATGAAGGTATTAACATACACAAATAAAGTAAAAAGCAATCTCCCTTGTATCTGATTCATGTAATAAACGTTATCTTGTTTAACTGCAAGGAAAAGGCTCTCTTAGAGACAAGTTATTGTTAACAGAAATTCAAATGTCAAGAAGAGTTTAGGATATTCCTAAAATCCTCGAGTCACTGCAACTATATTTAACCCCTTAGTGACCAGACCATTTTTCAATTTTCTTACCGTTAAGGACCAGGGCTGTCACACTTTTTTGAACTTTGACCCCAAAATCTGTTACGCATCTACAACCGCCACAAAACACCCATGCTAAATAGTTTCTTGAGTTTAGAAATACCCAATGTTATCATGTTCTTAGCTTTTTTTGGAAAGTTATAGGGCAATAAGTACAAGTAGCACTTTGCTATTTCCAAACCATTTATTTTTTAAAAATATCACTGATATCTGTAAGGAATCCCTAAATAAACCTGCACATTTAAATATTTTTTTTTAAAAATAAGACAACCTAAGATATTAAACTTGGGGTATTTTGACTCTTTTCATGCAACCATTTTACCAATCTATTCCAAATAAAAAAAAAATAATTGGTGATTTTTTTTGACACACAGTAATTTAAGAATACATCTACTGAGAACTTTAAGGGTTACTGCCAAAGAACACCCCAATATGTGTTCAGCAACATCTCCCGAGTACAGTTATACCACCCATGTATAGGTGTGTTGGGTTCTCCGGGGGCTAAAAGACCTTATTTGGATGGTGTGCATTCCAGTTTTCCAACTTGGAATTTTCACAGCTGGTCATCATGCACCCATGTCCTATTTGTGAAATTTTTGAAGCCGGACAATGTAATTTACCCCCATCAAACCATATATTTCTGAAATGTAGACACCCTAGGGTATTTTAAATGGTGGTATTTTAACACTTTCCATTCACTAATTCTACCACCAGTCTGTGTCAAACCTTTGGGTAGTCATTGTTTGTGTTATTTTTCTCTCACATTGTACTTTAGGCATGGATTCTCAATTCCTGTTATGTGTTACTGACCCCAATATGAACATGCCAATATACCGAATCCCGCGCGCTCATGGGGAAAAAAACGAACGTGTGTGCAAACAGGCATGAACACCTTATTCGTGTCCACGCGTTCGTGAGGAAATGAATTGATGCGCCCGCGCAAACATCTGAATGCCCGGGCGTGCGCACTCATTATGTAGGATGCCGGGGACCTTGCGCTAGAAGGCAAGAACGCCAGCGCAAACGTACCTGAGCGGAATAAAGGGATTGAAAAATAGGACCGGAGTACTTCCGTGAGAAAGCAGAAGGAGACAACATGTCAGGTGGCATCCAGGGTTGTTCACAGTGGATCCTTCTCCCCAGTCATCCACATATTTGCCGGCCTACGTGTGTGTCTGTGCATATATATATATATATATATATATATATATATATAGTGTATCTCACAAAAGTGAATACACCCCTCACATTTTTTGTAAATAGTTTATTAGATCTTTTCATGTGGCAACACTGAAGAAATGACATTCTGCTACAATGTAAAGTAGTAAGTGTACAGCCTCTATAACAGTGTAAATTTGCTGTCCCCTGAAAATAACTCAACACACAGCCAATAATGTCTATACCGTTGGCACCAAAAGTGAGAGCAACCCCTAAGTGGAAATGTCCAAATTGGGCCCAGAGTGTCAATATTTTGTGTGGTCACCATTACTTTCCAGCACTTCCTTAACCCTCATGGGCATGGAGTTCACCAGAGCTTCACAAGTTTCCACTGGAGTCCTCTTTCACTCCTCCATGACAACATTACGTAGCTGGTGGAGGTTATAGACCTTGCGCTCCCCCACCTTCAATTTGAGGATGCCCCACAGATGGTCAATAGGGATTAGGTCTGGAGACATACTTGGCCAGTCCATCACCTTTACCTTCAGCTTCTTTAGCAAGGCAGTGGTTGTCTTGGAGGTGTGTTTGGGGTCGTTATCATGTTGGAATACTTTCCTGCGGCCCAGTCTCTGAAGGGACGGGATCATGCTCTGCTTCAGTATGTCACAGTACGTGTTGGCATTCATGGTTCTCTCAATGAACTGTCTCCCCAGTGCCGGCAGCACTCATGCAGGCCCAGACCATGACACTCCCACCACCATGCTTGACTGTAGGCAAGACAAGCTTGTCTTTGTACTCCTCACTTGGTTGCCACCACACACACTTGACACCATCTGAACCAAATACATTTATATTGGTCTCATCGGACCACAGGACATGGTTCCAGTAATCCATGTCCTTAGTCTGCTTGTCTTCAGCGAACTGTTTGCAGGCTTTCTTGTGCATCATATTTAGGAGAGGCTTCCTTCTGGGATGACAGCAATGCACATCAATTTGATGCAGTATGCAGCATATGGTCTGAACATTGACAGGTTGATCCTTCACCCCTTCAACATCTGCAGCACTGATCCGTCTTTTTCCCAAAGACAACCTCTGGCTATGACGCTGAGCACGTGCACTAAACTTCTTTGGTTGACCATGACGAGACCTGTTCTGAGTGGAACCTGTCCTGTGAAACCATGCCCACCGTGCAGCTCAGTTCAGGGTCTTGGCAATCCTCTTATAGCCTAGGACATCTTTATGTAGAGCGGCAATCGTTTTTTTTTCAGATCCCCAGAGATTTCTTTGCCATGAGGTGCTACGTTGAACTTCCAGTGACGAGTATGAGAGAGTGTGAGAGTTATACCACCAAATTTAACACACCTGCTCCCCATTCACACCTGAGACCTTGTAACACTAACGAGTCACATGACACTGGGGAGGGAAAATGGCTAATTGGGCCCAATTTGGACATTTCCACTTAGGGGTGTACTCACTTTTGTTGCCAACGGTTTAGACATTAATGGCTGTGTGTTGAGTTATTTTGAGGGTACAGCACATTTACACTGTTATACATGCTGAACACTTACTACTTTACATTGTAGCAAAGTGTCATTTCTTCAGTGTTGTCTCATGAAAAGATATAATAAAATCTTTAAAAAAATGTGAGGGGTGTACTCACTTTTGTAAGATACTGTATTATATAGATATACCGTATATACTCGAGTATAAGCCGATTTTTTTCAGCACATTTTTTGTGATGAAAAACCCCAACTCAGCTTATACTCGAGTCAATTGTCTGTATTATGGCAATTTACTGCCATAATACAGACAATGGGGCTGTGGGGGCTGTATGCGTTTACTTACCTCTCCTGCAGCTCCTGTCAGCTCCCTTCTCCTCCTCGCCGGTCCGTTCAGCACCTCTGTCAGCTCCCAGTGTAAGTCTCGCGAGAGCCACGGGGTCATAGTGTGGCTCTCGCGAGACTTACACTGGGAGCTGACAGAGGTGCTGAACAGACCGGCGCGGAGGAGGAGGGAGCTGACAGGAGCTGCAGGAGAGGTAAGTAAGAGCTCTGCCAGCCCCCTCCTACACAGCCCATCCACTGGACCACCAGGGAGTGAGAGCCCCCCTCCCTGCCATATCAAGCAGGATGGGGGGACGAAAAACATTTAAATTATAATAAAATAAAATAAAAAATAATAATTAAATAAAATAAAAAATAATAATAACAAAAAGTATTAAAATAATTAAAAAATAATAATAATAAAATTACCCACCCCCCACCAAGGCTCTGCAACACACACACACACTGCACTCATACACACACACTGCACTCATACACACACGCTGCACTCATACACACACGCTGCACTCATACACACACTGCATTCATACACACGCTGCACTCATACACACACTGCATTCATACACACACACTGCATTCATACACACACACACTGCATTCATACACACACACACTGCATTCATACACACACTCTGCATTCATTATATACACACACTGTAAATAAATATTCAATTAATATAATTTTTTTAGGATCTAATTTGATTTAGAAATTTACCAGTAGCTGCTGCATTTCCCACCCTAGTCTTATACTCGAGTCAATAAGTTTTCCCAGTTTTTTGGGGTAAAATTAGGGGCCTCGGCTTATATTCTGGTCGGCTTATACTCGAGTATATACGGTGTGTATATATATATATATATATATATATATATATATATAAACACACACATATAATACATGTGTATTACATGTGTATGTATGTATGTATGTATAGTATGTATGTATACGGATGGTGGGGGAAAAAAAGTGTGGATGAAAACCCCTTCCACCTGAAATAAGTAGATAGTTAATAAATTGCTAAACACAAATGCACACACCAGTCAAGCCTTAAGACTTGCTTTTCCCACAGAAATCTCACTTTAACAGTGCTCTCACTACTGCAAGGGATTCTGGATAGGTGTATGCAAATGAGATCAACAAAGAACCATATTTTTGCCTCATAATTCCACTTTATACATGGATTCCTTGGAGTATGTGTCTGCTGTATACAACAGCTTTGAAACACAACTCAGGAAGAGGAGCAAAGCTAGTGAACCACTCATGGACAGCTGTTTCGTTGTTAATGCAACTCATCAGCATGAGGTTGGTTACTGGCTTGAAGGCCTGGCATTACTTGCAAAGTACATACCAAGAGAGTTGTGGTGGGGAAAAAAGTGTGGATGAAAACCTCTTCCACCTGAAGTAAGTGGATAGTTAATACATTGCTAAACACAAATACACACACCAGTCAAGCCATAAGACTTGCTTTTCCCACAGAAATCCCACTTTAACAGTGCTCTCACTACTGCAAGAGTATCTGGGTAGGTATATGCAAATGAACTCAACAAAGAATGTGGTTCTTTGTTGAGCTCATTGCATACGCCTACCCAGAATGCATATATATGATTTTATTATAAGTGTATTTTGCGATATGTGGATATATCTCAAAGTACACTTATAATGAAATCATATATATGCATTATATATGTATAATCTTTTATAAAATGCTTTGATTATTTTATAATATTGTATACATATATAATATATGTATAATATATATATATATATATTTATATATATATATTTCATTTTTACTTTTTAGCAGCCTTGGGGACTGCCTGACAGCTCAGACAGTCCCCCTGCTGGCAGCTCCATAGACTCCTATTGCGGCCATGTGATCATTTTGATCACATGGCCCTGGAGGGCCAGAGTGGCCGTGGCTGCTGCTGGGGGACTGCTGTGGTCTCCGGCAGTACCCCCCGACTGTGATCGCCACGGATCGCAGGTCCAGGTAAGTCCAGGGCTCCTATTTGCCACTGACGTACTAGGTACGTCCGCAGTCCTTAACGACCGTTTTTTGTCGGATGTACCTAGTACGTCCATGATCGTTAAAGGGATATATGTATTTATAACGTCATTCTAAATGTATTTTGATTTAAACATATATGGATATTAATATAAAAACCAGTTAGAACAAATTTAATTTTATTATTTTTTTGTTATTCTATTGAGGGCTGGATCGGGCAGTGGGGATCTGTCTGACCTCCCAGATGGACCCCAGGATCGCGATCACTGGTGGGGGAACGCCAGTGGTCAGGTAAGTGTCGATTTACCAAATGACGTGCCGGGTACATCCGCTGTTGTTTTTTTGGAGGACGTACCTGGTACGTCTCTGATCAGGAAGGGGTTAACGGGACAATATAGTCACCAGAACAACTACAGCGTAATGTTTTCAGTTGACAAGCTATTTGCCAAATTTAAAGGGACTCTCCAGGGAGAATATTTTACTCACCTCATTCCAGCGCCGGGAGCCTCGTGAAGCCGCGCACCCTATTTCGTCAAAATGACGAAATAGGCGGGCGCGAGCAGGGAGCAATCAGACGCTTCCATTTGGAAGAGTCATTGCTCCCTTGTGCGCATGCGCTGCTTTGCTATTCATGCCGCCCTCTGAAGTCCTGAGCGCACTACCGCGCATGTGCGCGGCCGCGAGCTGAGCTGACTGACAGCTCAGCTCGCGGTCTTTGCCCGCCCCCCTCCTCTGCTGACAGGCTGGAGAGAGAAGGACACAGTGCCTTCTCTCTCCTGCACGTCAGACATATTTTAATACGTCTGACGTGTACAAGGCCTTTTTAGGGCCCTGCATGATAGGAAGTCCCTCTGGTGGCAGTCTGAGTGACGGCCACTGGAGGTATTCCTATCAATCAATGTAAACACTGTATTTTCTCTGAAAATACAGTGTTTACATTAGATTGCCTGCAGGGAGCTATAGATCTCACCTGAACAAATACATTAAGCTGTAGTTGTTCAGGTGACTATAGTGTCCCTTTAAAACAAAATTGCCAAATTAGAAAACTATTCCGGACCCAATTATTTCTCTTCAACTTCTTATTTTGGCCTAAAAAATCCTCAACTGACTGTTTGGTGTATATTGCACTAAAGGTGACAGTCAAGAAAACTGAAAGAGACTCCAAGGTCTTAGAGTTAATTGATCCTTTTAAGGATTTTTTTTTATTTTAATTATATTGCTAAACAATGATTTAGTTACTAAAAAAAAAATTAATGTAACAATTTACATTACTGAAATAATGTTCCATATTGTTTATATCCATGTACACATGTCCTAGGCAGTACTTACCTGTGCATTGTCTACCAGGATTGGTTGTATTATTATCCACCGTTCCTGGGATGCACTGACATTCATAGCTTCCCGGGGTGTTGATACAAGTTGCCAAAGGTGAGCAGGTATTAGTAGTATTAGATGCACATTCATTGATATCTGGAAAAAATACATATAATGTAATCAGTCTGTAGAATTCAGTAAAAGTTTTAACGTAAATGTGGAGCGCTGTGATATAAACGCCATTATATGTGTCAGATATTTCGCCCATAACGAGATGGTTCTATATAGTTAACACACAGTCTTCTCTGTATCTTGTATTGAGTTAATAAACTTGCTTTAGAGTGTTCTATGTAAAGAAGCCAATTATTGAGAACAATTATTACGAAAAAGGCTATGTAACAGATAAGTTATTGGTAACAGAAATTCAAATGTTAAGAAGAGAATATACTCCTAGAACCCTTGAGCCAATTTAACTATATTTAAAGGGACACTATAGACATCAGAACAGCTACAGCATAATGTTGTCCCATATTCATGTAAAACTGCGTTTTCAGTCACTCAGACGGCCACTAGTGGTTCTTCCTGGGTCAGTGCTGCATAATGTGCAGCACTGGCGCTCTGCGTCTCCACACTCTACATAGAGCCACTGAACCTCCCCATAGAGATGCATTGATTCAATACATCTGTATGTGGAGATGCTGATTGGTGCACTGCAGCATTTTGCTGCTTGTGCGCATTAGCCTCCCAATGCTTTAATATGGGAAAGCAGTGGATTGGCTGAGATCATCAATTTTGAAATTGACATTTATAGTTTCCGAGAGTGTTGGCACAAGTTGCCAAAGGTGAACCTTTGTTGTTAGTAGTACACTCCTTTATGTATATATGAAGATAAAAAATAAATAAATGAATGCATATTTTTTTCTAAAAGTCTTAAAGTTTTACAGTAGCCCTTTTTAATATATGTGTTCTGTTTAAGCAAATACGACTTATAGGGCACAATTTATTAGGTCTCCCACTACATTTAGCAATAAAAGCTGAAAAAAAGGTTTTCAACTTACCTCAAATCCAGCTCCGGGCAAAGCTCCCAGCTCCGCCTTCCAAGCCTCTTCCAACACCAGCAAGGGACTAGTGCGGTCCAATCAAAGGCTTCTCGTAGAAAAGTCTTTAATTGGACCATTTCACTGGGTCAGAACCGGTGACAAAGGGAAAAAAAATGATATCAGCCATGGAGCGAGGCTGGAGGTGGGAGGGCAGAGCAAGTTTCCCCTTGCAGGCATGCTATATAGTTAACGCACAGTATTCTTTGTATCGTGCATTGAAGTACACATGATTGAGATAATGTTCCATATTGTTTAAATGCATGTACACATGTCCTAGGCGGTACTTACCTGTGCATTGTCTACCAGGATTGGTTGTATTATTATCCACCGTTCCTGGGATGCACTGACATACATAGCTTCCCGGGGTGTTGTTACACGTTGCCAAAGGTGAGCAGGTATTAGTAGTATTAGATGCACATTCATCGATATCTGGAAAAATAGAATGTAGAATTCAGTAAAAGATTTACCGTAAACGTGGAGCGCTGTGATATAAACGCCATTATATGTGGCAGATATTTCACCCATAACGAGATGGTTCTACATTGTTAAGACGCAGTCTTCTCTGTATCTTGTATTGAGTTAATAAACTTGCTTCACATATCTTGCTATAGAGTGTTGTGTGTAAAGAAGCTATTTATTGATATTTGAACACCTAGAAAAATGTTTAGAATTAACAGAAACACCAACTGTTGCCACGCAGCAAAAGTGACTCACTTTTCTTCTGTAGAATTGTATTTAGATATTTTGATAATTTTTTTCCCACCAACATGTTTGTCATAGCTACCTTGTTTGGTTTTGGTTGTTTGAGGTGCACATCTTAAATCTTAACATTATATCAATCGGTTCCAAAGATTCCACTTACCTTCACACATTCTTCCAGGGACACTGGGGCTGGTATCGTTATATCCTGAGAAACACTGACAAGTATATGAGCCATCGGTGGCCGTGCATGTGGCAGATTGCGAGCAATCATTTTGTCCGGTAGCACAACTGTTTGATACTGTAGAAAAAAAAAAGTAAGGACTTGTAGGAAATGAAATCCAACACTATAAATATTTGTAAACTAAAGAAAAAGTAACCAAAGTTTTATGTCATACGTACAAAAAGGTTTTATATATGTATAAATCAGGAAGTAACAGCCAGGGAGGGGGAGGGGGGAGTGTAACAAGGTTATTTTATAAGAGTGCCAATATCTATTGACATCAGCTCTTTTGTGCAAATTGAGAAAAAATCAGAAAGCAAAAGTGCTTTAGGGGTCTGGAGTGTAACTAAATTCTATGACATGTCATGATTCCCTTTTATTCCAGAAGTTTGGTCCTTAAGGGGCTAAAGCCTGGAGGAAAGACGAGCCAGGGGCGATGTGATAGAAACATTTAAATACATAAAAAGAATCAACACAGTAAAGGAGGAGGTTATATTTAAAAGAAGAAAAACTACCACAACAAGAGGACATAGTCTTAAATTAGAGGGGCAAAGGTTTAAAAATAATATCAGGAAGTATTACTTTACTGAGAGGGTAGTGGATGCATGGAATAGCCTTCCAGCTGAAGTGGTAGAGGTTAACACAGTAAAGGAGTTTAAGCATGCGTGGGATAGGCATAAGGCTATCCTAACTATAAGATAAGGCCAGGGACTAATGAAAGTATTTAGAAAATTGAGCAGACTAGATGGGCCGAATGGTTCTTATCTGCCGTCACATTCTATGTTAACAGTGTAGCGGATTTGTTGCTTCCATGAAGTCTGTGGATCTTTCTTTTTCAATCTAGGTCATTGGCATAAATTTATTAAGAAATTAATTTACTAATTCATTTATCAAGAAAGGACTTGAGAAAGGATCAAGTGAGGTCCAAAATGGTCACAATCTTGCAGGTCAATATAGAAGAAATACTTTAATATTTTTTTACAAAAAGACGTGTGAGTACCCATACCATATGATTATATATACATATTAAACACACACACACACATATACATACATACAGAGATCCAGTGCACTCACTCATTCACTAAATCAACGTCAAAGATCACAAAATGTGGCCAAACTTATAATAATGGGGATTTACAGTAGTAGACATTTTAAGACAGAATGTTTAGTATAAAAACATTATGCAAAACAAATTGCAGCATAAAACTTATACCTTTAAAGTTATATGTCGATATTTCAAGAGTTACGCTTTTATTTAATGCTTCTTTAATAATGGTGGAGACATTCTGCACTGTAAAGTTGTTGGCTGTATTTGTGATGATGTCAAAGTTTACAACGACGCTTCCTTGTACAATGCTGGTGATGTGGATACGCATTTTCCCAGAATTAATCAATCCTCTACTATTGTCATCCAGATTTGTTATTAACTGCAAAGCATAATTACAAATTTAAAAACTAACACATTGATTAAAAAGCACTTCTGTATATTCTGTTACTAAATGCTGGAATATGGAGAGTTTGTTCTTTAGTCAAGCTATGTTTTTGTTGTGTTTTTTTCTTTTTTCACGCAGTTACATATTTATCATTTTCTCTCCACCATGCAGTTACCACATGTGACCACTAGGCATCTTGGATATTAAACAGACTGAAATTATTAAGAAGATTTCTAAATATCATATGTAGTTTCCATAAAGTTATTTATTGTAGTCACATTATTGGCCTTTGTGTCAATACTAACTCCCACCACTTACCCCGCTTCTCTAAATTTTGACTGTATTTTCCCTTGACTGCAAAGTTTTTTCCCCCCCAAAAAAATCTAAGTAAACTCAACAACGCAAGAATAATATAATGATATTAAAACATGTCTAATGAAACCAATGTAATAATAATTTATTTGTGCAAAATAATTAATTTAAAACAATTGCCTAATTTGATATTGCTACTGAACACACTCACCTGTTGTGTAAAGGTGTCAGTGAAATTTTTATACGCCTGACTACTTGTGTTTTCAAAATCTGGTTGGAAAATTTCATTTGTTATCCTAATTTGTGCAGCAAATATTTTTCCAGCTGTAGAAACAAGAAACACATAAGACTTAGAATGGTAGTTTTATTATCATTAAATATCATCGTATACCTCCATTTTACAAGTCCCATATAACCATATATTATTTTATTAGACTGTAATTGAATATCGATAACGTTGGCTTTGGGATTTAACTCTCTAATTCCTTTGTTAAGCTGAGGTGCATGGACTTTTATGATTTACTCTAGGGGTAATAGCGCACCCACTGGTCATGAATATACCTGTATTTGGTCTTTAATGTCACATAAAATAAATATAGTTGCCAGGCAAAAAACAACAAAACAGGAATCTTACTATCAATGTTGGCTGCATTATTATGCTCCCAAAGCCCTCCCTACCTCCCTCTCACCCAGATGCTGTTCTCTGCACTACTGACATTTACATAATGATCTGTCTCTCTGCACAAGGCAGCGAGGCTAAACAGAGCACTAACAGAGAAATTGGTTGTCTTACTGGTTCAGGATCACCACAGTTTGCCAAAACAAACTTAGGCGTATGTTGTGCTGGGGTAGTAGAAGTCTATTGGTGGTGTTAGTATATAGAATTAGGAGGTAAAGTGTTTATAATTCTTTAACAAAGTATCTCTGTTTCCTTGCATACTAATAACTTCAGTAATTAAATGAAAGCACTGTGCGTCTGTACCATAGGTAGTGAAATTCTCATCTGCAGGGAATATGTGAAAAGTGAAGCAGAGTATATGTCAACATTGACAAACTGTAAATGTGTGAATTTTAACTGAACCCTCCAAGCACCATAAACACAACTGGCCAACATGGGCATGGAACCAAATAAGTTGCCAGGGTTGCAGAACCAAATAAGTTGCCAGAATGTATTCTAACATTTTGACAAATTACTTCCGGGCGGCAGCAGAACACTCCTGGCACCATAACCATACAGTGAGTTGTAGTGGTTATGGTACTTGGGAGTGGTTTTTTTAAGTCAGTTCCTTAAACAGTTCATGTTCTAAAAAGGTTTGCTTCTGAACCAATTTGTTCAATGTCTCAGCTTCTCATTAACGAGCAAACAAATCCTATCCTGTGGTCACTTTTTTGGCAATGTTGGAATGTAATAACCTTTCTGCGGTTATGTTGTACCAGAATTCTGTAAACATGATTATTTGGCCTCTCAGAGCATTTTGTTAGCAGTAATGGAAAGCATTTGTAGCTTGCTATTTTAAGATGGGGAAGCTGCTATTTCAGGCTCTTTAGGGAGCGTTCCGAAGTCTCTCCAAAGAGTAAAGCTGCGTGTTTTATTTATTTAAAAATTAACTGTTACTTATTTGTTGATAGATTAGGCTAAGCAGGTAACTTTCCTGGTTTATTCAACCTGCGCAGATATACCATCAGTGATACTTTGTGTGTTTCACACGCTCATTGGAACTTTCCATTGCTTGTTTGACTCTAGGAAATGCCCTCGTCACAATGATTACTCAGTGTCACTAGGAAGTTTTGTAAACATAAGCAGCATTTTCCGTGACACTCAGTGCTATGTGCTTAAACGGTGGAATATTGTTAAATGACACTCTAATGGGGCTGAGTTTGCAAGATCAGAACTTTGCAGCTTTAAATCTTATCCTTAGGATTAGGGTGTGCTTATGGTTAGACTTCACTGCACTCAGAATGAGTGGATTGTAAAACCACCATTAACCCCCTTGGCTTCTATGTGATTTCAAACCCTTATATTGGTTTCTGTGCTGCTGTACAAAATTCTAAATATAGTTAGATAGCTGAAAAGAGACTTGCGTCCATCAAGTTCAGCCTTCCTCACACCTGTTTTTTGCTGTTGATCCAAAAGGCAAAAAAAAAAAAAAAACCCAGTTTGAAGCACAATTTTGCAACAAGCTAGGACAAAAAATTCCTTCTTGACCCCAGAATGGCAGTCAGATTTATCCTTGAATCAAGCAGTTATTACCCTACATTGAAAGATTATATCCTTGAATATTCTGTCTTTGCAAGTATGCATCTAGTAGCTGTTTGAACATCTGTATGGACTCTGATAAAACCACTTCTTCAGGCAGAGAATTCCACATCCTGATTGTTCTTACAGTAAAAAAACCTTTCCTTTGCCTTAGACGAAATCTTCTTTCTTCCAGTCTAAACGCATGGCCTCGTGTCCTATGTAAAGTCCGGTTTGTGAATAGATTTCCACACAATGGTTTGTATTGGCCCCGAATATATTTGTATAATGTTATCATATCCCCTCTCAGGCGACGTTTTTCTAAACTAAATAGGTTTAAATTAGTTAACCTTTCTTCATAGCTGATATGTATAATTATAGTGTCATTTTCCAAGTGTAATTGGTTAACATTTGATAAATATTATTTTATAACTATTTGAAAAATATACATTATACTTTCACATTTAGCATTAGTTCAGCTTCCCAAAAAGGTCCAATTTATGATTGTATACCTATGTTTTCATGTTTTGTTTTTTTTTTTTAAATAAAATTAACAATCTACAATTAGAAAATATTCTGCTTTTATTATTATTATTATTATTATTATTATTATTATTATTATTTTCTTTGTGGTATGTTGTATATAATGCAGAAAATGCATAGGAATAAAATGTGTATCCATAAAGATATAACATTTATTTTAAACCACACTCAATTCTGATTTTATAGAAGGTATTGTAACGAATATGTATTAATTACTGCATTTCTCCAACCCCGTCTAAATGTACTATAGTAAAAGAATAATAATTAATAATAATAATCATCATAATAATAATAATAAATTAATTCACCAAAAATCATCCTATACAGATACAAGACCCCTTATATAATAACGTAGAATGTCCACTTTTAAAAGATTGCTCTTAAGGGTGTCTCTGTAATTTTGGGAGTCAGGAAGGCAATAAATCAGATATCAGATTTAAATATTACAGGTCACAGTATGATATTTGTAGTTTTCCGAATAGTTAAGATTACCTTGCAAAGTGTTGTATTGTAGTTTTTTTGTAAAATATCCTTCCCTAGACCACTCACAATCAAATCCAACATAAACCTGTGAGCAAGCCATTGGCAAAATGTATATAACTTAAACAAGTAGAAACAACCAGCGGCAGACATACGTAGATGTCAGAACGCCAATTTAATCTTCCCAGATTAAAGAACAGCCTCTGTTTGTCTCACTGCTGTGAAAGTAACCTACAGCCCATTCCCCGTCTTCAAAAAAAGGTCGATTACTTATTTACTAAGCAAATGAAACCAGTTAATCCCCTACCTCTCAACATTTTAAATATTCAAAAATAATATTGCTTTAAGGGCCATAGCTTGTAATGCAAGAAATTTAGAATAGTCCCTGTAACCAATTGATAGCTACTAGATCATTCAGAGTATAAAACAAATACAAATTAATATAATATGCTGGCTAAAGCAGTGTAAAGTATATAATGATATTGTTATGCAGCTCTGTAATACACACATACATGCTGGTTATTACTATATTTAATTCACACAATTATAAAAACGACAATAATGCACACTGTTTAGGAGTGTATCACAGAGCTCCACAACTATAAAACTTACAATAATGTGCAGTGTTTAGGAGTGTATCACAGAAGCCATCCACAATAAACAAACAATAATGTGTTGTGTAAAGTAGATTAGTATATCACAGAACTATTCTAGCAGGCATAGTTTTTTTTATTTTATTTTTTTTGTAACTCGGCTATTTTTACTTAAAATTTGAAAATAAATACATGCATATGTGAAAAAAAAATATGTTTATCTTATTTATTTGTGTCCCAAGACTAATATTTATATATACTCACTATTACATGTATTTTAAGAAGTACCAAAAAGGAAAAGAAAGAAAAAATGATATTGAGATGGAAGTTACAAACATCTTACCTGTCCAGACACTGCTGTTATAAATGTTATTCTGCGGGCAAGATAACTGTCGTACAGACAGCTGATACTGGAAGGAAGGTTCAAGGCTCGAAAACGTCACCAGAGAACTGGCTTGTGTTTGTGTCGATGATAACAGGACAGTGCCATTTGACAAGGTTACACTGTACAGAGCTCCATTGAACCCTCCCTGAGCGATGACTACTAGTGTAATCTGATCACTGGTAACTTCATTTAGCTGGATAGTGACAGTTACTCCATCTAAGACAGAAAACATACAATTAGTACAGTTAGTACATCAAAAACAGTTCTTTAGAATTAATGGAACAATATATTCTGATAATTATTAACATACCACACACTGAAGGTGTTGTTAGCTGTGTGATGGAGGTTTTAGATGTACTGACTGTTGTTGAAGTAGTTGATATGACTGGCATTGTGGTTGATGTTATGTTTTGTGCAACTGGCTTGGTGGTATATGTTTGCGATTCTGTTTTGGTGACCATGCTTGCTGTAGTAGTTACTGAGATGGACACTGATGCATTTGCTTCAGGGCTTGTTTTGGAGGGGAAGCTTGAGGAAGAAGTTTCTGAGAGAGACACTGTGACTGGCACTTTGGTTGTTGTGTTATCTGGCTGAGATTCTGTTTTGATGGCTGTAGTAGTTTCTGAGGTGGACATTGTTTCATTGGTTTCAAACGATGTATTGCTCGACATTAACTGTATAGAAGTCATTGTCATGGATGAGTTTAGTGTAGATGTTTCTGAAATATTATTTGTTGTAGACCCTGTTGTGGAAGACATGACTGGTGTAGATGTTTCTAAGACAGGCACAGTTGTATTTGCTTCAGAGCTTGATTTGGTGGAAATGCTTGGTGTAGAGGTTTGCAAGGATACTGTAGTATTTTCTTGATCACTTATTGGGGAGGACATAGTAGAGGTGGACTCTGTAGAATTTATTCCAGATGTTATGTAAGTTATGTTTGCTATGGAGGATTCCAAGATGTCTTTGGTTGGCTGTGTGGTTTTATCTGTGGTTATATCTTTGGTTGGCTGTGTGGTTGTATCTTTGGTTGGCTGTGTGGTTGTATCTTTTGTTGGCTGTGTGGTCGTATCTTTGGTTGGCTGTGTGGTCGTATCTACATTTGGCTGTGTGGTTGTGTCTGCAGTTATATCTTTGGTTGGCTGTGTGGTTGTATCTGCAGTTGGCTGTGTGGTTGTATCTGCAGTTGGCTGTGTGGTTGTATCTACAGTTGTATCTTTGGTTGGCTGTGGGGTTGTATCTACAGTTGGCTGTGTGGTTGTATCTGCAGATGTATCTTTGGTTGACTGTGTGGTTGTATCTGCAGATGTATCGTTGGACAGCAGTGTGGTTGTATCTGCAGATGTATCTTTGGTTGGCTGTGGGGTTGTATCTACAGTTGGTTGTGTGGTTGAATCTGCAGTAGTATCTTTGGTCAACTGTGTGGTTGTATCTGCAGTTGTATATTTGGACGGCAGTGTGGTTGTATCTGCAATTGCATCTTTGGTTGGCTGTGTGGTTGTATATGCAGTTTGCTCTCTAATTGTATCTGCGGTTGCATCTTTGCTTGGCTGTGTGGTTGTATCGACAGTTGGCTGTGTGGTTGAATCTGCAGTTGTATCTTTGGTTGGCTGTGTGGTTGTATCTACAGTTGGCTGTGTGGTTTTATGTGCAGTTGTATCTTTGGTCGGCAGTGTTGTTGTAATTACAGTTGGCTGTGTGGTTGTATTTGCAGTTGTATCTATGGTCGGCTGTGTGCTTGCATCTGCAGATGTCTCTTTGGTTGGCTGTGGGGTTGTATCTACAGTTGGTTGTGTTGTTGAATCTGCAGTTGTATCTTTGGTTGGCAGTGTTGTTGTATCTGCAGTTGGCTCTGTGGTTGTATCTGTGGTTGTGTCTTTGGTTGGCTGTGTACTTGTATCTCCAGTTGGCTGTGTGGTTGTATCTGCAGTTGTATCTTTGGTCGGCTGTGTGGTTGTATCTAGAGTTGGCTGTGTGGTTGTATCTGCAATTGTATCTTTGGATGGCTGTGTGGTTGTATCTGCAGTTGTATATTTAGTCGACTGTGTGGTTGTATCTACAGTTGGTTGTGTGGTTAAATCTACAGTAGTATCTTTGGTCGACTGTGTGGTTGTATCTGCAATTGCATCTTTGGTCGGCTGTGTGATTGCATATGCAGTTTGCTCTGTAATTGTATCTGTGGTTGTATCTTTGGTTGGCTGTGTAGTTGTATCTTTGGTCGGCTGTGTGGTTGTATCTACAGTTGTATCTTTGGTTGGCTGTGTGGTTGTACCTGCAGTTGTATCTTTGGTTGGCTGTGTGGTTGTACCTGCAGTTGTATCTTTGGTTGGAAGTGTGGTTGTATCTGCAGTTGGCTCTGTAGTTGGCTGTGTGGCTGTATCTACAGTTGCCTGTGTGCTTGTATCTGCAGTTGTATCTTTGCTAGGCTGTGTGGTTGTATCTACAGTTGGCTGTGTGGTTGTATCTACAGTTGGCTGTGTGGTTGTATCTGCAGTTGGCTGTGTGGTCGTATCTGCAGTTATATCTTTGGTTGGCTGTGTAGTTGTTTCAACAGTTTGCTGGGTGGTTATTTCTACAGTTGGCTGTGTGCTTGTATCTGCATTTGTATCTTTGGTTGGCTGTGTGGTTGTATCTACAGTTGGCTGTGTGGTTGTATCTGCAGTTGTATCTGCTGTTGTATCTTTGGTTGGCTGTGTAGTTGTTTCGACAGTTTGCTGGGTGGTTATTTCTACAGTTGGCTGTGTGCTTGTATCTGCATTTGTATCTTTGGTTGGCTGTGTGGTTGTATCTACAGTTGGCTGTGTGGTTGTATCTGCAGTTGGCTCTGTGGTTGTATCTGCTGTTGTATCTTTGGTTGGCTGTGTAGTTGTTTTGACAGTTTGCTGGGTGGTTATTTCTACAGTTGGCTGTGTGCTTGTATCTGTATTTGTATCTTTGGTTGGCTGTGTGGTTGTATCTACAGTTGGCTGTGTGGTTGTATCTGCAGTTGGCTGTGTGGTTGTATCTGCAGTTGGCTGTGTGGTTGTATCTGCAGTTGGCTGTGTGGTTGTATCTGCAGTTGGCACTGTGGTTGTATCTGCAGTTGGCACTGTGGTTGTATCTTCGGTTGGCTGTATTGTTGTATCTACAGTTGTCTTTGTGGTTGTATCTGCAGTTGTATCTTTTATTGGCTGTGTGGTTGTATCTTTGGTTGGCTGTGTGGTTGTATCTGAAGTTGGCTGTGTGGTTGTATCTGCAGTTGTATCTTTGGTTGGCTGTATTGTTGTATCTACAGTTGGCTTTGTGGTTGTATCTGCAGTTGTATATTTTGTCGGCTGTGTGGTTGTATCTTTGGTTGGCTGTGTGCTTGCATCTGCAGTTGGCTCTGTGGTTGTATCTGTGGCTGTGTCTTTGGTTGGCTGTGTGGTTGAATCTACAGTTGGCTGTGTGGTTGTATCTGCAGTTGTATCTTTGGTTGACTGTGTGGTTGTATCTACAGTTGGCTGTGTGGTTGTATCTGCAGTTATATCTTTAATTGGCTGTGTGGTTGTATCTACATTTGGCTGTGTGGTTGTATCTGCAGTTATATCTTTAATTGGCTGTGTGGTTGTATCTACAGTTGGCTGTGTTGTTATGTCTGCAGTTGTATCTCTGGTTGGCTGTGGGGTTGTATCTACAGTTGGCTGTGTGTTTGTATCTGCAGTTGTATCTTTGGTTGGCTGCATGGTTGTATCAACATTTGGCTGTGTGGTTGTATCTGCAGTTGTATCTTTGGTTGGCTGTGTCGTTGTATCTACATTTGGCTGTGTCGTTGTATCTTTGTTTATCTGTGTGCGTGTATCTGCAGTTGTATCTTTGTTTGGCTGTGTGGTTGTGTCTGCAATTGTATCTTTGGTTGACTGTGTGGTTGTATCTACATTTGGCTGTGTGGTTGTATCTGCAGTTGTATCTTTGGTTGGCTGTGTGGTTGTATCTTTGGTTGGCTGTGTGGTTGTATCTACAGTTGGCTGTGTGGTTATATCTGCAATTGTATCTTTGGTTGGCTGTTGGGTTGTATCTACAGTTGTATCTTTGGTTGGCTGCGTGGTTGTATCTACATTTGGCTGTGTGGTTGTATCTTTGGTTGGCTGTGTGGTTGTATCTGCAGTTGTATCTGTGGTTGGCTGTGTGTTTGTATCTGCAGTTGTATCTTTGGTTGGCTGCGTGGTTGTATCTACATTTGGCTGTGTGGTTGTATCTGCAGTTATATCTTTAATTGGCTGTGTGGTTGTATCTACAGTTGGCTGTGTTGTTATGTCTGCAGTTGTATCTCTGGTTGGCTGTGGGGTTGTATCTACAGTTGGCTGTGTGTTTGTATCTGCAGTTGTATCTTTGGTTGGCTGCGTGGTTGTATCTACATTTGGCTGTGTGGTTGTATCTGCAGTTGTATCTTTGGTTGGCTGTGTAGTTGTATCAGCAGTTGTATCTTTGGTTGGCTGTGTGGTTGTATCTACATTTGGCTGTGTGGTTGTATCTGCAGTTGTATCTTTGGTTGGCTGTGTAGTTGTATCAGCAGTTGTATCTTTGGTTGGCTGTGTGGTTGTATCTACATTTGGCTGTGTGGTTGTGTCTGCAGTTGTATCTTTGGTTGGCTGTGGGGTTGTATCTACAGTTGGCTGTGTGTTTGTATCTGCAGTTGTATCTTTGGTTGGCTGTGTGGTTGTATCTACATTTGGCTGTGTGGTTGTATCTGCAGTTGTATCTTTGGTTGGCTGTGTAGTTGTATCTACATTTGGCTGTGTCGTTGTATCTGTAGTGTTATCTTTGTTTTTCTGTGTGCGTGTATCTGCAGTTGTATCTTTGTTTGGCTGTGTGGTTGTGTCTGCAGTTGTATCTTTGGTTGACTGTGTGGTTGTATCTACATTTGGCTGTGTGGTTGTATCTGCAGTTGTATCTTTGGTTGGCTGTGTGGTTGTATCTACAGTTGGCTGTGTGGTTGTATCTACAGTTGGCTGTGTGGTTGTATCTGCAATTGTATCTTTGGTTGGCTGCGTGGTTGTATCTACATTTGGCTGTGTGGTTGTATCTGCAGTTGTATCTTTGGTTGGCTGTGTGTTTGTATCTGCAGTTGTATCTTTGGTTGGCTGCGTGGTTGTATCTACATTTGGCTGTGTGGTTGTATCTGCAGTTGTATCTTTGGTCATCTGTGTGCTTGTACCTGCAGTTGTATCTTTGTTTGGCTGTGTGGTTGTTTCTTCAGTTATATCTTTAGTTGGCTGTGTGGTTGTATCTACATTTGGCTGTGTGGTTGTATCTGCAGTTGTATCTTTGGTCGGCTGTGTGCTTGTATCTGCAGTTGTATCTATGGTTGGCTTTGGGGTTGTATCTACAGTTGGCTGTGTGTCTGTAGCTGCAGTTGTATCTTTGGTTGGCTGTGTGGTTGTATCTACAGTTGGCTGTGTGCTTGTATCTACAGTTGGCTCTGGGGTTGTATCTGCAGTTGTATCTTTGGTTGGCTGTGGAGTTGTATCTGCAGTTGTATCTTTGGTTGGCTGTGGGGTTGTATCAGCAGTTGTATCTTTGGTTGGCTGTGGGGTTGTATCAGCAGTTGTATCTTTGGTTGGCTGTGTGGTTGTATCTACAGTTGGCTGTGTGCTTGTATCTACAGTTGGCTGTGGGGTTGTATCTGCAGTTGTATCTTTGGTTGGCTGTGGAGTTGTATCTGCAGTTGTATCTTTGGTTGGCTGTGGGGTTGTATCAGCAGTTGTATCTTTGGTTGGCTGTGGGGTTGTATCAGCAGTTGTATCTTTGGTTGGCTGTGTGGTTGTATCTACATTTGGCTGTGTGGTTGTATCTGCAGTTGTATCTTTGGTTGGCTGTGTAGTTGTATCAGCAGTTGTATCTTTGGTTGGCTGTGTGGTTGTATCTACATTTGGCTGTGTCGTTGTATCTGTAGTGTTATCTTTGTTTTTCTGTGTGCGTGTATCTGCAGTTGTATCTTTGTTTGGCTGTGTGGTTGTGTCTGCAGTTGTATCTTTGGTTGACTGTGTGGTTGTATCTACATTTGGCTGTGTGGTTGTATCTGCAGTTGTATCTTTGGTTGGCTGTGTGGTTGTATCTTTGGTTGGCTGTGTGTTTGTATCTACAGTTGGCTGTGTGGTTATATCTGCAATTGTATCTTTGGTTGGCTGCGTGGTTGTATCTACATTTGGCTGTGTGGTTTTATCTGCAGTTGTATCTTTGGTTGGCTGTGTGGTTGTATCTACATTTGGCTGTGTGGTTGTATCTGCAGTTGTATCTTTGGTTGGCTGTGTGTTTGTATCTGCAGTTGTATCTTTGGTTGGCTGCGTGGTTGTATCTACATTTGGATGTGTGGTTATATCTGCAGTTATATCTTTAGTTGGCTGTGTGCTTGTATCTACAGTTGGCTGTGTGGTTATATCTGCAGTTGTATCTTTGGTCATCTGTGTGCTTGTACCTGCAGTTGTATCTTTGTTTGGCTGTGTGGTTGTTTCTTCAGTTATATCTTTAGTTGGCTGTGTGGTTGTATCTACATTTGGCTGTGTGGTTGTATCTGCAGTTGTATCTTTGGTCGGCTGTGTGCTTGTATCTGCAGTTGTATCTTTGGTTGACTGTGTGGTTGTATCTACATTTGGATGTGTGGTTATATCTGCAGTTATATCTTTAGTTGGCTGTGTGCTTGTATCTACAGTTGGCTGTGTGGTTATATCTGCAGTTGTATCTATGGTTGGCTGTGGGGTTGTATCTACAGTTGGCTGTGTGGTTATATCTGCAGTTGTATCTATGGTTGGCTGTGGGGTTGTATCTACAGTTGGCTGTGTGTCTGTAGCTGCAGTTGTATCTTTGGTTGGCTGTGTGGTTGTATCTACAGTTGGCTGTGTGCTTGTATCTACAGTTGGCTGTGGGGTTGTATCTGCAGTTGTATCTTTGGTTGGCTGTGGAGTTGTATCTGCAGTTGTATCTTTGGTTGGCTGTGGGGTTGTATCAGCAGTTGTATCTTTGGTTGGCTGTGGGGTTGTATCAGCAGTTGTATCTTTGGTTGGCTGTGTGGTTGTATCTACATTTGGCTGTGTGGTTGTATCTGCAGTTGTATCTTTGGTTGGCTGTGTAGTTGTATCAGCAGTTGTATCTTTGGTTGGCTGTGTGGTTGTATCTACATTTGGCTGTGTGGTTGTATCTGCAGTTGTATCTTTGGTTGGCTGTGTAGTTGTATCAGCAGTTGTATCTTTGGTTGGCTGTGGGGTTGTATCTACAGTTGGCTGTGTGTTTGTATCTGCAGTTGTATCTTTGGTTGGCTGTGTGGTTGTATCTGCAGTTGGCTGTGTTGTTGTATCTGCGGTTGACTCTGTGGTTTGATCTGTGGTTGACGCTGTGGTTTGTCCTGTGCTTTCTGTGCTTCCATCTAGGAAATAAAACAGACATATGAGGAGATAAAAAAAAATTAAGAGTTATATAAAGAGTTTTAAACTTTTTTATGGGTAAGAAATTGTCACACTATATGTTACTAAGTGAACACATAACCAGAAGCACTTTTTATAAGAATTGTTTAGCAGGAGTTTACAAACGTTGCTGTATGTTGCAGCATTAAAATAATGTTGCTGAATTGCCAACAACATCAAATTATTATATTTTGTAAAGCTAGGTCTCATACCGTGCTTGATACACTGCACTATCATGCACTATAATAACACAAGGCATAGCAGTAACATGAATCTCTCATGAATAACCTGTTTTTCTTTAATGACTCTACACATGCAACCTATTGCAGAAATCACCATAACTTCTACAGCCTGCTGCAGGGGTGCCAATTCAGTGCCATGATTAGCCCGGAGTAGACAGATGTTTCTGCCAGTAAAGGACTATTCTTATACTCTCACCAGTTGGTGTGCTCCTACATTTCCCTGCTCTGTTCCAGACAGCAATCTAGATTCTCCAGAGAAGATGGGATGCAAGAAATACAGTCGCAAGTACCTAGAGGGGCCCAGCTAAGATGTCACACTGTGCTTAAGCAGTTTGACATCCTGCAGTGAGACATAGCCAGGGAACTCCAGGCACCATAACTAGTACAGTGGGCTGTAGTGGTTATGGTGCTTTAACGTTTTCTTGAATGCTTCATATCTACTTGATACTTGAAAAAAAAAAAAAATCTACTTGAATGCTTCATAGTTATTAAATGTTTCCATAAGGTATAAAATAAAAAAAAACGAATTAAAATAGCATAATCTCATTGTGAGTGTATTAATGAGATTTAAGAATGCAATATCTATTAAGATAGGACTATGTATATAATATATATAATCAGGAAAAAAATCTAAGTTAATAAGTGGTAATTAATTGTAATCATCATATATAATAAATAATGCATGCACCTAATAAGTGCATTTTAAGGCAAAAAAAAAGCTATGATTCCAAAGTCTGTTATTTTTTGGGCTTAGCTGTTTGGCCTAAAAGTTGAAATCCATTTTGAATTCACTTTGAATTCCCACCAATTCACTTGTTACATCGAAAGCATTTGTAAAAATAAAATAAAATGCTGTACTTGTTTTTCAGACAAAATTATAAAATGATAAACGATGTTATGAAATACGATAGCCTTGATTTGCATAGTAGGGGGGCCTTCTTTATGTAAACATGTCCTTTGCATGGGTCCCTGTCCTATGTTTTGGCTCTTTAAGTCCTTTTGCTATTTTGATCCATTTATGGCTAAGAGATTATAATACAGGGTTGGCAGGCTGAGTTTTTGAATTAAAACAAAATACTGTCGTTTTAGACCATTTTGAACAATAGACAGTTTCCCAAGATCACAGTTGTATAATGCTGAAGGCAAGAACAAAATACAAAGCACCAACTCAGGGTGTCATCAGGTTCATTCGCTAAACAATGCTTTGTGTTTTACTGAAATCTCAATTTAAAACAATTAAGAAATGGAAAAGTTGTCCAATTGATTTTCTCTTTCAACTTGACTCATTTTTGTATTTAGGTTTAAAAAAAATATAATGGTTTTACGTGACTAGCAAAATACTTCAATGGTTTTAAAATCCCATTCTGCACTGGAGCTGAGATCACATGTGTAGTATTATTTGTATTGATAGACAACATACAGCACAGTTGGCTAGTCCAGGGATAATGGAATTGTGGGTAAGGAGCAGATAAGATAGAAATTGTAGTTTCCTCATGTACTCTAAGGTCATATAACAGTCAGGGAAGGGAATACATTAATGGCATTAATTCAGTCCGTCTCCATGAAAGGGAGGATTTGAGAGGCAAAACAACGTGACTACATTTTTGGCATATAAATAAAGGTGGGCCTAGACCATGGTACCTTTTATAGAATACATCTGACAAAACTAGTTTCTTAGGCTGTAACGAGTAACTGCCAGTGATTACAGTGAGGGAAAAAGTATTTAATCCCCTGCTGATTTTGAACGTTTGCCCACTGACACAGAATAAGAAAAAAAAAAATCCAGAAAAACGCATTACAAAAAAGTTATACACTGATTTGCATGTCAATGAGTGAAATAAGTATTTGACCCCTTCGATTTAGTCCTTTGTGGCAAAACCCTTGTTGGCAAGCACAGAGGTCAAATGTTTCTTGTAGTTGGCCACGAGATTTGCACACATCTCAGGAGGGATTTTGTCCCACTCCTCTTTGCAGATCCTCTACAAGTCATTAAAGGACAACTATAGGCAACCAGACCACTTCAGCTCAATGAAGTGGTCTGGGTGCCAGGGCCCCCAGTTTTTAACCCTGCAGCTGTAAACATAGCAGTTTCAGAGAAACTGCTATGTTTACACAAGGGTTAATCCAGCCTCGGCTGGCTGTCTCACTGACAGCCGCTAGAGGGGCTTCTGCGCTTCTCACTGTGAAAATCACAGTGAGAAGACGCTAACGTCCATAGGAAAGCATTGAGAAATGCTTTCCTATGGACTGTATGAATGCGCGTGCGGCTCTTATGCTGACGTCGGGAGGAGGAGGAGAGTTCCCCAGCACCAAGGGAGCCCAGTGCTGGAGCAAGATAAGTGTTTAACCCCTTCAGCCCCCCTGAGCCCAGCGGGAGTGGGACCCTGAGGGTGGGGGGAACCTAAAGACCCTATAGTGCCAGGAAAACGAGTTTGTTTTCCTGGCACTATAGTGGTTGTAACCGACCGTTTTGCTCAAAAGGAGATAAAACCCAGTTTAGGCGATAATCCCCTTTAGATAGACCAGCAGCTACTATAAGCACCAATTTCCCGAACTCCCAAACTGCACGGATTCACCAACTCTCGAACAGCAGACACACAAACCCTGGAAGCAGCCGAACAGGAAAAGCAATACGAACAGCTTACACTCCTGGCAGTCGGCATACAGTCAAATTCCCCCCAAGAATGAGACAACACTTCAGCTTCAGGGTTAAGCAGGAACTCATTTACTCAGGGCTACCTGCCCAGTATTTATGCAGGTCTCCCACCTGGTGGACACTCCCCTAGGGGACCAAATGGAAGACTGTAACAAAGGACAGACATAAACCAATTACAGACACACAGCAGTAAACATTCCCACAATGCATCATGGCTTCCTCCCTTCTGCCCTGGAGATAATTGTAGAAGTAATCCAATTATCTCCCAGGACAAAGACAAGACTCCATTACACATGTGGGGACCTAAATACAGTATTATGCTTTAAAATATATAAAGTCACTTTTATTTCACCCAACACAGACATGTTACATATCCCCAGATAGCTCAGGTCTGGGTGCACATTATTAGGTGAATGGCACCCAGACCACACGAATACAGTTTAATCGCCATGGAGCCAAAGTCTTTAATCACCCAAATAGGCTCCATGGCATAGCTATCTGGGTTACTACAATTCACATAGAAATTCCTGTGTTCGGTTAACCTTGTACGATTAGGACCCAGGCGACGGACGGCTCAGCGGTGTTCGTGCAATTAAGTGTCCGTTTACAGTTCCATAGTTTGAGCGCTGAACACCGCTGGCCGTTCGGGAGTTAAAATGGCCACTGCCACGTGTTCGGCAAACGAACAAAGGCCACCCAGCGGTCATCAATTAAGCTGCGGTTAACCGCAGCTCCTGGGCGGTTAAATGACGGCACACTCCAGCTCCTAGGTGGTCCCTCATACGGTAGTTTGTTCGGTAGCTGGAATCTACCGAACACCCCGGCTGAAAGGCACGAATATGCCTTTCTGCAGGTAAAATAAGCTTTTTAAAGTCTGGTCCATAGTCCAAAGGAAGCAGGCGAGCAACCAGGCTTCTCCAGCTCATAGTGGCGAGGTTGGTTTCGCCACAGTGGTCCTTTAAGGTTTCGAGGCTGATGTTTAGCAACTCGAACCTTCAGCTTCATCCATAGATTTTCTATTGGATTAAGGTCTGCAAACTGGCTAGGCCACTCCATGACCTTAATATGCTTGTTCTTGAGCCACTCCTTTGTTGCTTTTGGCTGTGTGTTTTGCGTCATTGTCATGCTGGAATACCCATCCCCGACCCATTTTCGATGCCCTGGCTTTCAATGCAGGTGTCTTTTATACAGGTAACAAGCTGAGATTAGGAGCACTCCCTTTAAGAGAGTGCTCCTAATCTCAGCTCGTTACCTATATAAAAGACACCTGGGAGCCAGAAATCTTTCTGATTTATAGGGGATCAAATACTAATTTCACTCATTGACATGAAAATCTATTTATAACTTCACTGTAAATCACTGTGTATGTTTAATAATGAAGCAAGGACATTCCCTAGCAGCAATTAAATGGCCATGGTACCATAAAATCATGTTACCATAACACAGATATATATATTGCATTTTATCATCATACTAAGTGTAACATATTTATTTTTTACTTTTACATCCACAGAAGTTAGGGCAAAACAATATCTAAATATAAAGCACATTAATTATCTCTTCAACGCTTTCAACAGCACGTCCGATACCACAACAATTTGTGACTTTGCTTAACCCCAGCCCTAAAGTGGTTTATTGGATTGGGAAAATTAATAAATTGCTCCAGGTTCAATCTTTTCATGAAATGCATTGATCAGAAGAAAACCTCCATGACCATATTTTATTAACATGTCATTATGGCTGAAATCGATTTCTAAAGGCAAATAATGCACATTAATATTGAAAGTATGTCTTTGTAACTGAAAAATCAATTTACTATAGTGGATCAACCTTGTAAAATGGATTATCTACAGATAAAGCTTCTATTTCAATACAATGATCTGTTATCAACAGGGAATATCTTATATCTAAGCCAAATTAAACTAGTGGTGATATTAAAGGTGATTAAAAAATATCCTACTTATTCACGTTAACTAGGATGCATCCCTTGAATATCCCAAGGCAAGTTTTAGTAAAAGTCTCCCTTAGGAACTGAACTAAGAGGTGATGCATTTAACAATTCTGCCAGAATGCAATTCTGAATATGCAAATACACCTAGACAGGTATCACAAGGTTTTCAAAGATTTATTTAAGCTCCTTTAGCAAAGACACTTTATTTCAAACACGATCTTTCATTTGTTGAAAGCATAATATGTACATAAACAATTTGAAAATAGCTCAAAGGAAATATTTCATAACATTTGTTAAAAAAAATAATAATTCCATTAACCCCTTCCTGACCAAAGACGGAAATTTTCCATCAAGCTTGTCCTTGTGTTAATAACCCTTGACAGAAAATTTCCGTAATTTACAAAAGTTAACCCCAGATCGCCGCAATCCCAGCGATTGCGGGGTTAACACTCCTCCAGTCTGCTCTGTGTTCAAGGCAGACCGGGAGCACCCGATTGCGCTGTCCCTGCAGCTGTGATCGCTCTGACAGGCTGTCAGACTTCTAACCGCCTCCCTGTGCTTCCGCGGTCAGTGTAAAGTGCAGGGAGACGGATCAGTAGTGATCTTCTCCCTGCAAAAAAATAAAATAAAGTTAAAGTTAAAGTTAAGTCCCACCCCCTCTTTCCCCTGCTTTAATAAAATTAACTCCTTCCATGCCAAATGATCACTGACTACAGTGATCATTGGCAGGGACTACATTTTACTGTCATCTGTTTTTTTTTTTTTTTTAACCCCATGTGGGTCAACTATTATTTTTTTTTAACCCTCGGGGGTTAAATTTATTTTATTAATTAATGTAAATATTTTTAAATTATATATTTAGCTAGCTGGGGTGGGAAAAAGTTAGTGTGGAATTGGGGAATTTGGTGTTAAGCTAGCTAGGAGTTAACGTTAAAAAAAAGTTTAAAAAACAATAAATTCTAAAACTTTTGAAAGATTTTTTAATAACGTTTAAAAAAAGTAAAACAAATCCCACCCCCCTTTACCCAGTCCAAATAAAAATTAACCCCTTTCCTTCCAGTTGATCACTACCTACAGTGATCAAAATAAAGATCACAGTATTGTACTGTGATCTGATTTTTTAATCCCTGAGGATAAACTTTTATTTATTTTTTAACCCTCAGAGGATCAATTTATTTAATTAATTAATTTAAATATTTTAAAATGATATATTTTGCTAGCTGGGGTGGGTGGGAGTTATGGGAACTTGGGGAATTTACTGTTAGTGCTGCTTACTGCTAGTTAGGGGATAACGGAAAAAAAAAGTTCATAACATTTTTTAAAAGTGTAAAAAAGTTAAGAAAGTTTTAAAAAAATTTAAAAATTGAATAAGTAAAAAAAGTTTAATAAGTTTTAAAAAGTAAAATAAGTTTTAAAAAGTTTAAAAATACATTAAAAAATGCTCATTACCACTACACCTGGAACAAACTTGAAAAAAAAATGATCACACGCTAAGGTTCAAAATATGCCTTTTGAATTACACCAGGCTGTATTCTTTAATAAATAGTATGTGTTTGTGGGGAAGTTTGAATAACCAACCAGCTAAACTACTCCAAAATGGAACATGGACACAGCGTAAAAATTCAAAGTTTGAAAAAACCTGGAATGGCTGTGTTTCAAATGTGCCCCTTCAATGTCCACATATACCTGGCAAAGGTACATACGGTATTGCTGTACTCAGACGACATAGCTGAGCAACATATGAAGTATTATACAGTCGTAGCACACATAAGGTTTGCAAAATATACTGTGCAAACTCACTTTTTGTGTCAAAAAGGCATAAAAAAAATGCTTATTCTCACTACACCTGGAACAAACTAGAGAAAAAAAATGATCCCACGCTAAGATTCAAAATATGCCTTTTGTAATACCCTGGGATGTCTTTGTGGTGTAGTTGTAATATGTAGCCTGCTCAAGTGCTCCAAAGTGGGACACGGATGCATCAAAACCCTCCATGAAAATTCACACTTAAAAACCTGAACTTGTCACGTCTCTTTTACAGCACTGTAACTTCACAAACTAGTGTCTAGGTCATACATTGGGCATATTGTTTTACTCAGAAGATGTAACTGAGTATAATTTGTTTTTTTTAATGACTGGTACATATCATGTGTGAGAAATACTCAGCAAAAATGCAACATATATGTAAAAATGCCATTTTTGTTCCACTCACCACAAACATTGACATAAATTGGTGAAAAAATTGTGACAAATTACACCATAAAAGATACCCTGGAGTGTCTGCCTTATCAAATGAAAGCCCTTAGTAGGGTTATTTGAACAGTCACACTGCTATAATACCCTAAAATGAGACATAGGACGTAAAATCCATCTACGAAAATTCTAACTATAGAAACTGAAATGGCCTTGTCTCTTATATGGCATTGTAGATTCACAGAATAGTGCCAAAGGCATACAATGGGGGTATCGATATACTCAGCAGATGTAGCTGAACACAATATGGGGTTCTGTGCAGGAATAGCACACTCCAGTTTTACGAAATACACATTACAAAAACCTTGTTATATGTGTATATGCCAAAATAGAGAAAAAACACAATTTTACTCCAATATTTAGCAGAAATTAGCGATGAAATGGCTACGTAAAAAGTGTCAAACTAACCTTAGATAAATAGCCCGTGATGTCTACTTTATATGAATATATACTGTTGTGTGGCAATTTTGTTTTCTGTGATGGCTACTAAACCTACAAGACAAACATACCAACATCTAAAATTGTTGCACATTGAAATGTTATTTTAGTCCTTGTATTTTGTGACCTGTACCTTTCAAAATAAGCTGAAATCCTATACATATTATGTAGTACAGGCATAGGCAACCTTCGGCACTGCAGATGTTTTGGACTACACCTTCCATGATGCTTTGCCAGCATTATAGGTATAAGAGCATTATGGGGGATGTAGTCCACAACATCTGGAGTGCCGAAGGTTGCCTATATCTGATGTAGTATATAAAGCAAGACACATAAATTTATTTATTTTTAATTACTTTTTCTAAGTTGGACATATTATGCACACGCTATTATTGCCAAAACTGTGAAAAAAATAAAATGTATTTTATTTTCCCATTTTTTGGCATTTCTTTTATAATAAATGACAATATATCTATTTATATGTGACATCAAATTAAAGCACTCTTTGCCCTCTATAAAACGGTCTAAAATATGTGTTGGTGCAATAAATGACAGAGATACAAATTGCGTTTGAACACAAACCGCAAAAAAATAAAAAAAATGGCTTGTGTCCGTAAGGGTAAGAAAAGCTTTTGAAGCTGTGTTCTTAAAGGGACACTCCAGGCACCCAGACCACTTCTGCCCATTGGAGTGGTCTGGGTGCCAACTCCCACTACCCTTAACACTGCAACTGTAATTATTGCAGTTTTCTTAAACTCCAGTATTTACCTTGCAGGGTTAACTCCTCCTCTAGTGGCTGTCTACCAGACAGCCACTAGAGGGCACTTACTGCTTCATAGCACAGGTTTTCTGTGGTATCGCTGTAGCGGAGTGCAGTATTAGAATCCACGATCTCCGCTGGTATCACAGGTAAATCCACAGTCAGCGCTGAAAAGGAAGGCAATATCCCAATCCTCCCAATAACCGGACGAAACACAGTTTGGGAGTCAACTAACTCGCTTTATTCACAGACTTCCATATTTATGCAGTTCCCCATGCAAGGGGTTTCCTCACAGATGTTACAGGGGATTTCTCCCATCAGGCATTGTAATTATCCCAACAGGCATTGCTGCACGAGAGGGATACTCCCACTAAAATGGACGATTAAGTAGATTATCCCCTCGTGCAGCAAAACTGACAATTCATATAAAAATCTATTTTTCACATATTACGCATCGCTTTTATACACACAACTGTTCGGTAGATAGCTGGGGTCTGCGGGCATATTTAGGGAGAATACCGCTCAGATCCCAGCTAAACCAACCGAACGCCGCACAAAATACACTTACCCATCGAGTTCGGTTTGAAACTACCGAACACCGATGGGGAACATAATGGGCTGAGAGCGGACCTACCGAACGCTCTGGAAGTCCAACAGTGTTCGTATCATCGAGTAGCCATTTTCGGTTCCGGGCCCTCGACGACCGAACACCGCTGGAGAGACAAAGGATCCAAGATGGCCAACCGCCGCATGGTCGGTAGCCTAACGGGGGCCACCTAGGAGAGCCACCTAGGGGGCCACCTAGGATTGCCATAGTTGCAATCGGTTAACGAGCGCCACACGACTATGAAGGTGTGGTTCATCTGGGGGGCCCGTGTTCGTTCGACGAACAGCCCGGATAGCCGAGGTTCGCCGAACGAAGTACTTGCATGCTGGTAGCTTACGGCTGCCAGCATGCTAATTACCATATACATTGTACATACAGACGAATTACCTAAGACACAATACAGCCTGCGGACAACCTTTTCTATATATCGTCCAGAAGTGGCTAGGTTTGCCACAATAGCGTCGCTGGACATCCTCACGCTGTGTGAGGACCTCCAGCGTTGCTAAAATCTCCATAGGAAAGCATTGAAATTATTTTCAATGCTTTCCTATGGAGAGGTCTAATGCGCGTGCGCAGCATTGCCGCGCATGCGCATTAGGTCTTCCCCGCCGGTGAGCGTGATCGGTCTCCCCCGCCAGATGACTTGGTGACGGGGAGGAGCATGGGCGGACCCAGAAGCAGCGCCGAGGGACATCGGCGCTGCCTCAGGTAAGTCACTGAAGGGGTTTTGACCCCTTCAGCAACCGGGGATGGGAGGTGGGAGGGAGAGGGGACCTACAGTGCCAGGAAAACGATTTGTCTTCCTGGCACTGGAGAGTCCCTTTAAGGGGTTAATTGAGTTTTAAAATGTTTTATGACTCATTTAATGGAAATGGATGTGTTTCTGTTATCTTCTACTGATCAACATAACAGGGTTTGTTTAATAAACAGTGACGTATACTGAATCGAAAATCGAATTGCACAATTCAGACTAGAATTTTCAATCTATGGCTATAGCTGAGTTTACATTTTTCCAAATCAGCTTTTTAAATTTGAAAGTTAGCATTTCGGTTTTCAATGCAGTACACTTCACTGTTTGATGAGTAAACCCTTTATTGTATGGGTTAAACTTATCACAGCAACACACACTGACACACATTAACAACTGAACTATTTTAGCTTATATAAACTAATATATCATCAGTAAATAAATTAAATTAATGTATATCTTATCTCTTTGCAAAAGACGCTGGATACACTTTGATTAATTAAAATCACTTCCTAAAAAGAAAATCCCCCAAAATACTCCATCTAAAAGCAATTTTAACACACAATGAGAGATTAAAAAATAGTTAATATATTTTTTACAGGTGCGAAATTAAATTTAAAATACATTTACCCACTAATATATTACCAATATCAGTGAGGTAAATAAATACATACATAAACAAATAAAAATAAGATAGGGCATAAATAAGTCAATAATTTGAATGGGAAATTAAAATATTCAGAGTTTGTTCAAGAAATATTTTAGGTTTAATTCTATAAAAAAGGATAAAAGGAACAAGTAATGCCATATGTGCTTAAAGTTATATTTAGTCATTATTATTATTATTATATTATTTATAGAGCGCCGTCAAATTCCGCAGTGCTTTACAATGGGTGGACGAACAGACATGTAGTTGTAACCAGACAAGTTGGACACACAGGAACAGAGGGGTTGAGGGCCCTGCTCAATGAGCTTACATGCTAGAGGGAGTGGGGTATAGTGACACAAAAGGTAAGGATAGTATTAGACTAATGACAGTGGCAGAAGAGGAATCAGTCGGGAGCTATTAACAGATCAATTGATACGCTTTTATGAAGAAGTGGGTTTTTAATGATTTTTGAAGGATTGGAGACTGGATGAGCATCTAACGGAGGAGGGAAGCGAGTTCTACAGGATAAAATGTCATAAAATGCATTGCCTGATAAATTTATAGAAAATACATTTATAAAGTGAATTTGATTCATGGTAAAAATAAAGTCAATTAGAAAACAGCAAAATTACTGATAGTAAGTGATAAATGCTTATCTGATCTTTTACTATCATTATTCTATTTGGATATAATTCAATAATGTTAATATTAATCATCACTTCATACAGAGAAGTGTATTAAATATATTTATGCCTCAATGAAAAATGAAAAAAAAAATAAAAAATATATATATATATATATTAAATACAAAACTGTTTTACCCAAATATTATTAATGTGAACAAAAATAAAGACGGTAGAAAACTTACATATTAAGCAGCAAATAAATATACATAATTTGATCCACACTCCCATCGTTTATCAGTTCTGTTTCTTGTTCTCTGTTGCTCTTTGTATTCCTTGTGCTGTACTGACATTTTTGAATAACTGTAAGGGTGCTTTTGTAGGTTTGCAGTGGGCGAGGCATGAGTACCAATACCTGTTACAGAAGTCAAACCTGTTTTCTCTTGCACAGTCGTTTGTTTAAAGGGAAACTCCAGTGCCAGAAAAACAATCCGTTTTTCTGGCACTGGAGGGTCCTTCTCCCTCCCACCCCCCAATACCCGGTTACTGAAGGGGTGACAACCCCTTCAGTCACTTACCTGGGACAGCGGCGATGTCCCTCGCCGCTGTCTCTGCCTCCGCGACGCTCCTCCCAGTGATTGCGTCGGCCGGTGGGCGAGACTAATCTCGCCCACCGGCCGAGGAGATGTAATGCGCATGCGCGGAAATGCCGCGCATGCGCATTATGTCTCCCCATAGGAAAGCATTGAAAAATCATTTCAATGCTTTCCTATGGGGTTTTGAGCGACGCTGGAGGTCCTCACACAGCGTGAGGACGTCCAGCGACGCTCTAGCACAGGTTTCCTGTGCTAGAACCCAGGAAGTGACCTCTAGTGGCTGTCTAGTAGACAGCCACTAGAGGTGGAGTTAACCCTGCAATGTAATTATTGCAGTTTATGAAAAACTGCAATAATTACACTTGCAGGGTTAAGGGTAGTGGGAGTTGGCACCCAGACCACTCCAATGGGCAGAAGTGGTCTGGGTGCCTGGAGTGTCCCTTTAAATAAGTTTCCTGGGCTGGACACAAAGGGACAGTGACAATTCCAGAGTGAGATATGAAACACATGCATCTAACAGATATGTTCCCATTTATTGGATCATTGATAAAGACTTTAGTGTGTTTTGTATTTCCTAACCTTGATGAGAATGAAAAGTGTATAAACAATAAAAACAGTTTTATGTGTTCTAAAAAGTATCATAAAATTGAATTGCGAAATAAAACATTCTAAACATTTGCTTAAAAATTCTTTTCAGATATAGAAAATAAACGTTATCTTTTAGTACATATTATAGGGATTCTATAATTCCAGGAATACAAAGCTGCATTCCTGGCACTATCACTCTCTCTATTTTTTCAGCATAGAAGGGCACAAATATTTGTTTGAACATCTTGTACGTCTTAGAACACATTGCCCTCCATGCTCCTAGAGCAGAAAGATTTCCCCCTTTTCTGGCCTTTGCACTCTTGCCAACAAACAAACAACTATTTTTATGTGATGCCAAATCATTTCTGTTCAATACGAGAGTAAAATTATTTACGTAAAGTGGGGAGAAACATTTCCACAAAGGGACAATTTACCTTGGTTTTTATTTCTAAATATAGACCCATGGGTAAATATCTGCAAAAACACAGCGTAATTATTGTTATCAGCAACTGTGGGACATAACTATCTGAACCCATGTGACAACTTGAATTCCCTGTTGTCCCATCTACTGGTCCGTTATCTTTCACTTAATCTAGTAATGTTAGAACCTTATACTATGATTCTATAGGAACTCCTCACTGGAATTTTGCTGCCCAAAAATGGAAATTGCAAATAAACAGTCATGCACACTTTTTAGGTTTGTTTTCTGGTGCATTTCCTATTTGCACCAATGTATTTTCGTATTTGCAACAAAATATTTCTTGACCTTTTCTGACATTTTAGTTTCGTATTCCAATTTGGTTCTACTTTTTATTTTGTTCACAAATTTGCTGCTTTGAATGTATAAGAAAAACATTCAAATATTTCCGCCACTGTCAGGGGTTTTCGAGGCAGTTAAGAAGGTTTTATGGCCTTCCTTTTGGTTTTAGGAATAAAAATCCTTCAAACTGCATGTGCATCTTTTTTCCATCTGATAGTGCGTATTTGTATTGTTATGTGAAAGTAACAAACGGCAAAATCGTCCATTAAAAAAAAAAAAAAAAAAAAAAGAACAAAAACTCAGAAGAGGAATAAAAAAATATGTCAGGAAGACAAATTATTTTGGAACATTACAAAAGGTGCAAAAACTAGCATGTCTAAAGAGTGGACTAAATGTTTTATACACAAGGAAGTTGTGCATGTGCACAAATGCAAATGATAATCTTTCTGTCAATAAGAGCCAGGACAGAATAAACCCATCAATGTACAGCGTATCACTAGTCCTTCCACGATTTGGAGATATCAGGTGCACAAAAAAAAATCTGTTCGACTAGGGACAGTGTTTTTTTTTTAATCCCTAGATATAGTATAACATTTTCCCACTTTATTTTTCCAGCATTTAAATTAACTATGGGAAAAACTATTAAAAATAGCAATGAGTTAAGGGAAAAAAAATTAGGAAAAAAAGTAAAAAAAAAAAATCAATAAAACTGTTTACCTGAAAGAGCTCCTCCTATATGTTGCTGTAATCTCAGACCCAGAATAATTGTTTGTTCGTCTTTGCATGGTTACACAAATACAATGTAATTTTTTTTTTTTAATGGTATTCGGCTGTAGCGTCAATTGTTATATTTATGTACATCTATAAAACAATAAAATATTTAAAAAATATATAATATTTAAAAAAAATAGCAATGAGTAATAGAGTAACATTGTCTTGAGAAGTAAGAAGCTATAACTATGATCAGTCGTTGTTTTAGCACCAGAGCACTACCAAAGCTCTTTACAATATACATGTCAGGATCGGGACAGGGATCCAACACGCAGAGTACAAACAGGTGGTAGGTACGTATACCGGACCTTAGAATGGCCGGACTAACGTAAGGAGTAAGCAAAGAATGGTCAGAGACAAGCCGAGGTCGGGGGAACGAGAGAGCAGGTAAGCGAGAGACAAGCCGAGTCAAAGGGTAATAGAGATAAGCAGGGTAGAACAAACAAGCCGGGTCAGAACCAAAGAGACAAATAGAAAACAAGAGCACTGAGTGACTAGACAAGCTAGAACCACGACAGGGCAATGAACAAATGCAGAAAGCCCTATTTTATACCTTGGTTCTAGATAGGAATCACGCCCCCGACGAGTCCTGATTCGTGCTCGGGACTTGATTGATAGGTCGGAACGGATTGTCGTCATGACGTCGGCTACTGAGCGCCGCGTCATAAAAGGAAGCGGATTCCTCGCGGCCGGCGTGTAAACGGCCGAGAGAACTGCGAGGAACGAGTGAGTCAACCCCTCTGAGAGGATGAACGTCCAAGTGTCTCACCTCCTCCGAGGTAGAGACAACAGGTACCCTGACAATACAAAGGGAAGAAATAGCTGGTAATTGGCAGAAAGTAGCGAAAATCAAGAGGTAAAGAGAACCCTGATCAAACAAGCTTACAATCTATCTCAAGATTCCGAGAGTAAATATATATATTTTTTTTGTTTGTTTGTTTTTACAGAAAAAGATTGCAGATTCATGGGCTAACAGTTGCTGTGGGCTATATATTACAGATTAAAATAATATCAAGCGTTCAAGAAGATAGACAGTGCATTTGTATTTCCCAAGCCACAAAACAAATATTATTAAAATCTCGTCATTTTTATAGGTAAGAGGTAGTTTTGATGATTTCATTGGATTTTTTCCTATCAGCAAAATCTATTTCTGTTGATTGGTGTCTTTGTCAGGTTGAAAAGAAATCTTGGTTTCGGACAATGGAGTGGACTTTTTGACATTTATTATAACTCTAAGAGACAAGAATGCCACTTGGGAGGAATGGTCAGGTTTTGGAGTAATTAAGCATTATTACGTCACGCTTGGATTAAGCCTAAAGCCCCTTGGTCAACCTTAAAGAATGTATGATTTCCAGTAGAACAGGCTGCAAAAAGAATCACCCTGTGTTTTCTTCCCCCAGAAATGTCGTTAACATTTTGTTAACATGACGTTTCACAGATCCCTCCTGCTGACTTGGCTTCTGGATGTAGTAGAGGCCTATAGGAGAAGACTGTTAAGGGCTAATTTCAAGAACTATTATTGCAATTCTGTTCAGCGGTTTCCTATTATATTATTTGATATTTTCTTCTGAACTAAACATCAGATTGTGTAAGCATTGGACTTTTGTAATTGTTGTTTTTAATAATATCAAAAGGTGACATTTTGCAGAGTTGATATATTTTCATTTTAATGAGGAATATTAAAAGATAGATGATGCACTGATGGACAGAGAGACAGACAGACAGAGAGACACATGATAATTCAGTAGACAGTGAACTATCTAAAATGGAAAAGAAAATTGCAAACTTTACACCAAAACGGGAAAAAATAGAAAAAGGGTCTAATTTAAGAGGTTCAGATGGTTTCATTGTTTTATATATTTTCTAGTGCCATTATTTTGTATAACATTTGCATTCCCCTGTCACTTCCCAACATTTATTTCTTTAGTAAATGATCCGGCGAGTGAGAAAGGAACAGCAACGGAACATAATGGTTTACATGTGACAGAAATATTAAAAAAAAAAAAAAAAAAAAAGACCACAAGGTCTAGAGATTCTTTGAAATGTATAAAAATAGAAACTATGTGATAAAAAAATTGACCACTAGCTGCAGACGTAGAGCGATAAAAAAATTAGATTGAGAAAGTCGTTCAAATACAGCGAAACGCGTTTCGGATCAAGAAGACCACAATGCCTTTCTTTTTTGTATGGGTCTAATTACTAGCTTTTATTTGTTTTCACAATACTTTTAATAAATTTAACTAGACACATTAAGTTGTTCAGTGGATAATCTTCTACTGATGCTCCTAGACACATACCTAGAGCAAGGTATGGACTCTTTACAAGGTGAGAAGCAAATTGCACATTGTATCCATGTCACAATTTCTAGTGACCCAACACACAGAATGTAAATAATAATAGATGTAACAGCGTATACCGGTCCTTAGAGTGTCTGGACTTTACGTTCCCTAGATATTGAATGGTTAGGCACAAGCCATGTCAGGGTAACCAGAAAACAGTAAAGCGAGGTACAAAAGCCAAATCAGGGAAACCAGAAATCATATAACCGAAAACCAATAGCCGAGTCACAGGAATAGAGAATAGTCAGAATAGCCAAGATCAGTAACCAGAATATACACAGAAATAATGCACTCTTGGAAAACAAAATATTACTACAATGGGGCAATGATCCTTGCCCTGTGAGACCTTTTTATAGTATGTGACTTTAATTCTATAGCTACGTCCCCAAAAGTTCGAATAAGAACATTTTGTTGGGCCGTGAAGTCATTAGCATTATGATGATAGCGTGCGCGGTGCGTCATAAAAGGGACGGAACTTCAGCGGCTGGCGTAGGAACCTCTGAAGAAATTATAGGGACCATGGGAAGAAAGGTAACGTGACAATCCACCTATTTGTATCCTGTTTTTAATGCACTAGGAGCCTCCCTGCTTCTATTTTTTCTTTATTCCTTTTTTCTTCCCCTTATATCAGGACATCATTATTTATAGAAAGAAGTTGTTCTGTGTCACCTTAGTACACACAAGTGGATGTGATCTGAGCCTAACCAAACTGGTTCTTTTCCATGTGAGTGTACCCATTGAGAGCATATACCTTCCACTGTATTTAACTGTATTACACTATATGTGTTTTATTTTTTTATTCATTGTACTGCTGTTTTAACCCTTCAGAGTAACTGTATGAAGTTATTAGCGCTCCACGTCTGCAACTAGGGGTGAATTCTTTTTTATCACATAGTGTCTATTTTTATACATTATAATGTGTCAGGGCTGAGAGTTCCTACAACTGTGTGGTAGCTGCTACTATATAACTTCATTTGCCCATTGTTGTATTTGAAGCGCCCTGTAGCACAACGCACTTTTGGTTTTTATATACACGTTAACATGTGCTTATATTTTAACCATTATGTGACATATCCTTAAAAATGGGAATTTCCACAATAAATTAATACATTGACTTGTTACTGTCACAAGGAAACTTTATTTAAAACCGTTTTATTGCATTTTTCACATATTATAATTATGTAAGTATGAACATGAAGCTCTAGGAGTCTTTTGAAGTCAAATATAGCTCTAATGACTTTGCAATTCGGTAACATGCGTGACAGGATAATATGAACTAAACAAAAGAGGAGATTAGGTATCGCCAAAAACAGAACAAACAAAGTATAGTTACAAATCTATAAAAAATATATTAAATTCAATATAAGAGATAATGAAAAGAAGTCCAATAAAACTTACCAGAAGATAGAGCCTCAAATATGTCCGGAATCATTTTTCTAAACTATTAGAATTAAAAAAAAATATTCTGCCAGGTTAGAGTATTTGTCTCCACTTGATAAAGCTTTGTTGGTAAAAATGCAATGTGGATATTTTATATTGTTATAATAAAGGTATTTTGGCTACTTCCATTTGTGAGTGTGCCATTTTACTTTTTTTATTTGTTCTTTTCTACCTGGCATCTATTTAATGTTCCAGTGAGGACTACTCCTAAAGAATCCAAGGTGGGTATTATACCACTTACACTCTATACAGTGAGCAGTTTGTCTGCTCTACTAAATGTGAGTAAGCATTTATTATTTAATTCTCCTGGCATTTTTTTTTTTATACAGTGAGCACCAGTATTGTCTCTTTTAAATTTATTTTATGGTCTACATATTGCCGAAACATCTTCCTAACAACCTAACTGTCACGTATTCATCCGCACATGAAAATGTGATTAATGGCATTTACTGTCCTGACAGGAAAAGTTGTGCCGAGCAACATTACTGTCCTGACAGGAAAAGTTGTGCTGAGCAACATTACTGTCCTGACAGGAAACATGTGCCGTGCAGCAATCAAATCCACAGGAGGGTTTGTGCTGAGCAGCAATTATGCAAATGGAAACCTAATAATTGCCCAAGGAGTAGAGTTGGGTACCAAACATTAATTTTTTTTGGACCCCAGAATCGAACACGGACATTTCACTGTATGTTCGGGTTGGAGTTCGGTGTTCGGCGATTTAATGGCACGTTTTGAAAGGCTTCAGGGCAGCCAATCAACAAGTGTTTGACTCGTGTGCCCTTAGAAGCCATCACAGCCATGACTTCTAATGGCATGGCTGTGATTGGCCAGTGCAGCATGTGAGCCATAGACATAGTATACATAGTCGCCGTATTGACTGCTGAGCGGCGATAAATAGACACAGATACAGAGATACAGTTGCAAGAAAAAGTATGTGAACCCTTTGGAATGATATGGATTTCTGCACAAATTGGTCATAAAATGTGATCTGATCATCATCTAAGTCACAACAATAGACAATCACAGTCTGCTTAACCCCTTAAGGACGAGTGACGGACGAGGTCCGTCACTCAGGGGAATGCGTTAATGACGAGTGACGGACCTCGTCCGTCACGCGGTAAAATTAACCCCAGATCGCCGCAATCGCGGCGATCGCAAGGTTAATGGTGCTCCGGTCTGCCTCTGTATTAGAGGCAGACCGGGAGCACCGGATCGGGCTGTCTCAGTACATGTGCCCGCTCTGACAGCATGTCAGAGCGGGCACATGTGCTGTGTATACTCATCTCCGCCTCCCTGCACTTCCTGGTTCTGTGTGAAGTGCAGGGAGACGGATCTTCAGTGATCCTGCCCCCTGGTGGAAAAAAAACATAGTAAAATTAAAATCCCACCGCCCTTTACCCCCCCTTTACCCATTTTAATAAAAAATTAACCCCTTCCCTGCCAATTGATCACGGACTACAGTGATCAATTGGCAGGGATTACATTTTGCTATGATCGGATTTTTTTTTAACCCCTGAGGGTTAATTCTTTTTTTTTAACCCTCAGGGGTTAAATTTATTTTATTAATTAATTTAAATATTTTAAAATTATAAATTTAGCTAGCTGGGGAGGGTGGAAGTTAGTGGGGAATTGGGGGATTTAGTGTTAGGCTAACTAGGGGTTAACGTTAAAAAAAAAGTTTTAAAATAAGCTTTAAAAAGTAAAAAAATTAAGTTAAAAAAAGTTTTAATAACGTTTAAGTAAAAAATTACAAAAAATAAACCCTTTACCCGGTCCAAATAAAAATTAACCCCTTCCCTGCCAGTCGATCACTGCCTACAGTGATCAAAATACAGATCACAGTATTATACTGTGATCTAATTCTTTTTTAACCCCTGACGATTAACTTTTATTTATTTTTTAACCCTCAGGGGTTAAATTTATTTAATTAACTAATTTAAATATTGTATAATTAAATATTTTGCTAGCTGGGGTGGGTGGGAGTTATGGGAAAATGGGGAATTTACTGTTAGTGCTGCTTACTGCTAGTTAGGGGTTAACGGTAAAAAAAAGCTTAGAAAAATTTTAAATCTGTAGAAAAAAGTTTTACGAAAGTTTAGGAAACTTTAAAAAATATAATAAGCAAAACAAAAGTTTAAAAAATAGTTTTAAAAAGTAATTAAAGTTTTAAAAAGTTAGAAAATACATTTAATAACGCTCATTACCACTACACCTGGTATACGCTAGCGGAAAAATGATCCCACGCTAAGGTTCAAAATATGCCTTTTGAAATACCCTGGGATGTCTTCTTTAAGAAATGGTATGGCTTTATGGGGTATTTGGATTATATAGCCTGGTAAAATACTCTAAAATGGGACATGGGCACAGCGTAAAAATGTAAAGTTTGAAAAGAAATGGAATGGCTGTGTCCCAAATGTGCCCCTCCGATGTCCACATATACCTGCCAAAGGTACATACGGGGGTATTTTTGTACTCAGCAGACATAGCTGAGCAATATATGAAGTATTATACAGTGGTAGTACACATAAGGTTTGCAAAATATACTGTGCAAACTCACTTTGTGAGTCAAAAAGGCAGAAAAAAACTCTTATTACCACTACACCTGGTACAAGCTAGCGGAAAAATGATCCCACGCTAAGGTTTAAAATATGCCTTTTAAAATACCCTGGGATGTCTTCTTTAAGAAATGGTATGGCTTTATGGGGTATTTGGATTATATAGCCTGGTAAAATACTCTAAAATGGGACATGGGCACAGCGTAAAAATTTAAAAATTTGAAAAGAAATGGAATGGCTGTGTCCCAAATGTGCCCCTCCGATGTCCACATATACCTGGCAAAGGTACATACGGGGGTATTTTTGTACTCAGCAGACATAGCTGAGCAGCATATGAAGTATTATACAGTGGTAGTACACATGGTTTGCAAAATATACTGTGCAAATTCACTTTGTGTGTCAAAAAGGCAGAAAAAAACGCTTATTACCACTACACTTGGTACACGATGGCGGAAAAATGATCCCACGCTAAGGTTCAAAATATGCCTTTTGAAATACCCTGGGATGTCTACTTTAAGAAATGGTAGGCCTTTGTGGAGTAGTTTGAATTTAAAACCTGCGAAGATGCTTGGAAATTGCACATAGGCCCAGCGTCAAAATTCAAAGTTCGGTAAAAACTGATATGGCTTGATCTCCTATATGGCACTGTAGCTTCACGAAATAGTGCCAAAGACATTTATTGGGGGTGTCTTTATCTCAGAAGACTTAGCTGAGCATAATTTGGGGGTTTTGAACTCAGTGGCACATATGAAATATACAAAATGCCCAGCAAAAATGCAATCCGTATGTAAAAAAATGCCCAAAATAATTTTTGACCACATACTTTGGCATATATTGGTGGAAAAATGGGGGCATGCTAAGGCACAATATGCACCTTATGAGATACCCTGGAGTGTCTACTTTTACAAATGGTAGGCCTTTGTGGGGTTTTTATGAACAGTCAAACTACTATAATACCCCAAATGGAAGCATAGGCTCATTAAATCAGTCTCTCAAAATTCTACTGTGAATACTGAAAAGGACAGGTCTCCTGTATGGCACTGTAGCTTCACAAAATAGTGCCATAGACATACAATGGGGGTGTCCTTTTACTCAGAAGACTTAGCTGAGCATAATTTGGGGGGTTTGAACTTAGTGGCACATATGAAATATACAAAATGCCCAGCAAAAATGCAATCCGTGTGTAAAAAATGCACAAAATTATTTTTTACTACATACTTTGGCATGTAATGGTAAAAAATGGGGGCATGTTAAGGCACAATATGCACCTTATGAGATACCCTGGAGTGTCTTCTTTTACAAATGGTAGGCCTTTGTGGTTTTTTTTTTGAACAGTCAAACTGTTATAATACCCCAAATGGAAGCATAGGCTCATTAAATCCGTCTCTCAAAATTCGACTGTGAATACTGAAAAGGACAGGTCTCCTATATGGCACTGTAGCTCCACGAAATAGTGCCAAAGACATACAATGGGGGTACCGTTGTACTCAGCAGAAGTAACTGAACACATTATAAAACTTTGTACAGGAATAGCACACACCAACTTTACAAAATACACATGAGAAGTTCTTTGTTATAAGTTTGTGTGCCAAAACCTCCCAAAAATACCATTTTACTCCAATATTTATCAGAGGTTGGCGGTAAAATGGCTACGTAGAAAGTGTCAAAAGAACCTTAGGTAAATAGCCTGTGGTGTCTACTTTATATAAATATATACTTTTGTGTGGCAATTTTGTTTTCTTTTATGGCTATTAAGCTTACAAGACAAACATACCAAATTCTAAAATCGCTCCACATTAAAAGTTTATTTTACTCCTTGTGCTTTGTGACCTGTAACTACCAAAAAAAACTGAAAATCCCAGACACATTATATATTCTGTAAATCAGAACAACTAAATTAATGTATTTTTAATTACTTTCCTTAACCTGCACTAATTGTGCACACATTATTATTGCAAAAACTGTAAAAAACCACAATATTTTTCTTTTTTTTTTGCATTTTTCTGTATTTTTTTATAATAAATAAGCATATAAATATATATATATATATATATATATATATATATATATATATGTTACATCAAATTAAAGCCCTTTCTGTCCTTTAAAAAACAGTATATAATATGCGTTGGTGCAATAAATTAGTCAAATGCAAATTGCAGTTGAACGCAAACAGCAAAAAATGCCGTTGTCATAAAGTGAATGACAAGCTTCCGAAGCTCTGTCCTTAAGGGGTTAAACTAATAACACACAAAGAATGAAATGTTGCCATGTTTTTATTGAACACACCATGTAAACAACATAGTGCAGAGCAGGGATAATGAGAATGGTAGTACTCAGTTAGTGCAGTGCAGGGATAATGGGAATGGTAGTACTCAGTCAGTGCAGGGATAATGGGAATGGTAGTACTCAGTGCAGAGCAGGGATAATGAGAATGGCATTACTCAGTAAGGGCAGGGATAATGGGGATGGTAGTACTCAGTAAGGGCAGAGCAGGGATAACAGGAATGGTAGTACTCAGTCAGTGCAGGGTTAATTGGAATGGTAGTACTCAGTTAGTGCAGAGCAGGGATAATGAGAATGGCAGTACTCAGTAAGTGAAGGGATAATGGGAATGGTAGTACTCAGTGCAGAGCAGGGATAATTATAATGGCAGTACTTAGTTACTGCAGAGCAGGGATAATGGGAATGGTAGTACTCATTCAGTGCAGGGATAATGGGAATGGTAGTACTCATTCAGTGCAGGGATAATGGGAATGGTAGTACTCATTCAGTGCAGGGATAATGGGAATGGTAGTACTCAGTTATTGCAGAACAGGGAAAATGTGAATGGCAGTACTCAGTGCATGGATAATGGGAATGGCAGTACTCGGTCAGTGCAGGGATAATGGGAATGGTAGTACTCAGTCAGTGCAGGGATAATGGGAATGGTAGTACTCAGTCAGTGCAGGGATAATGGAATGGTAGTACTCAGTGCAGAGCAGGGATAATGGGAATGGTAGTACTCAGTAAGGGCAGGGATAATGGGAATGGCAGTACTCAGTTAGTGCAGGGATAATGGGAATGGCAGTACTCAGTCAGTGCAGAGCAGGGATAACAGGAATGGTAGTACTCAGTCAGTGCAGGGTTAATTGGAATGGTAGTACTCAGTTAGTGCAGAGCAGGGATAATGATAAAGGCAGTACTTAGTGCAGAGCAGGGATAATGAGAATGGTAATACTCAGTGCAGAGCAGGGATAATTATAATGGCAGTACTCAGTTAGTGCAGGGATAATGATAATGGCAGTACTCAGTGCAGGGATAATGGGAATGGTAGTACTCAGTGCAGAGCAGGGATAATGATAATGGCAGTACTCAGTCAGTGCAAGGATAATGGGAATGGTAGAACTCAGTTAGAGCAGGGTTAATGGGAATGGTAGTACTCAGTCAGTGCAGTGATAATGGGAATGGTAGTACTCAATCAGTGCAGGGATAACGGGAATGGTAGTACTCAGTCATGGCAGGGTTCATGGGAATGGTAGTACTCAGTGCAGAGCAGGGATAATGATAATGGCAGTACTCAGTCAGTGCAAGGATAATGGGAATGGTAGTACTCAGTTAGAGCAGGGTTAATGGGAATGGTAGTACTCAGTTAGTGCAGGGATAATGGGAATGGTAGTACTCAGTCAGGGCAGGGTTAATGGGAATGGTAGTACTCAGTTAGTGCAGAGCAGGGATAATGGGAATGGTAGTACTCAGTTAGAGCAGGGGTAATGGGAATGGCAGTACTCAGTGCAGAGCAGGGATAATGCTAATGGCAGTACTCAGTCAGTGCAGTGATAATGGGAATGGTAGTACTCAGTCAGGGCAGGGTTAATGGGAATGGTAGTACTCAGTTAGTGCAGGGATAATGGGAATGGTAGTACTCAGTCAGGGCAGGGTTAATGGGAATGGTAGTACTCAGTTAGTGCAGGGGTAATGGGAATGGCAGTACTCAGTCAGTGCAGGGATAATGGGGATGGTAGTACTCAGTTAGTGCAGGGATAATGGGAATGGTAGTACTCAGTCAGGGCAGGGTTAATGGGAATGGTAGTACTCAGTTAGTGCAGGCCTAATGGGAATGGCAGTACTCAGTGCAGAGCAGGGATAATGAGAATGGCAGTACTCAGTAAGGGCAGGGATAATGGGGATGGTAGTACTCAGTAAGGGCAGAGCAGGGATAACAGGAATGGTAGTACTCAGTCAGTGCAGGGTTAATTGGAATGGTAGTACTCAGTGCAGGGATAATGAGAATGGCAGTACTCAGTTAGTGCAGGGATAATGGGAATGGTAGTACTCAGTGCAGAGCAGGGATAATTATAATGGCAGTACTTAGTTACTGCAGAGCAGGGATAATGGGAATGGTAGCACTCAGTTAGAGCAGGGGTAATGGGAATGGTAGTACTCAGTCAGGACAGGGTTAATGGGAATGGTAGTACTCATTCAGTGCAGGGATAATGGGAATGGTAGTACTCAGTTATTGCAGAACAGGGACTGGCCCACCGGGATACCGGGTATGTGCCACCGGGTGGCCGGTCCGGTGGCACACTCAGAGGGGGCCGGACGGCCGCGTTCCAGGCTTAAACTGCCGGGCCGGGTGGCACTCCTAATGCTGAGGGCTGAAGGAGGAGGGAGCATGTCTCTCTACCATGCTCCCTCGCGGTTCCCACAATTCACAGCACAGATACTGCTGTGAATTGTGGGAACCGCGAGGGAGCATGGTAGAGAGACATGCTCCCTCCTCCTTCAGCCCTCAGGTGTGCCGGTTGTGCATGGGCACACCCTAATCCCTGCGGCACGCCTCTGGAGTGAGACCGGCAGGGGAGATCCCTGGGGTGAGCAGGGAGTCCAGAGCTTCTGGCAGGGAGAGGGGGGTGGGTGGGCAGGGAGAGGGGTGGGGGGTGAGCAGGGAGTCCAGAGCTGCTGGCAGGGAGAGGGGGGGGGGGGGGGTGAGCAGGGAGTCCAGAGCTGCTGGCAGTGAGGGGAGAGGGGGTGAGCAGGGAGTCCAGAGCTGCTGGCAGGGAGAGGTGGGGGGGGGGGGGGGGGGGTGAGCAGGGAGTCCAGAGCTGCTGGCAGTGAGGGGAGGGGGGGTGAGCAGGGAGTCCAGAGCTGCTGGCAGTGAGGGGAGGGGGGGTGAGCAGGGAGTCCAGAGCTGCTGGCAGTGAGGGGAGGGGGGGTGAGCAGGGAGTCCAGAGCTGCTGGCAGTGAGGGGAGGGGGTGAGCAGGGAGTCCAGAGCTGCTGGCAGTGAGGGGAGGGGGGGTGAGCAGGGAGTCCAGAGCTGCTGGCAGGGAGAGGGGGGGGGGGGGGTGAGCAGGGATTCCAGAGCTGCTGGCAGGGAGGGAGGGGGGGGAGGGTGAGCAGGGAGTCCAGAGCTGCTGGCAGGGAGAGGGGGGGGGGGGGTGAGCAGGGAGTCCAGGGCTGCTGGCAGGGGGGGGGGGGGGTGAGCAGGGAGTCCAGAGCTGCTGGCAGTGAGGGGAGGGGGGTGGGGGTGGTTGAGCAGGGAGTCCAGAGCTGCTGGCAGGGAGAGGGGGGGGGGGGTGAGCAGGGAGTCCAGAGCTTCTGGCAGGGAGGGGGGGGGGGGTGAGCAGGGAGTCCAGAGCTGCTGGCGGGGAGGGGGGGGGGGTGAGCAGGGAGTCCAGAGCTGCTGGCAGTGAGGGGAGGGGGGGTGAGCAGGGAGTCCAGAGCTGCTGGCAGTGAGAGGATGGGGGTGACCTTTGACCCACAGTGTACCATTTATCACTGTGCTCTTGATTTCTCCCCTTCTGTTGGAAGCAGGAAATTCAACTTCAGGAGCTAAGCGCAGAGCTTTCAAGAAGCAAAGTGGGCAGTGGCACCCAGGTATTCATGTTTATTTAACTGATTCTTAAGGTGTAATTGTATGTATGTTTGAGGATGTAATTGTGTGTGTGTGTTTGAGGATGTAATGGTGCTTATGTATGTTTGAGGATGTAATTGTGAATGTGTTTGGTGTGTATTTTTAAAGGTATTATGTGTGTGTTTGAGAGCGTAATTATGAGTATGGTTTTTATGGCTGAATGAGTGATAGGTGCCCATACCTTATGGATACACTATACACGCCTTGGCACCCATGCTTTGACACTCACATTCCCAACTTTCCATGTACATACACACACACACACACACACACACACACACACACAGTGATTGTGCTTTTGGGTGCACACCCTAATGCAATAGGCTGCGCACGCCTATGCCCTCAGCATTAGGAGTGCCGCCAGACCGGCAAGGCTGCAGCGTGGAACGCGGCCGGCCCCCCTGACTCCTCTCAGGTGGATGGGGGGGATGGGGGAATGGGGGGGTGGGTGGGAGAAAGGTAGAGGGTGAATAGATAGACGCAGGGAAAGAAAGAGACACTGGGAGAATAGAGAGAGACAGAGGGGGAGGGGGAGGGAGAGTGCCACAGGGAAAGGAGGGAGAAAGAGACAGAAGGGGGAGAGTGAGACACAAGGGGAGAAAGAGGGGGAATAGAGAGATGGTAAAGGGGGAGAGAGAGAGACACAGGGAAAGGGGGGAGAAAGAGACACAGGGGGAGAGTGAGACACAGGGGGAGAAAGAGGGGGAGAGAGAGACACAGGGAAAGGGGGGAGAAAGAGACAGAGGGGGGAGAGTGAGACACAAGGGGAGAAATAGGGGGAATAGAAAGAGGCAGAGGTGGAAGAGAGAGTCTGGGAAGGAGAGGGGAGACATGGACACAGGAGCAGTGAGGGGGAGAAAGAAACATACAGAGGGACTGGGAGGAGGCAAAAAGGCACGCAGAGGGGCTGTATATATCACTGGTGGTTCCAGGGGGGCAACGGGCAATTGCCCCCCCCCGCCCCCCACCAGAGGCTCTCCCCTGCTGGCCAATGCAGGGCTGGCACTGTCAAGCGCCATGTGCCTTCACGGACCGGAGGAGAGATCAGAGATCTCCCTCCCAGTTCCACAGGCACCGTGCAGGCAGCCGGCAGGGGAGGAAGAGAGGACCCAGGAACTTAGCCTGCAGCTCCTCCGGGTCCTTCATGTGCGAGTACAGAGCGTTGCCGCGGTTACAGCGGCAACGCTCACCATACACATTCACACACTGCCCCCCCCACACACACACAGACCCCCATACACACATTGCCCTACTCACACACACAGCCGCCCATACACACATTGCCCCACACACCCTACACACTGAACCTTTCACACACACATTGCACCACTGCTCCTATACCCTACTACAGCCCCATATCCCAGCAGACCCCAGGTAAGTTGTCAAACTGTTCTTAAACGGTTTGACTACTTACTCTGGGAGCGGGTCCCGGCACTCCTGCCACCATAACCACTACACAGAGCAGTAGTGGTTATTGTGCATGTATTATTTCTTTAAATAATCTGTAAGTGCCCCTTCCGAGATAAGGCTCTGGATCCGCCACTGGTATATATATATATATATATATATATATATACCTATTATATTTACACATATATTAATGTACATTTACATATGCATAATACACATAGAAATGTCATTAATATTGGCCCAGTCTTGTTGCTAGGTGCATACTCCAGCACAATAACATATTTAAAGTGAAGAGTGCACCCACAGGACTTCAAAATAAACAAGATAATGTAATTTTTTACAGTTGTGCCCTACATACATTCACCATTTCAGTCCCATTACCACACTATGCTGGCGCGACGCATTATGGGGCTGGTAAATATTTTTTTTCCAGGGCTGCTTTTAATTCCCAGTCCGGCCCTGACTCAGTGCATGGATAATGGGAATGGCAGTACTCGGTCAGTGCAGGGATAATGGGAATGGTAGTACTCAGTCAGTGCAGGGATAATGGAATGGTAGTACTCAGTGCAGAGCAGGGATAATGGGAATGGCAGTACTCAGTGCAGAGCAGGGATAATGGGAATGGCAGTACTCAGTTAGTTCAGGGATAATGGGAATGGTAGTACTCAGTCAGTGCAGAGCAGGGATAACAGGAATGGTAGTACTCAGTCAGTGCAGGGTTAATTGGAATGGTAGTACTCAGTTAGTGCAGAGCAGGGATAATGATAAAGGCAGTACTTAGTGCAGAGCAGGGATAATGAGAATGGTAATACTCAGTGCAGGGATAATGATAATGGCAGTACTCAGTTAGTGCAGGGATAATGGGAATGGTAGTACTCAGTCAGGGCAGGGTTCATGGGAATGGTAGTACTCAGTGCAGAGCAGGGATAATGGGAATGGTAGTACTCAGTCAGTGCAAGGATAATGGGAATGGTAGTACTCGGTCAGTGCAAGGATAATGGGAATGGTAGTACTCAGTTAGTGCAGGGATAATGGGAATGGTAGTACTCAGTCAGGGCAGGATTCATGGGAATGGTAGTACTCAGTGCAGAGCAGGGATAATGGGAATGGTAGTACTCAGTCAGTGCAGGGATAACGGGAATGGTAGTACTCAGTCAGTGCAGGGATAACGGGAATGGTAGTACTCAGTGCAGAGCAGGGATAACGGGAATGGTAGTACTCAGTTAGAGCAGGGGGTAATGTCCTGCAGGAACGCATGGGAACGGCGTTCCTGCACTTTTTCCAATGCAGGAACGCCGTTCCCGCTAGTGATCATGCAGGACTCGAGCCCTGCTACCTGCAAACAGGGGCCATCACACGCTGTGTTCCCTCTCCAGCTCTAACTCTCGCGAGACCTGGCTGTCAGAGCGTTGCCACAGGTTGCCACAGGCGAGTCTCGCGAGAGTTAGAGCTGGAGAGGGAACCCAGCGTGTGATGGTCTCTGTGTGCAGCGGCTGCCTTCCTCCACCGGACCACCAGGTGATCTCCCCCCTCCCTGACAAGGTAAGAAGCAGGGAGGGGGGAATAAAATAAAAAAAAAATACACACATAAAGTTAAAAAAAAAATGCTTCCTCCCATCATCCAGCACACACACACACAATCCAACACACACACATCGTCCAGCACACACACATCATCCAGCACACACATCATCCAGCACACACATCATCCAGCACACACACACACCCACACATCATCCAGCACACACACACACACATCATCCAGCACACACACACACACACACACATCATCCAGCACACACACACACACACACATCATCCAGCACACACACATCATCCAGCGCACACACACACACACACACACACACATCATCCAGCACACACACACACATCATCCAGCACACACACACACATCATCCAGCACACACAAACACAATCCAACACACACACAATCCAACACACACACATCATCGAACACACACACACACACAATCCAACACACACTCACATCATCCAGCACACACACACACACATCATCCAGCACACACAAACACAATCCAACACACACACATCATCCAGCACACACACACACACACACACACACACAATCCAACACACACACATCATCCCGCACACACACGCAATCCAACACACACACACACAATCCAGCGCACACACATCATCCAGCACACACACACACACACACACACATCATCCAGCACACACACACACACACATCATTCAGCACACACACACACATCATTCAGCACACACACACACACACACACACATCATTCAGCACACACACACACACACACATCATCCAGCGCACACACACTGCATTCATTATACACAATCTGCACTTACTACAAACACACTACATTCATTATACACACTCTGCACTCATTACAAACACACTACATTCACTACACACACTGCATTCATTATACACACATTGCACTCACTACAACACAGTACATTCATTATACACACTGCACTCACTACACACACTACATTCATTATACACATTCTGCAGTTCACTACAAACACACCACATTTATTATACACAATCTGCACTTACTACAAACACACTACATTCATTATACACACTTTTCACTCACTATAAACACACTACATTCATTATACACACTCTGCCATCACTACAAACACACTACATTTATTATACATACTACACTCACTACAGACACACTACATTCATTATTCATACTCTGCATTCACTACAAACACACTGCATTCGTTATACACACTCTGCACTCACTACAAACACATTACATTCGCTATACACACTCTACACTCACTACAAACACACTACATTCACTATACACACTTTGCACTCACTACAAACACACTGCATTCATTATACATACTCTGCACTTATTACAAACACACTACATTCATTATACACACACTGCACTTATTACAAACACACTACATTCATTATACACACACTGCACTTACTACAAACACACTACATTCATTATACACACTCTGCCATCACTACAAACACACTACATTTATTATACACACTGCACTCACTACAGACACACTACATTCATTATTCATACTCTGCATTCACTACAAACACACTGCATTCGTTATACACACTCTGCACTCACTACAAACACATTACATTCGCTATACACACTCTACACTCACTACAAACACACTACATTCACTATACACACTTTGCACTCACTACAAACACACTGCATTCATTATACATACTCTGCACTTATTACAAACACACTACATTCATTATACACACACTGCACTTACTACAAACACACTACATTCATTATACACACTCTGCCATCACTACAAACACACTACATTTATTATACACACTGCACTCACTACAGACACACTACATTCATTATACACACTCTGCACTCACTACAAACACACTACATTTATTATACACACTGCACTCACAACAAACACACTATATTCATTATACACACTCTGCACTCACTACAAACACACTACATTCATTATACACACTCTGCCATCACTACAAACACACTACATTTATTATATACACTGCACTCACTACAGACACACTACATTCATTATACACACTCTGCACTCACTGCAAACACACTACATTCATTATTCATACTCTGCATTCACTACAAAGCACTACATTTATTATACACACTCTGCACTATATGCATAGGCGTGTAATTTAAAAAAACAAAAAACTGGGGGCTGGGGGGGGGGATCTTGGGTGAGTTCCCACACTTTTTTCCCCAGGACTTGACCCCTGGGTAATGGGAATGGTAGTACTCAGTCAGGGCAGGGTTAATGGGAATGGTAGTACTCAGTTAGTGCAGAGCATGGATAATGGGAATGGTAGTACTAAGTCAGTGCAGGGATAATGGGGATGGTAGTACTCAGTTAGTGCAGGGATAATGGGAATGGTAGTACTCAGTTAGTGCAGGTATAATGGGGATGGTAGTACTCAGTTAGTGCAGAGCAGGGATAATGGGGATGGTAGTACTCAGTTAGAGCAGGGGGTAATGTCCTGCAGGAACGCATGGGAACAGCGTTCCTGCACTTTTTCCAATGCAGGAACGCCGTTCCCGCTAGTGATCATGCAGGACTCGAGCCCTGCTACCTGCAAACAGGGGCCATCACACGCTGTGTTCCCTCTCCAGCTCTAACTCTCGTGAGACCCGGCTGTCAGAGCGTTGCCACAGGTTACCATGGCAACGCGCCGCACAGGCGAGTCTCGCGAGAGTTAGAGCTGGAGAGGGAACCCAGCGTGTGATGGTCTCTGTGTGCAGCGGCTGCCTTCCTCCACCGGACCGTCAGGTGATCTCCCCCCTCCCTGACAAGGTAAGAAGCAGGGAGGGGGGAATAAAAAAAAAAAAATACACACATAAAGTTAAAAAAAAAATGCTTCCTCCCATCATCCAGCACACACACACATCATCCAGCACACACACACACAATCCAACACACACACATCGTCCAGCACACACACATCATCCAGCACACACACACACACCCACACATCATCCAGCAAACACACACACACATCATCCAGCACACACACACACACACACACACACACACATCATCCAGCACACACACACACACACACACACACATCATGCAGCACACACACACACACACACCATCCAGCACACACACACACACACACATCATCCAGCACACACACACACACACACACACACATCATCCAGCGCACACACACACACACACACACATCATCCAGCACACACACACACATCATCCAGCACACACACACACATCATCCAGCACACACACACACACACACACACATCATCCAGCACACACACACACACACATCATCCAGCACACACAAACACAATCCAACACACACACAATCCAACACACACTCACATCATCGAACACATACACACACACACAATCCAACACACACTCACATCATCCAGCGCACACACACACACACACATCATCCAGCTCACACACAAACACAATCCAACACACACACATCATCCAGCACACACACACACACACACACACACACACACAATCCAACACACACACATCATCCCGCACACACACGCAATCCAACACACACACATCATCCAGCACACACACACACATCATCCAGCACACACACACACACACATCATTCAGCACACACACACATCATTCAGCACACACACACACACACACACACATCATTCAGCACACACACACACACACACACACATCATCCAGCGCACACACACTGCATTCATTATACACAATCTGCACTTACTACAAACACACTACATTCATTATACACACTCTGCACTCATTACAAACACACTACATTCACTACACACACTGCATTCATTATACACACATTGCACTCACTACAACACAGTACATTCATTATACACACTGCACTCACTACACACACTACATTCATTATACACATTCTGCAGTTCACTACAAACACACCACATTTATTATACACAATCTGCACTTACTACAAACACACTACATTCATTATACACACTTTTCACTCACTATAAACACACTACATTCATTATACACACTCTGCCATCACTACAAACACACTACATTTATTATACATACTACACTCACTACAGACACACTACATTCATTATTCATACTCTGCATTCACTACAAACACACTGCATTCGTTATACACACTCTGCACTCACTACAAACACATTACATTCGCTATACACACTCTACACTCACTACAAACACACTACATTCACTATACACACTTTGCACTCACTACAAACACACTGCATTCATTATACATACTCTGCACTTATTACAAACACACTACATTCATTATACACACACTGCACTTATTACAAACACACTACATTCATTATACACACACTGCACTTACTACAAACACACTACATTCATTATACACACTCTGCCATCACTACAAACACACTACATTTATTATACACACTGCACTCACTACAGACACACTACATTCATTATTCATACTCTGCATTCACTACAAACACACTGCATTCGTTATACACACTCTGCACTCACTACAAACACATTACATTCGCTATACACACTCTACACTCACTACAAACACACTACATTCACTATACACACTTTGCACTCACTACAAACACACTGCATTCATTATACATACTCTGCACTTATTACAAACACACTACATTCATTATACACACACTGCACTTACTACAAACACACTACATTCATTATACACACTCTGCCATCACTACAAACACACTACATTTATTATACACACTGCACTCACTACAGACACACTACATTCATTATACACACTCTGCACTCACTACAAACACACTACATTTATTATACACACTGCACTCACAACAAACACACTATATTCATTATACACACTCTGCACTCACTACAAACACACTACATTCATTATACACACTCTGCCATCACTACAAACACACTACATTTATTATATACACTGCACTCACTACAGACACACTACATTCATTATACACACTCTGCACTCACTGCAAACACACTACATTCATTATTCATACTCTGCATTCACTACAAAGCACTACATTTATTATACACACTCTGCACTATATGCATAGGCGTGTAATTTAAAAAAAAAAAAAACTGGGGGCTGGGGGGGGGGATCTTGGGTGAGTTCCCACACTTTTTTCCCCAGGACTTGACCCCTGGGTAATGGGAATGGTAGTACTCAGTCAGGGCAGGGTTAATGGGAATGGTAGTACTCAGTTAGTGCAGAGCATGGATAATGGGAATGGTAGTACTAAGTCAGTGCAGGGATAATGGGGATGGTAGTACTCAGTTAGTGCAGGGATAATGGGAATGGTAGTACTCAGTTAGTGCAGGTATAATGGGGATGGTAGTACTCAGTTAGTGCAGAGCAGGGATAATGGGGATGGTAGTACTCAGTTAGAGCAGGGGGTAATGTCCTGCAGGAACGCATGGGAACAGCGTTCCTGCACTTTTTCCAATGCAGGAACGCCGTTCCCGCTAGTGATCATGCAGGACTCGAGCCCTGCTACCTGCAAACAGGGGCCATCACACGCTGTGTTCCCTCTCCAGCTCTAACTCTCGTGAGACCCGGCTGTCAGAGCGTTGCCACAGGTTACCATGGCAACGCGCCGCACAGGCGAGTCTCGCGAGAGTTAGAGCTGGAGAGGGAACCCAGCGTGTGATGGTCTCTGTGTGCAGCGGCTGCCTTCCTCCACCGGACCGTCAGGTGATCTCCCCCCTCCCTGACAAGGTAAGAAGCAGGGAGGGGGGAATAAAATAAAAAAAAATACACACATAAAGTTAAAAAAAAAAATGCTTCCTCCCATCATCCAGCACACACACACATCATCCAGCACACACACACACAATCCAACACACACACATCGTCCAGCACACACACATCATCCAGCACACACACACACACCCACACATCATCCAGCAAACACACACACACATCATCCAGCACACACACACACACACACACACACATCATCCAGCACACACACACACACATCATGCAGCACACACACACACACACACCATCCAGCACACACACACACACACACATCATCCAGCACACACACACACACACACACATCATCCAGCGCACACACACACACACACACACATCATCCAGCACACACACACACATCATCCAGCACACACACACACACATCATCCAGCACACACACACACACACACATCATCCAGCACACACAAACACAATCCAACACACACACAATCCAACACACACTCACATCATCGAACACATACACACACACACAATCCAACACACACTCACATCATCCAGCGCACACACACACACACACATCATCCAGCTCACACACAAACACAATCCAACACACACACATCATCCAGCACACACACACACACACACACACACAATCCAACACACACACACATCATCCCGCACACACACGCAATCCAACACACACACATCATCCAGCACACACACATCATCCAGCACACACACACACACACATCATTCAGCACACACACACATCATTCAGCACACACACACACACACACACACACACATCATTCAGCACACACACACACACACACACATCATCCAGCGCACACACACTGCATTCATTATACACAATCTGCACTTACTACAAACACACTACATTCATTATACACACTCTGCACTCATTACAAACACACTACATTCACTACACACACTGCATTCATTATACACACATTGCACTCACTACAACACAGTACATTCATTATGCACACTGCACTCACTACACACACTACATTCATTATACACATTCTGCAGTTCACTACAAACACACCACATTTATTATACACAATCTGCACTTACTACAAACACACTACATTCATTATACACACTTTTCACTCACTATAAACACACTACATTCATTATACACACTCTGCCATCACTACAAACACACTACATTTATTATACACACTACACTCACTACAGACACACTACATTCATTATTCATACTCTGCATTCACTACAAACACACTGCATTCGTTATACACACTCTGCACTCACTACAAACACATTACATTCGCTATACACACTCTACACTCACTACAAACACACTACATTCACTATACACACTTTGCACTCACTACAAACACACTGCATTCATTATACATACTCTGCACTTATTACAAACACACTACATTCATTATACACACACTGCACTTATTACAAACACACTACATTCATTATACACACACTGCACTTACTACAAACACACTACATTCATTATACACACTCTGCCATCACTACAAACACACTACATTTATTATACACACTGCACTCACTACAGACACACTACATTCATTATTCATACTCTGCACTCACTACAGAAACACTACATTCATTATTCACACTCTGCACTCACTACAAACATATTACATTCGCTATACACACTCTACACTCACTACAAACACACTACATTCACTATACACACTTTGCACTCACTACAAACACACTGCATTCATTATACATACTCTGCACTTATTACAAACACACTACATTCATTATACACACACTGCACTGCATGGGAATGGCAGTACTCAGTCAGTGCAGGGATAATGGGAATGGTAGTACTCAGTTAGTGCAGGCATAATGGGAATGGTAGTACTCAGTTAGTGCAGGGATAATGGGAATGGTAGTACTCAGGCAGGACTACTGTCCTCCCCCCCCCCCCCGGCCCCCACCCCTGAGCGATGGGTGGGGTCCCTAAATATACATTTAGTCCCCCCCCCCCAAAAAAAAAAATAACCTCTACCTACCCCCCTCATCCTAAAAATAATGAGGTGGGACCATAAGCTAGATACCTGTAAAAAAAAGAAACTTTCTTCTAAAATCGACTTTTTCAGCCCCAAGAAAGGCCTAATAAAAATCCATAATAACCGACGCACTTTAAATAAAAAGAAAATACAAAAATGAGCGCAAAAACAATAAATCCATTTTCACCCATGGAGGGCTCCGCACAGACTGAGCTCTGCAGGGCAAGGGAAGGCTTATAAAGCCTTGCCCCGCCCTGCAATTAGGCTCAGAGCACTCTGATTGGTGGGTTTAAGTCATCCAATCAGAGTGCTCTGACAGATAAATGAAGAGACTGACAGGTAACTGACTTGAAATCCACCAATCAGAGTGCTCTGTGTCATGTAGGAAAGTTATTTTTTTTTTTTTTAAATGCGACGGCCATTATGGTTTTTTATTTGGCCTTTTTTGGGTCTGAAAAAATAAGATTTTAGAAAAAAGAAGACTTCAAATGGTAAGTTTTTTAAATTTTTATTTTTTTACAGATACTTAGTTAATGGTCCCCCAGGACAATGGGTCTCCCCATTATTGATATTTAGGGCCCCCCATCCAATGCTAAGGAGGGCCGGGGGGAGGACAGTAGGTCCCCCCCTCATTGTTATTTAGGGCCCCCACCCACCGCTAAGTGGGGCCAGGGGGGGAGGACAGTAGGTCCCCCCCTCATTGTTATGTAGGACCCCAACCCGCTGCGCAGGGGTGGAGGCCGGGGGGGGAGGACAATAGCCCCCCCCCTTTATTTTACTTTAGGGTTCCCACCCGCCGTTCAGGGGTGGGGGCCAATAGGTTTTTAATTATTATTATTTTTTTACAGTGAGCAGCCACTGGCTGCTCACTGTTTACTAGACATGCCCCTACTCGCGGTATAGCGAGTAGGGGCTGAATTTACTAATACTAAGTAATCTTTACTTAGTATTAGTAAATGTGGCTGGCCTTTTGGTAGATAGCTCCCTAATACCGTGGGAATTAGGGAGTTCTCTACTATGCAGCTTCTTATTTTATGTTATTTTAAGTGATTTCCCTATCCACATTTGTTTGCAGGGCACTGGTCCTACTCTTACCCCCATTTTACTTCCTTTTGCAACCCTCTAGCCTTTTCCAGGACTTTTGTAGAGGCATTTTAGTAAACATCAAACAAAACTGAATTGGAGTACACAATAAATGGAATAATAAAAGGGGCTGCGTCACATACAGAGGAGCGACTGAATTATAAGATCCTTTAAGATTTATACTTAATAATATTATTTTGATGTTTCTATTGTATTTTATGTTAATAATTTAAAATGCACACCTTAGGCGATCCGCCCTCTACAAATTTACTTTCAAACTTTATTTTTTAATTGAATGACCACTCCTTTAGATGTAGGGTATATATACCCAGTATGTGGACAGCAGATCTTTGTCTTGAGAAAGTCCTCCAAAGGGGACGAAACGCGTAGACGATCTGTTTTCCGTCTCCTCTGTATTTTCAACCCGGCTTCATTTACGGTCCGGGAGTGATTTTCGGCAGCTGTTGAATTCGGACCCAGATATCCTATCTCGCGGTAGGGAGTTGGCGTGCTCCTCTTAGCTTACACGAAGGTCGGGTGAATAGGGTAAGTTGCTCTGACTCACTCCCTAGGTTTTCAACTCTGGGAGATTATTCACAGCGGCACCCTCTACCTTAACCTAGTTGTCTGGCGGATTTAAGAGCTCCCTCCCCCAGGAATGATATATGTGTTTGGGGTCTGATATTCATTTTTTGATGTTTTACATTTTTTAACTTTGATGTGCACAGTCCTTTGGTTTTCTATTTTGATACACAATCAATATTAGTGTTGGGGGCCCCACACTGTGTATCTTTGAACTCTGGTCTGGACATATTTTTGTGGTAACATAATTCTTTTCATTGTATCCACGTTTGATTTATTTCATTGTTTATATATGTTTAAATAAATACTTTGTGTATATTTACATTTTTTTTTTTTTTTTTAATTCTTTATTTTGGTTGTGCATGTGGTTACAGGTTATTAACAGACGCCACAACAGCGTATTTCAAGATTAACAGTAACGTAGTGGCATAAAAATTCGCACATTTTTGTTGTATATCATGTATGACTAAACAGTTATGTCGTCGAAATATGTTGAACTCGAATAAAATAAAATAAAACAGCAATGTTTACACAAACACCACAACAGCGTAAATTAACATATATCAACATAGATAAGGAGTATGACAGTGGTTTGCATGGTCGCATATTTTTCTATATATAAGTATGGTTATGCTGTTATCGCCTGTGGTACATTTATCGCTTAGCCTTAGTATTAACAGACGCCACAATAGCGTATCTCAAGATTAGCAGTAGTTACGTAGCGGCATAGAAATTTGCACATTTTTTTTTTTTTTGTTGTATATCATGCATGACTAAACGGTTATGTCGTCGAAATATGTTTAACTCGAATAAATTAACAGAAGACAGCAAAGTTTTCACAAACACCACAACAGCCTATATTAACATATATCAACATAGATAAGGAGTATGATAGTGGTTTGCATGGTCGCATATTTTTCTATATATAAGTATGGTTATGCTGTTATCGCCTGTGGTACAGTTATCGTTTAGCCGTAGTAGTTTAGGTAAACAAAGCATTAACTCAATTTATGCGTTATGGTGTAGTTGCATGCAAGATGTTCATCACATGGCGAGAGCCAGTGACGGCAGACTAGGCAGCTATTTTAAATTACATCTTATTTTGTGCGTCGTATCCTGAGTACGACGTGTTTGGGTACCTTAACGCTAGGACATATTTATGTTTAGTGCCGTATATATGCAATAGATGGTGCTGGATAAAAAAAACAAAAAAAAAAACATCCGCTTGTATTAAACACGAGAAAACAGTAATATCTGGGGAAAAAAAATAGGCATTATAAACTTGCTTAGTGTAGTCTCCAGTTAGTTGGGGCTTTATCAGTCAGAGGCCTGAGCACAATCAGACGATTCCCTCGTCTGGGAAGCCGAAACCCTGAGAATAGGGGTCAGAAAGGTAGCGTTTGTCCCAAAGTTGTATTATGAATGCAGAGGGCCTCATGCGTGGCAGTTCATTTAGCCGATACCCTGTCGCCAGGCTGGCACCGAGGGACCATGATGCTGGCTGGAAGCTGCTTTGGTCGTCGTTCTCTGCTGTGAGTGCTCTTGTTGCCTCTTCGTGGTGCCGCTTACTGACAGGTGCTGGTGGGGTCGGATAGCTGGATCGGGTTGCTGGAGCAGGGTCACCCCCGATGTGGCGGGTGCTTGTAGGGGTTTTATGTCTGGTTTCGGCAGGCCCCTCCGCCGTGCTGCTTTGCGTACACGAGGTGAGTGTCGAGCCCTGTGCCGCCATCTTGTGACCTTGGTTGCTGGAGTAGCTGACTTGTGCTGCGGGGTGTGTGGAGGTTGTCGAGGTAAGTGGTTTTCCGTTGCTTTTAGGGCCCCTTGGTGCAGTTTGCTCTCTAGTTTGCGCCAAAAGTCTGCAAAGATACGGTCCAGGCTGGACTTTGGGTCGTGTTGCATCTCGTGGCTGTTTGGGGCCTGCGTGGTCTCCGCCATCTTAGGTAGGTCCTGCGGCTCTCCGGCTCGCCCCCCCAAGGGTACTGCCGTGTTGTAGAGGGTCCCTCGAGGTGGACCGGGATCACCCCCGCCGGTCCAGGGGGGGGGGTTGCGGGTTACCCATTTGTAGCAGCCGGTCTCCGGGGAGCCCCAGGCTGGGAGGTCGGCCGCCTCTCCCATCCGGCATTCACCGGGCCTTTTGCCCTCGTGGGTAGTGCTGACTGTCCGATGTCCGCTCACGGGCCGCATTACCGGTTCACCGTGGGGATTGATAACAGGTGGGTCGCTCGAAATCATGCTTTAGTGCGTTTTGTGGGTGAGAAATGCAGTTTTAGCTGTTTCCAGTGAGGAGCTCCAGCTAGGCACGTCTTCCCTCCATGGCAGTCAGGCCCCGCCCCCCATATTTACATTTTTTATTCAACAGCTGCTGCTTTGGAGTATAATTTCTTGTGGTCATATTTTATTTGGAGCGCTCACATACCCTTGTTGGTTTATATTTTATTTAGAGGCATTTTAGTGCCCAAAAGTTTGGTTCCCCATTGACTTCAATGGGGTTCGGGGTCAAGTTCGAGTTGAACTCGAACTTTTTGATGAAATTTGGCCAAACTTGGCGAACCCGAACATCCAGGTGTCCGCTCAACTCTACTAAGTGGTCAAAAGCCGGTTACAGCCAATCGGATCCACAGGAGGGGTATTTAGGCTTAGTTCTCCTCTTGCTCAGTGCCCTGTCGTGGTTTCATGCTTATGGGTATCCGAGAGTGCGTTCCTGATCTTGATTTTCTGGTATTTTACTTTGGCTTTGTTTTGACTTCACTGATATCTGGTATCCTTGACTTTTGGCTTTCCCTCATCTTTGTGTCTGATTCTGTGTCCCTAACCTCGGCAAGTATTTTGACTATTCTTGGAGACGTTAAGTCTGGCCATTCTAAGGTCCGGTTATATGTTATCCCTAGTCCTAGGTGTGACACAGTACTGCGTGCTGTATCAACTTGTAATCCTGACATTACAACATATTCATAGATCCTGCAGAATTGTGTCAGCACATAGCAGCTTGTGAGAGAAAGATAGAGGAGAATGATCACCGTATGGATCAATTTGCCCAGGCTTTAAGCATGCTCCTTACTAGGACGACTCATTTACAACCTGAGGCTTCTCCAATTATGTCACCACTGCTTAATTTACCTCCACCTATAGTATATAAGGCACCTACGATCTCCTTATCTCCTCCACCACAAGCATTGAGTGGGGACTGGGGGGGACATTAGGCCCCCCCTCATTATTATTTTAACATCCCCACCCGCGGGCAATGGGTGGGAACCAGGGGGACATTAGGTCCCCCCCACAATTATGTTAGGGTCCCCACCCTACGTGCAATGGAGGATTTAACCTCCCATTTATTATGGGGGTCATAGTGACCCCCATGGATTTAATGCGAGGGGGGGTAGTAATAATTTTTTTACAAGGAGGGAGCTGGTAGAAATGCCGGCTCCCTCCTTGCTTTTTTTGTGCGTACGCTAATAGAAACAAAAATGGAAACGAAAAGGTAATCATTCGGCATTTCCCCTTTCCTTTCGTTTCCATTATCATATGTTGCTCTTTCATTTATGTTTCTGCCGACGAATACGAAAACCACAGGAATTTTAGCCGAAAACGCTTACGTTCAAAAACGAATGCACATGTCTACTACGAATATCTTGTTATGCCCTTCGGGTTATGTAATGCTCCTGCCGTATTTCAAGACTTCATTAATGATGTACTCAGAGACTATATTTACTCTTTTGTGCTTGTATACCTGGATGATATCCTTATTTATTCCCCTGACATCCAAACTCATCATGATCATGTCAAACAAGTTCTACATACTTTGCTTAAAAATGGTCTTTATTGCAAACTTGAGAAATGCTTATTTGATCAACATGAGGTTCAGTTTTTGGGGTATAATATTTCTGCCTCCGGTTTCCAAATAGATCCTCGCAAACTAGAGGCCGTTCTACAATGGCCATTACCCAGTGGGTTAAAAGCCATTCAGAGGTTTATTGGTTTCTCTAACTATTACAGGAGATTCATCAAAGGTTTCTCATCGGCAGTAGCCACCATTACTAATATGACGTGCAAGGGGGCTAATTGTACTATATGGCCTAAAGAAGCTAGAGAGGCTTTTGAGCTTCTTAAACTAATGTTCGCATCTGCTGACATATTAAGACATCCTGTCACTAGTGTTTTCAAATTTCAATTTAGGTGATATAACCCTACTCGCGGCATGTCACGAGTGGGGACATTGGTGAGGGTTTAACCTCCTTTTTTATCAATATGGGGGTCCTATTGACCCCCATATTGATTTATATTTAGTTTTATGACAGCGAGCAGACACTGGCTGCTCACTGTCATTTAAACTTACATAGAAGTGAGAGAGCTGGTAAGAGTACCGTGGGAAAACTAACTATTTAGATCTAAATAGCAACTTTTTCCTATTGCAACATTGTTATAGTTTTAATATAACATTTTGTTACATGTACTCTCTCTTACCATAGCTCTCACTCACTTCTATGTAAAATACTGATTTAAATGACAGCGAGCAACCACTGGTGACATGCCCCTACTGCAGGGGGGGGGGGGAGGGGGGGGGCTGGCACAGGTAGGGGCAGCAGGATTGTATCTGTGCCAGCCCCCTACTCCCCCATTTATTGCACTAGTGACTGGGCAGCAATAGTTACATAGTTACATAGCTGAAATAAGACTTGCGTCCATCAAGTTCAGCCTTCCTCACATATGCTTTTTCTGTTGATCCAAAAGAAGGCAAAAAACCCAGTCTGAAGCGCTTCCAATTTTGCAACAAACGAGGAAAAAATTCCTTCTTGACACCAAAATAGCAGTCAGATGTCTCCTTGGATCAAACAGCTATTACCCCACTAATTAGAAATGATATCCCTGTATGTTATGTTTTTGCAAGTATTTATCCAATTGCAGTTTAAACATCTGTATAGACTCTGACAAAACCACCTCTTCAGGCAAAGAATTCCATATCCTTATTGCTCTTACTGTAAAAAAAACCTTTTCTTTGCCTTAGATGAAATCTCCTTTCTTCAAGCCTAAATGTGTGACCTTGTGTCCTATGTATAGCCCTGTTTATGAATAGATTTCCAGATAATGGTTTGTACTGGCCCCGAATATATTTGTATCATGTTATCATATCCCCTCTCAGGCGCCGTTTTTCCAAACTAAAGAGATTTACATTTTTTAACCTTTCTAAAATGCTCCATTCCTTTTATCAATTTTGTAGCTCGTCTCTGCACTTTTTCTAGTGCCATGATATCTTTCTTTAGAACAGGTGCCCAAAATTGCACAGCATATTCAAGGTGTGGTCTTACCAGCGATTTATAAAGAGGCAAACTTATATTTTCATCTCGAGAATTTATGCCCCTATTTATACATGACAAAACCTTACTGGCCTTAGCAACGGCAGATTGACATTGCATATTGCTACCTAATTTATTGTCTATAACAATTCCCAAATCCTTCACGTGTGTGGTTATCCCTAGTTCACTACCATTTAGGGTGTAAATTGCTCGTGCATTCTTAACCACGAAGTGCATAACTTTGCATTTTTCTACGTTAAATTTAATCTGCCATTTTAGTGCCCAGTCCCCCAATCTATCCAAATCCCTCTGCAGCAAGGCAATATCCTGCTCACATTTTATTACTTTACAATGTTTTGTGTCATCTGCAAACACTTATACATGGCTTTCAATGCCCATTTCAAGATCATTTATAAATATGTTAAATAGAAGCGATCCCAAAACAGAACCCTGAGGGACACCACTTACCACTTTTGTCCAGCTTGAAAATTTACCATTTATAACAACTCATTGTACTCTATCCTTAAGCCAATGTTCTACCCAAGAACAAGAATATTCATCTAGACCAATTTCTTTTAGTTTGAAGAGGAACCGTATCAAATGCCTTGGCAAAATCCAAGTAGATCACATCCACTGCAACACCCTGATCTATATTTCTACTTACTTCTTCGTAGAATGCAATTAGGTTAGTTTGACATGACCTATGTTTCATAAAACCATGCTGATTATTGCTAATAACACAGTTCTTGCCAATGAATTCCTGAATATTATCCCTTAATAGCCTTTCAAATAATTTCCCAGTCACAGAAGTTAAGCTCACAGGTCTATAATTTCCAGGCACGGATTTTGAACACTTTTTAAATATAGGAACAACATCTGCCTTCCTCCAATCCTCCGGTACAATACCTGAAACAAAAGAATCTTGAAAAATTAAATACAGAGGTTCACTTATTTCCCCACTTAGCTCCTTAAGTACTCGTGGGTGGATACCGTCAGGCCCCGGAGCTTTATTTACATTAATTTTCTTTAATAGCTGTAGCACCTTGTCGCGAGTTATCCAATCACAAGTTATCTGCCAGTTTGTTGCAGCAATCATTTACATATCTCTTGCCATAGGATCCTCATTAATACCGTATATACTCGAGTATAAGCCGACCCGAATATAAGCCGAGGCCCCTAATTTTACCCCAAAAAACTGGGAAAACGTATTGACTCGAGTATAAGACTAGGTTGGGAAATGCAGCAGCTACTGGTAAATTTCTAAATAAAATTAGATCCTAAAAAAAATATATTAATTGAATATTTATTTACAGTGTGTGTATAATGAATGCAGTGTGAGTGTATGAGTGCAGCGTGTGTGTATGAGTGCAGCGTGTGTGTATGAGTGCAGCGTGTGTGTATGAGTGCTGCGTGTGTGTATGAGTGCAGCGTGTGTGTATGAGTGCAGCGTGTGTGTATGAGTGCAGCGTGTGTGTATGAATGCAGCGTGTGTGTATGAATGCAGCGTGTGTGTATGAGTGCAGCATGTGTGTATGTGTGTATGAGTGCAGTGTGTGTGTGTATGAGTGGTGTGCGTGTGTGTTGCAGAGCCCTGGTGGGGGGTGGGCAATTTTTTTTTATTCTTTAAAAAAAAAAATATTATTATTATTTATTATTATTATTTAATTTAACTTAATTATTATTATTTTTATTATTATTTATTATTTAATTTAATTATTATTTTTTTATTATTATTTATTTAATTTAATTATTATTTTTTTATTATTAATATATATTTTTTTCGTCCCCCCTCCCTGCTTGATACATGGCAGGGAGGGGGGCTCTCCTTCCCTGGTGGTCCAGCATTGGCAGTTCAGTGGGGGGAAGAGGGGAGCTGGCAGAGCTGTAACTTACCTGTCCTGCAGCTCCTGTCAGCTCTCTCCTCCTCCGCGCCGTCCGGTCAGCTCTTCTGTCAGCTCCCACTGTAAGTCTCGCGAGAGCCGCGGCTCAACACACACGCACACCACTCATACACACACACAGTAGTAGGGGCATTCAGGAGGATTTAACCTCCCATTTATTAATATGGGGGTCATAGTGACTCCCATGGATTTTAATGCAGGGGGGGTAGTAATATTTTTTTTACAAGGAGGGAGCTGGTAGAAATGCCTGCTCCCTCCTTGCTTTTTTTTTTGCGCACGCTAATGGAAACGAAAAGGTAATCATTCGGCATTTCCACTTTCCTTTCGTTTCCATTATCGTATGTTGCTCTTTCGTTTCCGTTTCTGCCAACGAATACGAAAACCACAGGAATTTCGGCCGGAAACGCTTTTGTTCGAAAACGAATGCACATGTCTACTACGAATATCTTGTTATGCCCTTCGGGTTATGTAATGCTCCGGCCGTATTTCAGGACTTCATTAATGATGTACTCAGAGACTATATTTACTCTTTTGTGCTTGTATACCTGGATTATATCCTTATTTATTCCCCTGACATCCGAACTCATCATGATCATGTCAAACAAGTTCAACAAACTTTGCTTAAAAATGGTCTTTATTGCAAACTTGAGAAATGCATATTTGACCAACATGAGGTTCAGTTTTTGGGGTATAATATTTCTGCCTCCGGTTTCCAAATAGATCCTCACAAATTAGAGGCCGTTCTACAATGGCCATTACCCAGTGGGTTAAAAGCCATACAGAGGTTTATTGGTTTCTCTAACTATTACAGGAGATTCATCAAAGGTTTCTCTTCGGTATTAGCCCCCATCACTAATATGACGTGCAAGGGGGCTAATTGTACTATATGGCCTAAAGAGGCTTTTGAGCTTCTTAAACAAATGTTCGCATCTGCTGACATATTAAGACATCCTGACACTAGTAAATCTATCCTACTTGAAGTTGACGCCTCTGAGAAAGGGGTCGGGGCTGTTTTTTCTCAGAGAGAGAGTCAGGATGCCCCTTTGCATCCTTGTGGTTACTTTTCCAGAAAGTTGTCTCCTGCCGAGCATAACTATGACATTGGTAATAGAAGACTGTTAGCCATCATACTAGCGCTTAAGAAATGGCGACATATTTTGGAGGGTTCCATGGATCCCATTCTGATTATTACTGATCACAAGAACCTGGCATATATTGGGGATGCCAAACCACTGTCTTCTAGACAAGCTAGATGGTCATTATTTTTGTCTAGCTTTGACTTTATTATCACCTACAGACCCAGTTCTAAGAACGTTAAAGCTGACGCCATGTCTAGGCAATTTGACGTTGAATCGGATCTAGAACAAGAGACATCCCCTTTTATTTCTCCTGAGTGTATTATTGCATCCACTGTCCTTTCTTTATCATCCCCTTTGCTCTGTGCTATCATGGCGGCTCAGCCCCAGGCACCTTGCAACAAACCTCAAGATAAATCGTTTATTCCATTGCCTGACAGGAAAGAGGTGCTGAAGGTATTCCATGACAATGTGACCGCTCGGCATCCGGGTATTAATAAAACTGTATCCTCCATTTCCAGGTCATTTTGGTGGGAGTCACTCAGGAGGGATATTAAAGATTATGTAGAAGCCTGCTCTGTCTGTGCAGTTTCGAAAGTTCCTCATAAACTTCTGTGTGGATTGTTACAGCCACTTCCTATACCCAGTATCCCATGGTCTCATTTATCGATGAATTTCATTGTTGTACTGCCTAGTTCCAATGGGTATACTATCATCCTCATGGTAGTTGAACGTTTTTCAAAAATGGCACACTAGTGCACAGTCTAACTGGGCTGAATTATTGCCCTGGGCCAAATTTGCAAGGAATAATGCTACCCATGACTCATCTGGGCATAGTCCGTTTTTTGTCAATACGGCTCGTCATCCTGCTGTTCTCCCTGCTGTGTTTTCTGATACAGATATCCCTACTTTGGATGATCACCTCACCTCTATTCGTGATACCTGGACTAAGGTACACTCCGCTCTTGAAACTGTGGCTGCTCGTTTTAAGTTTCATGCGGATAAACGGCGGAGTGCCAATCCAGTTTTCCAGGCGGGTGATCGGGTTTGGTTATCTTCACGCAACATCAGGTTGAAGGTTCCCAGCATGAAGTTTGCTCCGAGGTTCCTTGGTCCTTTTCGTGTGGTTATGAGAATCAACCCTGTTTCCTATTCTCTGGCCCTTCCAGCGTCCTTACATATACCTAATACTTTTCATGTGTCCTTGCTCAAACCGCTTGTTTGCAATCGGTACACAAGTCCGATTGCTCCCCCTCCTCCTTTGGTTGTTTCTGGACAGGAGACGAAGTCTCCTCCATCATTGATTCCAGGTTTTCTAATGGTTCCTTACAGTATTTGGTTGATTGGAGGGGGTATGGGCCTGCTGACTGTTCTTGGGTTTCGGCTTCTGATATCCATGCTGGCCATAAAATGTGTTCTTTTCATGCCAAGTTTCCTCTCAAACCTGGTCCTGCTCACCCGGTGGGCGTTCTTCAGGTGGGGGTAATGTCACGTATTCATCCGCACATAAAAATGTGGTTAATGGCATTTACTGTCCTGACAGGAAAAGTTGTGCCGAGCAACATTACTGTCCTGACAGGGAAAGTTGTACCGAGCAACATTATTGTCCTGACAGGAAAAGTTGTGCCGAACAACATTACTGTCCTGACAGTAAAAGTTGTGCCGAGCAGCAGTCAAATCGACAGGAGGATTTGTGCAGAGCAGCAGTTATGCAAATGGAAGACCTGGTAATTGCCTAAGGGGTCAAAAGCCGGTTACAGCCAATCAAATCCACAGGAGGGGTATATAGGCCCAGTTCTCCTCTTGCTCAGTGTCCTGTCGTGGTTTCATGCCTATGGTTATCCGAGAGTGCTTTCCTGATCTTGATTTTCTGGTATTTGACTTTGGCTTTGTTTTGACATCCCTGATCTCTGGTATCCTTGACTTTTGGCTTTCCCTCATCTTTGTGTCTGATTCTGTGTCCCTGACCTCGGCAAGTATTTTAACTATTCTTGGAGACGTTAAGTCCGGCCATTCTAAGGTCCGGTTATACGTTATCCCTAGTCCTAGGTGTGACACAGTACTGCGAGCTGGATCAATTTGTAATCCTGACACTAACATCACTGCACACTATTCATACTAGAAGAGCTGGTTATAAGCTCTTAAAAACTTAAGTAGGACTAGATTAAACTTTTATACTGGTATTATCTAACTCTGGGGTATATTGCACTATTAGTTTTTCCTTTTGTTTTTACATACGGATGAATACCCTGATCTGACACTGTTTTAGAAGAATTATTCATATTTGAGGCTATATCTTCTGGTAAGTTTTATTGGGACTTTTACTGGACTTCTTTTCATTATTTCTTATATTGAATTTGTTTATATATTTTTTTATATATTTGTAACTATACTTTGTTTCTTCTGTTTTGTTCCAACCTTATCTCCTCTTTTGTTTAGTTTTTGCTTACTTGTGGGGCTTAGAGGGAGCCCTGCTATTTTAGGTGTGCTGCCTCATTTACATATATTCTAAATTTTGTGTTTGTTATTTAGAGCGCTGATCCTTTTTCATCTAGTTCCTGTGACAGGATAATATGCAAGCGTTGAATGTAAATAATCATTTGAGAAGAAGTTAAAAACAAGATTATGCATTCCTTTTTCAATCCCTTGAGCGACATTGTGGCAGGAGTGGCAGGAGTTTACTTACAATAAACCTTTTCAGTTCATTTTTCATAAACATGAAATATGAACTACAGGCAATCGAGAATTCATTAACCATGCACAAGGTAATTCCTTTTGTGAATCATCTGGAAATCTAGAGTGAATTCAAAGTACATTTTCTTCAATTTCAAAATTCCAAAAATATTTTTCCAAGTTTACTATTTTGTCCTAAGCAAATAAGTGAAGGAAAAAATATATTTTTGGAATATCCTGGTGTAGACAAATGGCAACCAACCTAAAACTGTTTTGATTCTAATATTTCACCTTGAAATTAACATAAATACATAAAAACTTATCAGAATGAAGCTGGCTGTTTTTCCTAGACTTGTTCACTGTGAAAAAAAACTGTTTCGGCTTAACCACTTTGTCCAAAATTTCAAAAATAAGAAAATTTAAAATGATAGGATGGCAGAATTTTGATAAAATTGGGATTGGCTCACCTAGATTTTATTAATGAAAAAATTATTCAGAATCAAAATAAAATAAAATAATGGTAAGATGGGAGAATTTTGGTAATATGGCAGGTTGGCTTATCCAGATCTCATTAATGAAAAAACTTTAAGGAATTTGAATCCAAACCAAAAACAAGTCAGGAATTGTACTTCAACATATACACAAAATAGATTAGACCTCATATATCCATATACGTTAGACAGATTTTGGTTGGTTGAAAACACCATCCAATCAAAACACTGAAATGACTCAAAATGCTCAGTGATTCAAACTGGGTCAAGTCTCTCTAAAATGCAGGGCATCATATTGGAAAAAAATATAATGGTCAAATTACTTTTATACATACACATACAAATTTGTCACCATGTATTGGTTAATATATAAAAACCAAAAAACAAAGTAATATTGAACTTGTATCCTCTTTGTAACAAATGACCAACCAATACCATCAAGATAGCAATGGATTTTCCTAATCCTGGCCTGATAGGGATAATCAGGTGCAATTATTACTTTCATGCCTCTGGGCCAAAAACAATAGAAATGCAGATAGTCCCAGCAGATGATGAGTATACAAATCAGTGGAGGATGAATACTGTTAATTAAGGCTATAAATAGCTTTTTACTGCTAAACAAACAGTAGTGATTATTTCTTAGCTTGGAAAGCAATTTACACACTCTGCATTACTTTAACGATATACAGAAGATTATGATGATGGCGATGATGATGTCACCCAATTCGTGCCAATACTAGAAATGTAATAAGATGACTTAAGGTTCTATTGAAGGAATGAAACTCGCAGCTTTGAGTTCCAGAAACTCTCTCAATGTTAGTGTTAATTAAAAGATCTGTTGGGAATGTCAAACCTTTGATATACCGGCCAGGCATGCTCGACCATAGATAATGTCAGGAATACACTGTGAATTTCACATTTAAAGCCAAAATACTAAAAGTGAAAGCACATTGATTAATTAGGCCACTGTGGATTTGAACTTTCTTTTGGTTTGAAGTCAAATTTTAAAACCCACAATATTCTTATCCTCTCTTTTGTTATCTTTTGGATCAACAGCAGAACAAGAGTTGTGTAAGATGTTGAACCTGATGAAGCCGAATCTTAAGAGTTTATTCACTAAATAATGATATGAAATAAATGAGAACACAAATTGGAAAACTTAAGCAAAAAAAAAATAAATCTGTTTATTAAACTTATTTAACCCCTTAAGACCGCAGCCAAATGTACAAGTTGTGAACCAAAAAAAATGTAAACAAACCACAGATTTTGACTATATGTCTGTTCAACAATAATTTACCTCTTTCATATTAAATGCACCCACACTTATTATATATCATTTTGTTCAGGGGAAACAGGGCTTTCATTTAACATCCAATATTTAGGTATGGAACATAACGTAATATGAATAAAATATAAAAAAATGAGAGAAAATATGATTTTTTTTAAATTTTCTTAGTTCTATGTGACATTCTAACTGTGAATGTCATAATACTGTTTGCTTTTACTGCAATAAAATACACATATTTGTATTCAGCGATGTCTCACGTGTAAAACAGTACCCCCTATGTACAGGTTTTATGGTGTTTTGGGAAGTTACAGGGTCAAATATAGCATGTTACACTTTTCAGTTTTTTCACATTGAAATTTGCCAGTTTGGTTATGTTGCCTTTGAGACTGTATGGTAGCCCAGGAATGAAAATTACCCCCATGATGGCATACCATTTGCAAAAGTAGACAACCCAAGGTATTGCAAATGGGGTATGTCCAGTCTTTTTTAGTAGCCACTTGGTCACAAACACTAGCCAAAGTTAACGTTAATATTTGTTTGTGTGTGAAAAATGCAAAAAACTAATTTGAAAGCCAATTTTGGCCAGTGTTTGTGACTAAGTGGCTACTAAAAAAGACTGAACATACCCCATTTGCAATACCTTGGGTTGTCTACTTTTGCAAATGGTATGCCATTATGGAGGTAATTCTTATTTCTGGGCTACTATACGGTCTCAAAGCCAACGTAACCAATCTGGCGAATTTCATTGTGAAAAAACTGAAACGCAAGCCTTATATTTGACTCTGTAACTTTTGAAAACACCATAAAACCTGTACATGAGGGGTACTGTTATACTCAGGAGACTTTGCTGAACACAAATATTTGTGTTTCAAAACAGTAAAAAGTATGACAGCAAAAATATCGTCAGTGTAAGTGCCGTTTGTGTGCGAAAAAGGCAATAAATTTCACTTTCCCTGACGATATCATTGTTGTAATAAATTTTACGGTTTTGAAACACAAATATTTGTATTCAGCGATGTCTCCCGAGTAAAACAGTACCCCCCATGTACAGGTTTTATAGTGTCTTGGAAAGTTATAGGGTTAAATATAGTGCTAGCAAATTAAATTCCCTATACTTTCGGCCTGGGTTGTTAGGCAGGTCCCGCTAATTGTAATTAATTAGGATACCTAATTATGTAAAATTATTACATAAATATATATGTAAAATTATTATATATACACGTGTGTGTATATATATATATGTATATATATGTATATAATTTTTTTACTATTTTTATTTATATATAGGTATACATATAGTGATGTATACGTATATACTTGGGTATATTATTTCGTTCTACGTGTATTTTGATATCTATATATATATATATATATATCTATCTATCTATATATATATATATATATATAGATAGATAGATAGATATATATATATATTATCAAAATACAGTTAGAACGAAATTACACATATATATATTTTTAATTATTTATTTTTTTATTTTATTTTTTTTTACGTATTTACATATTTTTTTATTATAATATATATATATATAATTATGTATATATTTAATCAATATCCTTCTACGTGTATTTTGATATTAATATATATATATATATATAATTATATATATAAATATTAAAATACACTTAGTGTATGTGTAAATGTGTGCGTATATATATATATTATATATAGATCATATATATAATAGATATATAAATGATGTAAGTGTATTTTATTTTTAACTCTAATTTATTTATTTTTTTACATTAAGGGGTTAATAGGGGAGGAGAGGGGCAGAGACAGTGTCAGCCAGTGATTTTACATCACTGGCTGACACACAGGATCAGTGATCACAGTGACAGGCTGTCACTGTGATCACCTCCTGCAGATCGCGGTAATTGGCCACAGGGGGAGTGCCTGGGTGGCCAGGCATGCCCCCCACCGCGATCTGCAGGGGGATCCTGCCTGCAGTTACTATGTGTCAGCCAATAGGCTGACACATAGTAACCTCTGATCGCAGTGACAGGCTGTCACTGCGATCAGATCGCAGGGAGAGGCTGTCTCTGCATTCAGATCGCAGAGACAGCCTCTCCCTGCGATCATACTCTGCAGATCGCGGTCACTGACCGCAGGGGGACTGCCTGGGGGGCCAGGCATGTCCCCCGACCGCGATCTGCTGCAGAGAATTCCGCCGGCTCCATGTGTCAGCCGATTTTAAAATCGGCTGACACATGGTAAATACCGATCGCAGTGACAGCCTGTCACTGCGATCGGAAGCTGCAGACCGCGGTCCCCAGGCACAGGGGGGCTGCCTGGGGGGCCAGGCATGCCCCCCGACCGCGATCTGCAGCGGCCATGTTCCGCCGGCCACGTGGGGCTGAAGACCGCCCAGGACGTACTATGCCGTCCTGCGGCGTTTAGAGCCACCAAAATAAGGACGGCATAGTACGTCCTGCGGTCTTAAGGGGTTAAGGAAAAAATTGTAATAAGTTGGGTGCTGAGTGCCTCTTCTCCTTCGGCTAGAGTTTAAATATTTTAAACAACACAGGTGGACAGAGGGAATCTCTGAGGGAAGGAGTGGGGAAATGTGCAAGAACTAATGTATAAAGGACCCTGGAGCAAGATTTTGTTTTGTACCCTACTATAGCGCAAGGGTCACCAAAAGGTAGATTCTTAACTGTTGAGTTACTCCCAAGACATATTGAGGAGAGTTTGTGCATTTGAATGTAAGCATGCTTTTTTTCTGAAATATAGGTGTGAATGTAGGGGAATATTTGTGTGTAGTGTATGTGTTTGAATGCAGGCATCTGTTTATACATAATGTTGGTGTCTGAATGCATGGATGCAGTGGCGTACACACAACCCATGGGGCCCCGGTGCGAAAACTGATCCGGGCCCCCCCCCCCCTCCCGCGCGAGCGCGCTTACTCTGCGCAGGCTGGGGCCGCAACACATGGCGGCGGGCACCTGGTCGCAGGGCTGCGACCCGTGCGACCGCGGTATGTATGCCAGTGCATGCATAAACACATACACTTAAAGGACCAATACAAACACCCAGATCACATCAGCTCAATGAAGTGGTCTGGGTGCCAGGTCTCTCTAGTTTTAACCCTGCAGCTGAAAACATAGCAGTTTCAGAGAAACTGCTATGTTTCACTGAGGGTTAATCCAGCCTCTAGTGGCTGTCTCATTGACAGCCGCTAGAGGATTTTCTGCGATTCTCACTGTGAAAATCACAGTGAGAAGACGCTGAACGTCCATAGGAAAGCATTGAGTAATGCTTTCCTATGGGCGGTTTGAATGCGCGCGTGGCTCTTGCCACGCATGTGCATTCGGAGCTGAGAGGCGGATGGGGACGGAGAGATCCCCAGCGTTAAGGGAGTCCGGCGCTGGAGAAAGGTAAGTGCTTAAGACACACACACACAAACACTCTCATGAACAGACGCACACATTTACTGACATACACACACTCAGTGACAGACGCACACAAACATACTCAGTAACAGACACACACACACACACTCTAACACTAACACACTCACTAACACACACACACTCACTAACACTAACACACACTCTAACACTAACACACACTCTAACACTAACACACACTCTAACACTAACACACACTCTAACACTAACACACACTCTAACACTAACACACACACTCACTAACACACACACTCTAACACTAACACACACACTCACTAACACTAACACACACACTCACTAACACTAACACACACACTCACTAACACTAACACACACTAACACTCACTAACACTAACACACTCACTAACACTAACACACTCACTAACACACACACTCACTAACACACACACTCACTAACACACACACTCACTAACACACACACTCACTAACACACACACACTCACTAACACACACACTCACTAACACACACACTCACTAACACACACACTCACTAACACACTCACTAACACTAACACACTCACTAACACTAACACACTCACTCACACACTCACTAACACACACACTCACTAACACACACACTCACTAACACCACACACACACTCACTAACACTAACACACTCACTAACACACTCACTAACACACTCACTAACACACTCACTAACACAAACACACTCAAACGTTTTTTTGTTTGTTTTTTTTTTAATCCCCCCAGCCTCCTTACCTGTGGGAGAGCTGAGGGGATTCCCTGGGGTCCAGTGGTGCTGCTGGCCCTGCTGTCACCCGGCTGGCTGGCGGGCGCACGAGGGAGCACTGTCCCCTGGGTGCTCCCTCTTCAGCTCCCTCGCGCGCCGCGTACTGATGCCGGAGCCGGAAGATGACGTCATCTTCCGGCTCCGGTTTCAGTGCGGTGCGCGAGGGAGCTGAAGAGGGAGCAACCAGGGGACAGTGCTCCCTCGCGCTCCCGCCAGCCAGCCGGGTGACAGCAGGGCCAGCCTCGGGGGGGCCCGGAGGTGGCCGGCTCCTGGGCCCCCCAGCAGAAGAGGCTGGCCCAGTGACCTACATACCTGGGTCGCAGGGCGGCCGGGCCCCCTGGTGGGCCGGGCCCGATCGCAGCCGCGACCCCTGCGACCCCGGTATGTACGCCACTGCATGGATGTGTGTGTATGTTATGTTGGCATTTGACTGCAGGGGGGGATTTGTGTATAGTAGTTGCATTTGAAAGATGATGCTCTTGGAGTTTAGATTCAGGGGTGCAAATGTGTATGTAGTGTTTGAATTTGAAATCTTGGATGTATGGACTTATATACTTACACTACCACACAATTATGCAAACATACTGACATAGATACAAACAATGACAAACACACATATACTTCCACAGACACACGTACTGACACACACAGATGTACACACTGATACACACACACAAGTCATAACTACATATTTTCAGCCACCTCACTGCTTCCATGCCTTTTGAATGCAGGAGGCTGACTTCCCTGGGGTAGCATGTGATCTGGCTTAGGCTGATGGGAGTCCCAGTCTTGTTGGTGTATGCTCCTTGTTCCCTCTCCCTTTCTCTCTGTGCCTCCTCTTCTGGCCGCACCACTGGCAGATCCCTCCATGGGTGAAAGCATTGGGCACCTTATCAAGATCATAATCGTAAGATAGCGGTCAGCAGGCAAAATAGATTTAAAGTATACTAAAAGCTGGAAGTGAATAAAAAATAATGCATAAAAGTAGGTGAGAAGAAAACAGTGAAAAAAAAATAGGAAAAATAAATAGATTAGAAAAGAATGCAAAAGATACTCATTTTTAAAGTTCTTATATTTGTTGGGGTTTGAGTAAGTTCTGTAAAGACCAGGAAATACAACCCAAAGTCATGGCTTTTATTAGTATGCACAGCATTAACATCAATAGTAATCCATATACAATTATCACGAAACTTAAAACTCTAAAAATGATAAAACATGGCCAGAATCTCTCATTTAAGATGGTAAAGGTCTCACCATTTTTTGCAAATGAAAATTAATGCATTTAGAAGTGGGGTGATAGTTGAATCTATTGAGATTATATTTTTATGTATCTTAAAGGGACTCTCCAGTGCCAGTAAAACAATCCGTTTTCCTGGCACTGCAGGTCCCCTCTCCCTCCCACCACCCATCCCCCGGTAGCTGAAGGGGTGAAAACCCCTTCAGGTCACTTACCTGAAACCCCGCCCATGTCCCTCGGCGGTGGTTTCTGCTCGCCGCCGCTCCTCCCAGTGATTACGTCAGCCGGTGGGCGAGACTGATCCCGCCTGCCGGCTGAGGAAACCTAATGCGCATGCTTGGCAAGTGCAAGTGCGCATGCGCAGCAAGTGTTTGTCTGATAGGATATTTCAGAATGTTAGACATTTATTTTATACTTTGGTGAAGGACAACATTTTTTTTTTAAATAAGAGCCGACAAGGTAAGAAACTCCCCAGGCAGAAAGAATGAGATCGAAATTATTATTATTAGTTGGATGATATTTGACTTCCTTCATGCAAATTGGTAGTGAATAAGCTACAAAGAAATGTATATGAATTGAAATATCTGAATGGTCGAATGACAACTAATAAACATATATCACGGTTGAGGTAAAGTTTCTGATTTCGTTTTTTTTACATAGATTCTAACAGGAAAAAAACAAAAACAGACTCATATTCAAGGATTTATTTGCATTTAACTCTATTTGCTTTAATTTCTGCATATTATTATTATTATTATTATTATTATTATTATTATTATTATTACTACCATGTATTAATTTACTTATTCGATTCTATTTCAGTTTCCAGATCTTTGATGTCCCTTTCTTACTCTCCTCTCTATTGTCTGTGTTTTCAGATCCTTTCATCTGCTCTCTGTCTCCTCTAATTGTTTATACCAGACCTCTACCTTCTCTCGTATTAAACATATCCATAACACCAATATCTACCATACTTCCCTCCTTTTTATACAACACATTCTGCATTCTCTCAATTTCCCACTTTGCCTTTGTTAGTATCCTGTATCCTTTCTACTTCCTTCCTTAAATTTTGATTCCACATTTAACTTATCAAATAGGCCCCAATCCGGCCTCTGTCATCACTCTTTTTTCTTCTATATTGTTCCATTTCTCCCTTTTCTCTTATCTGTTATCTGCACCAATCTTGTACTCTTTCATTATCTTTCTATCCTATTCCTCAATTTCCACCATTCAATTCTGTATTATCAACAATGTCCAAAGCCCATCATTGCACCCATTTTTTCCTCTTGTATTTTCTTCTTTTTCATTGGTTCTTCTCTTGGTCTTTCTTCTGTTTTCACGTCATTACTCTTCTTCACGTGTTACGGTAATAGCCACAAAGATCTAAAAAATAGAAAGGTAACAAGTACCTGCATCAAACAATTCAAAAGGTTTTGTGGACATAATGCTCAAAAGATTCCATCTTATTTGTACTAAACAAAGCCCTTTGAGTAGCTGGTCCACCCAAATGTATTCACTTAAAAAAACAGATTGGTATACAAACCAAACATTTGTCACTTTCAATTCTCTGCTAAACCACAGGGTGTGACAGACTGACAGGGACATAATTGTGCGTGAATATTTAGTATACAATCTCATCTGTTCACGGATACAGCTAGTTGTTGTCCTTGTTCTCCTATTGTTAAGACATGTTTAACTTGTTCTTTATTGAACCTTTTTTTTGTTCTCTTTCTGCTCATTGTAAAGTTCAAGCTCTGTATATGGTTTATTCATTAAATATCGAATCACAGTAATATTCATGATCAACAGTAGTGTGACTTATGATTAGCTTTGTATTGAAAGAACAATATTTTCTTGCTTAGTATTTAATTTAGAATTTGCTTTACTCTATAACACTGAGATGCTATTTAGAGTAATTTAAACCACATTTCTACCATTTAGAGTGATTTACACAGATCTCTTTAAAATTAATATATATACCGTATATACTCGAGTATAAGCCGAGTTTTTCAGCACATTTTTTGTGCTGAAAAACCCCAACTCGGCTTATACTCGAGTCAGTGTCTGTATTATGGCAATTTACATTGCCATAATACAGACTGGGGGCTGGCAGCGAGCGCTTACCTCTCCTGCAGCTCCTGTCAGCTCCCTTCTCCTCCGCGCCGGTCCTTTCAGCACCTCTGTCAGCTCCCAGTGTAAATCTCGCGAGAGCCGCGGGGTCATAGTGCGGCTCTTGCGAGACTTACAGTGTGAGCTGACAGAGGAGCTGACCGGACCGGCGCGGAGAAGGGAGCTGACAGGAGCTGCAGGTGAGGTAAGTAAACTCTGCCAGCCCCCTCACCCCCCCCCCCACTCAACTGCCAATGCCACTGGACCACCAGGGAAGGAGAGCCCCTCTTCCTGCCATGTATCAAGCAGGGAGGGGGGACGGAAAAAATAAAAATAATAAAATAATAATATTAATAAAAAAATAATATTAATGAAAAATAAATAATATAACAAAAATAAAAATAAAATAATAATAATAAAAAATATATAAAAAATTCCCACCCCCCACCAAGGCTCTGCATCACACACATACACACGGCACTCATACACATACACACTGCACTCATACACACACACACACTGCATTCATACACACTGCATTCATACATACACACTGCACTCATACACACACTGCACTCATACATACACTGCATACACACACACACTGCACTCATACACACACACTGCATTCATACACACACACACTGCACTCATACATACACACTGCACACACTGCACTCATACACACACTGCACTCATACACACACACTGCATTCATACATACACACTGAACTCACACACACACACACACTGCATTCACACACACACACTGCATTCACACACACACACTGCATTCATACACACTGCATTCATACACACACTGCATTCATTCACACACTGCATTCATACACACACACTGCACTCATACACACACACTGCATTCATACATACACACTGCACTCATACACACACTGCACCCATACACACACTGCACTCACTCATACACACTGCATTCACACATACACACTGCATTCATATACACACACTGCATTCATATACACACACTGCACTCATACACACACACTGCACTCATACACACACTGCATTCATACACACACACTGCACTCATACACACTGCATTCAAACACACACTGCACTCATACACACACACTGCACTCATACACACTGCACTCATACACACTGCACTCATGCACAATGCATTCATACACACACTGCACTCATACACACACACTGCACTCATATACACACACACTGCCCTCATATACACACACGCTGCATTCATGATATACACACACACTGCATTCATGATATACACACACTGTAAATAAATATTCAATTAATATAATTTTTTTAAACAAAGAAACATAGAATGTGACGGCGGATAAGAACCATTCGGCCCATCTAGTCTGCCCAGTTTTCTAAATACTTTCATTAGTCCCTGGCATTATCTTATAGTTAGGATAGCCTTATGCCTATCCCATGCATGCTTAAACTCCTTTACTGTGTTAACCTCTACCACTTCAGCTGGAAGGCTTTTCCATGCATCCACTACCCTCTCAGTAAAGTAATACTTCCTGATATTATTTTTAAACCTTTGTCCCTCTAATTTAAGACTATGTCCTCTTGTTGTGGTAGTTTTTCTTCTTTTAAATATAGTCTCCTCCTTTACTGTGTTGATTCCCTTTATGTATTTAAATGTTTCTATCATATCCCCCCTGTCTCGTCTTTCCACCAAGCTATACATGTTAAGATCCTTTAACCTTTCCTGGTAAGTTTTATCCTGCAATCCATGAACCAGTTTAGTAGCCCTTCTTTGAACTCTCTCTAAGGTATCAGTATCCTTCTGAAGATATGGTCTCCAGTACTGTGTACAGTACTCCAAGTGAGGTCTCACCAGTGTTCTGTACAATGGCATGAGCACTTCCCTCTTTCTACTGCTAATACCTCTCCCTATACAACCAAGCATTCTGCTAGCATTTCCTGCTGCTCTATTACATTGTCTGCCTACCTTTAAGTCCTCAGAAATAATCACCCCTAAATCCCTTTCCTCAGATGTTGAGGTTAGGACTCTATCAAATATTCTGTACTCTGCCCTTGGGTTTTTACGTCCAAGATGCATTATCTTGCACTTATCCACATTTTTAGGATCTAATTTTATATAGAAATTTACCAGTAGCTGCTGCATTTCCCACCCTAGTCTTATACTCGAGTCAATAAGTTTTCCCAGTTTTTTGGGGTAAAATTAGGGGCCTCGGCTTATATTCGGTTCGGCTTATACTCGAGTATATACGGTATATGAGATTTTTGGCAATCTAAGAAAAGATACAGTTTAAAATAGCTGAATGATGTTGGCCAACCATGATGAGACTGTGGGATAGTTTTCGAATGTACCTGAACAATCCTGTGCCTGTAGTGACTATCCTGGTACAATTCCTGGTAGAATTCCAAGTTCACCTGGATTCACTTTCCCATGAGAAAGTAATTTGTGGGAGATAATCTGCCTGGGCAAAACCAGAATCTACCTAGCTTGGTGTCAAGGAATATTAGACAGGTGAGACCATAAATATTTTGAGCCTGTGTGTACTCATAACATTTGGAAAATAATGTTTAGATTAATGCTTTACGGGGACGGGGTCTGAACTCTGTGACAGTCACCTTAGAAAGCCCAAGAAGCAAAACGCGTTGTGATTTGAGATTGTAAAGTATTTTACTATTAATTTGTTATGGCTTGTTTGCTGATTAAATAGTTTTTACTGTTCAATTTATGTTTATTATTTTATTTATTTCATATTTTATATTGGGCCTCATTTTCATTTTTACATTTTTATCTTTATTTTATCTTAAATATCCTGAAAAAAACAGCTAGCATTCCTGCACCTTTTCCACTTGTCCTTACCTATGCTGTTACCACATGTGTATGCTCCTTTAAATGTAAGTTCATTTCATTGAAATGTTTAAGCTATATTTCAGTAGTATTTAGTAGCATCACAGTTGAAAGAGAGAAGCGCTCATGCCATTGTACAGAACACTGGTGAGACCTCACTTGGAGTATTGTACGCAGTACTGGAGACCGTATCTCCACAAGGATATTGATACTTTAGAGAGAGTTCAGAGAAGGGCTACTAAACTGGTTCATGGATTGCAGGATAAAACTTACCAGGAAAGGTTAAAGGATCTTAACATGTATAGCTTGGTGGAAAGACGAAACAGGGGGGATATGATAGAAACATTTAAATACATAAAGGGAATCAACACAGTAAAGGAGGAGACTATATTTTAAATAAGAAACTACCACAACAAAATGACATAGTATTAAATTAAAGGGGCAAATGTTTAAAAATATCAGGAAGTATTACTTTACTGAGAGGGTAGTGGATGCATGGAATAGCCTTCCAGCTCAAGTGATAGAGGTTAACACAGTAAAGGAGTTTAAGCATGCGTGGGATAGGCATAAGGCTATCCTACCTACAAGATAAGGCCAGTGATTGATTAAAAGTGTTTTGAAATATTGGGCAGACTAGATGGGCCAAAGGGTTCTTACCTGCCGTCACATTCTATGTTTCTATGTTTCTATTTCCACTTCATACAGAGAGCACTATTTTTTGTATTTCTAACACTTACCAAAAGGAATATCCGTGAGCGGGGATTATACTGCTTCATGCTTTGACTAAGAGCTGAATTGGAAGCTTTTTGTTTGTGAGTGTATTTTTATCTTCTATTAATTTACCCTTTTTCTGTTTTATTGGATTACACAAATGGATTTCTCTCTACTTTTATATTTCATGTGAGTCACGCATGTTTTGAATCTGTCACTGTTCATGCATGTGTTCCTGGAATGATTCTGAGTGATTACCTTCTATATATCCCATGACAAGGATTGTATTGTCAGATATTGATGCATGAGAGCTAATATATAGTTCCTTGTTTGTGAGTGCATTTTCTATTACCTTATTCCTCACCTCTGTCATATACAATATTACACTATTTTGGCATCCTTGTCATTTCATTTCACAAAATCTGCATAAGTTTATGAACACACTACAATACCTGCTGTACTTCACCTCCCTTATCAAGAATTCTGCTATCCCAATCGAATTTGGGAATATTTTGTAAATACCATTATATTACTTTTCATTATTAGTGTTGTTTTACATCTTGTCTAATATATTTATTAATGCTTTTAAAAAAATAGTATAACAGATAATATAATAATGACATAAATAGGATACTGTATGAACTGTTGTCAAATAAAACAGATAAATAAGTGAAAAACACATAAAAATTATAGTTTTCGATATAAATGAGATAAATAAAGTCAGGTGGGAACATGGTTAAGGTCCGTATTCCTTTTTCACACCAACATCTGGCGCAACCTGTCTTTTTTCTCTACCTTTACTATATCTCTTAGATTGTTGGGGAATCCAAGTATCATTGTCCTACTCCAGTCTTAATATACCAAAAACAGAAAGGCCTCAAAGATGGTGCAAGAACGTGAATAAAATTTAATTTGGCCTAACATTGATCAAACAGCAAATACTGTGTAAAGATGCGAGGAAAATAAAACTTTAATTGCATACCAATAGATCTATTATTGACCACAGAAGTATTATCTATGTGGAATCAAATCGAACTCATAGTCATGTTGCTACGGTGTCAAAAAAAATTGTAAACACAAAAAAGCATTGAATTGCTAGAATGATGCAGGTTGCTGCAGCATAAAAAAACAATGCAAGGACATATGAGCATGGTGTCAACAGGAAGGCGCTATAGCACAGAAATTTACGCAAGTTCAGGGAGATATAATATGACACTGCACAAGCAGTCCGCATCAAAACTCACAACAGAGTGATGCATAATGTAAATTACTGTGCCCATGGTGGCTTCTGTATGAAGTGGAATTCAGGATAAATATAGAATGTGTGTGTGTTCTAACGTGGGCGTATTTTTGTCGTCATTCATTAGTGATTCCAGAAGAGATAAGCACAGACTAGGTTTGGCAAGACAGTGCAGCCTTCATCATACATTCTTTGAAATAGAAATGAACGAGAACAAAAATATTGCAGATTCTTTTGACCAACGTCTGCTTATTTGAGGAAGCTTTATGCATAGTTTTTTTTACATTTGTTTGACTTTAAATCTAAAAATATTTTTTTCCGTACCTAAACATACGTCAGCATATTGAACCTTCGCTTAGCAAGACAGAGTTTGTGGAAATTGGAATACCACAAGAAAACAAAATGTTCTAATACCTACAGTGACTCCGATTTCACTGGTAATAGACCAGGCTAGTTCAGTTTACACTTGATAGATGTTTCCAATCAGATGCATACAAAGTTGGCCACTAATGTGGTATTATACTGGGTATTATAATTTTAAAACCCACAGGGACTCTTTCTGGCCACAATAGTGATGGAAAAGTTGTTTCAAGGGGACTAACACCTGGACTGTGGCATGCCGGAGGGGGATCCATGGCAAAACTCCCATGGAAAATTACATAGTTGATGCAGAGTCTGGTTTTAATCCATAAAGGGCATAAATCACCTAACATTCCTAAATTGTTTGGAATAACGTGCTTTAAAACATCAGGTATGATGTTGTATCGATCAGGTAGTGTAAGGGTTACACCCGCTTCACAGTGACAGACCAAACTCCCCGTTTAACGCACCGCAAACAACCGCAAACAGTCCATTTGCACAACCGCAAACTCCCCATTTGCACAAGGTTGGATACCAAGCTAGCCATGTCCCGTTTCTTGTCCTCACTGATGTCATTGAAGGTCTCTTCCTCCACCCAGCCACGTACAACACCAAGGGTCCCCAAAAGGTGACAACAAGCCCCCTGGGACGCCTGCTGTGTTTGGTCTTCTACCTCCTCAAAGCCACCTTCCTCCTCTGACTCCTCTTCTTCAGACTCCTCTCTCTGCATTGCCTCTCTCTGCGTTATTATAAGGTGTGTTAAGTAGTACTGTTCCTATCAGTTTAATCCCTGTTACGTCCCCTGTCAGGGGACGTGTATATGGCATCGATTTTAGGAACCGGGAGATGGAAAAAGATGCTTGGTTGGTCCTCCTACTTCAAATTTGGGGCACTGCACATGTAATCTAATGTGCCACCAGATAGGAGTGGTGTGCTAAGTAGTACTATTCTTATCAGTTTAATCCCTGTTACGTCCCCTATCAGGGGACGTGTATATGGCATCGATTTTAGGAACCGGGAGATGGAAAAAGATGCTTGGTTGGTCCTCCTACTTCAAATTTGGGGCACTGCGCGTGTAATCTAATGTTTTTTATATATATATATAGTTCCATAATTTTATTTTTCCTTTTTATATATATACATATATTTCTTATCATTATTATTTTATTTTACAACCACTACTATTTTTACCTTTCACACTCGGATCCTGATCCAAAGAAATCCTAGGTGGGGATTATTCCACCAGTGCCCTATTAATAGAGCAGTATTTCCTGCTCTATATTTGTAAGTACAATTTTTATCTACTGTTATTTCACATACCCTGCCTACTGAGAGCACTATTGTTGTTTCCTATCCATTCCGGAGTACCAAGGTTGGATCGCCAGACGTCTTCTCCAGTACATCCTGGTAGCGGGGATCATACCGCTGCAACGCCTATAAGTCCAGAGCTGGTCCAAAGCTCCCACAAATGTGAGTGTATTATCATATTATTTTCTCACTTCACCCTTGGAGCCGCAATTCTTCACTATTGGCAGTTTGTCGTGTCTCCTATTTTGTCTCCACATATACGGATTATCCTACTACCCGGACGGATCAACTCCTGAGGACTGTACAGATATCCCACCAAGCTATATCAGTGAGACTAATTTTTTATTCATCTTTTATTCATTTTTTATTCATTTTTTTACCATTTTTTACATTGTATACTTTTTTTATCTGCAAAGACTCTCTTCAAATATATATTTTTCTACAGACTATTTTTTCACCTGGTTCAAAGAGACTTACACTTTCCGTTGTTACCAAATTGTGACCATTTGGTCTGGTTTACACTGTACTGTATTTTACTGTATCTTATTTTTTAGCGCAGCCCTTTCCCCCCGTTGTTTCAATCTAATGTGCCACCAGATAGGAGTGGTGTGTTAAGTAGTACTATTCTTATCAGTTTAATCCCTGTTACGTCCCCTATCAGGGGACATGTATATGGCATCGATTTTAGGAACCGGGAGATGGAAAAAGATTCTTGGTCGGTCCTCCTACTCCAAATTTGGGGCACTGCGCGTGCAATCTAATGTGCCACCAGATAGGAGTGGTGTGTTAAGTAGTACAATTCTTTTCAGTTTAATCCCTGTTACGTCCCCCTCATCAGGCCTTTTTTAGTCGAATGTATCGCCCACTGTCAGTCCCTTTGGGATCCATCCCTCATTCATCTTAATAAAGGTGAGGTATCTAGACTTTTTTGACCTAGACGACTTCTCTTCTCAGTGACAATACCTCCTGCTGCACTGAAGGTCCTTTCTGACAGGACACTTGAAGCGGGGCAGGCCATAAGTTCTAACGCAAATTGGGATAGCTCAGGCCACAGGTCAAGCCTGCACACCTAGTAGTCAAGGGGTTCATCGCTCCTCAGAGTGTCGATATCTGCAGTTAAGGCGAGGTAGTCTGCTACCTGTCAGTCGAGTCGTTCTCTGAGGGTGGACCCCGAAGGGCTGTGGCGATGCATAGGACTTAAAAAGCTCCACATGTCCTCCATCAACAACACGTCTGTAAAGCGTCCTGTCCTTGCCGGCGTGGTCGTGGGAGGAGGAGGATTACTTTCACCTCTTCCCCTGTTAGTTTCCTGTTGTGCTGTGACATCACCCTTATACGCAGTGTAAAGCATACTTTTTAATTTATTTTGGAACTGCTGCATCCTTTCCGACTTGCGGTAATTCGGTAACATTTCAGGCACTTTCTGCTTATACCGGTGGTCTAGTAGTGTGGACACCCAGTACAGGTCGTTCTCCTTCAGCCTTTTTATACGAGGGTCCCTCAACAGGCACGACAGCATGAAATACCCCATTTGCACAAGGTTGGATGCCGAGCTACTCATGTCCCGTTCCTCGTCCTCAGTGATCTCACTGAAGGTATGTTCTTCCCCCCCCAGCCACGTACAACACCACAGGTACCAGATAGGTGACAACGAGCTCCCTGGGATGCCTGTTGTGGTTGGTCTTCCTCCTCCTCCTCAAAGCCACATTCCTCCTCTGACTCCTCTTCTTCACAATCCTCTTCCAGCGTTGCCGCAGGTCCTGCAATCGATGCTGATAAGGCTGTTTCTGGTGGTGATGGTGACCACAACTCTTCCTCTTCCTCTTCACGCTCATCTACGGCCTGATCCAGCACTCTTCGCAGGGCACGCTCCAGGAAGAAAACAAATGGTATGATGTCGCTGATGGTGCCTTCGGTGCGACTGACTAGGTTTGTCACCTCCTCAAAAGGACGCATGAGCCTACAGGCATTGCGCATGAGTGTCCAGTAACGTGGCAAAAAAATTCCCAGCAGAGGTTGTCCTAGCACCCCGGTCATACAAATAGTCGTTAACAGCTTTTTCTTGTTGGAGCAGGCGGTCGAACATTAGGAGTGTTGAATTCCAACGTGTCGGGCTGTCACAAATCAAGCGCCTCACTGGCATGTTGTTTCGCCACTGGATATCTGAAAGGTGCGCCATGGCCGTGTAGGAACGTCTGAAATGCCACACACCTTCCTGGCCTGCTTCAGGACGTCCTGTAAGCCTGGGTACTTATGCACAAAGCGTTGTACGATCAGATTACACACATGTGCCATGCACGGCACATGTGTCAACTTGCCCAAATTCAATGCCGCCAACAAATTTCTTCCGTTGTCACAAACCACTTTGCCGATCTCCAGTTGGTGCGGAGTCAGCCACTGATCCACCTGTGCGTTCAGGGCGGACAGGAGTGCTGGTCCGGTGTGACTCTCTGCTTTCAGGCAAGTCAACCCCAAGATGGCGTGACACTGCCTGGGGAGCTGGGTGGGGGGTGCCGTTCATGTGGAGCAAGACGCATCAGCAGAAGAGGACTCAGCAGAGGAGGTTATGGAAGAGGATTGAGTAGGAGGAGTAGAGGAGGTGGCAGCAGGCCTGCCTGCAAGTCGTGGCGGTGTCACCAACTCCTCTGCAGAGCCACGCATTCCATGCTTGGCAGCCGTCAGCAGGTTTACCCAATGCGCAGTGTAGGTGATATACCTGCCCTGACAATGCTTTGCAGACCAGGTATCAGTGGTCAGATGGACCCTTGCCCAAACACTGTGTGCCAGACATGCCATTACTTCCTTTTGCACAATCGAGTACAGGTTGGGGATTGCCTTTTGTGCAAAGAAATTTTGGCCGGGTACCTTCCACTGCGGTGTCCCAATAGCTACAAATTTTTGGAACGCCTCAGACTCCACCAGCTTGTATGGTAAAAGCTGGTGGACTAAGAGTTCAGACAAGCCAGCTGTCAGATGCTGGGCAAGGACATTGGCTTCTTACGCTCAAACATGTCCTTGACAGACACCTGACTGTGGGCAGATGAGCAGGAACTGCTCAAGGCGAGAGACGGAATGGCGGATGGTTGAGAGGGGGCAAGGAGGACAGCAGTGGTTGACGTGGCTGAAGATGCTGGACCAGGAGGAGGATGGCGGCTTTGAGTTTGTGTGCTGCTTGTACTCATGTGTTGATCCCATAGGTGTTTGTGATGTGTGATCATGTGCCTTCACAAAGCACAAAGCAGGTTGTACCTAGGTGGCTGTTGGACTTCCCACGACTCAGTTTCTTTTGGCACAGGTTGCAGATGGCATTACTGTTGTCAGAGGCAGACACACAAAAAAAATGCCACACTGCTGAGCTCTGCAATGACGGCATTCTGGTGGTGGCAACAGCATGCATTGATTGGCGTGCTGTCTGGCTGACCCCGGGTGCCGATGTATGCTGTATGACTGTACCACTAGCTCCTTGCGACGACCTCCCCCTGCTTCCAACTAGTCTCCTCCTCCTCTCTGTCTCCCCATCTGAACTTTCCCCCTGTTCTTCTTCTCTTCTAGCGGGCACCCACATGACATCCACGGACGCATCGTCATCATCAACCGCTTCACTTGTATCTGACAACTCAGCAAAGGAAGCAGCAGCGGGTACAACATCATCATCATCACACCGTACGTCAATATGTGTAATGCTGCCTGACTAAAACATATCCCTGTTATCTACATCCTCTGGCAATAATGGTTGCGCATCACTCATTTCTTCCAACTGATGTGTAAATAACTCCTCTGACAGATCAAGTGAAGCGGCTGTGGTGCTAGTGTTGGTGGTGGCGGCAGGCGGGCAAGTGGTAACTTGAGAGGTGCCCGAAGCTAAGCTGGAGGAGGATGGTACGTCAAGGTTCCGAGCGGAAGCTGTAGAAGATTGGGTGTCCTGTGTTAGCCAGTCAACTATGTCCTCAGAACTTTTCGAGTTTAGGGTACGTGGCCTCTGAACACTGGGCATTATTCTAGGGCCAAAGGGAATCACAGCACCACGACCACGACGGCACCTGCGGGATGGCCTGCCTCTGCCTGTCATTTTGTTTTCGATTAGTGGTACTATGCGTGCAAGCTACTGTGACAACAGATATGAGTGGCACTGTGCACTGGCAGAAGTTGGCAGAGTAGACGCTGTAGGCCTGACACACACGCTTGCAGACAACTAACTGCTATTCAATCTATTACAGTCAAAATTGTATTTTATTTTTTAAATGTACACTACTGTTACTCAGGATATGAGTTGTACTGGTGTTACACTGTGCCCTGGCAGGCCCTGAAATGGACACGTGTGAAGGAAACTGACTGCTATTATTTCACAGTCAAAAAAGTTTTGTTTTTTTAATGCAAGCTATTGTGACACCAGATATGAGTGGTGGCACTGGGCAAGTGGGCACAGTATACGCTGTGAGCCTGACACACACGCTGGCAGACAGGCAACTGCAATTAGATTACACAGGAAATAAAAAAAAGCAGACTGATGTTCTAGCCCTAAAAAGGGCTTTTTGGGGTGCTGTCCTTACAGCAGAGATCAGATGAGTCCTTCAGGACTTTAGTGGACACTGAATACACTAGCCTAGCTATCAATTTCCCTATTAAATCAGCAGCAGCTACACTGTCCCTCCTCTCACTAAGAATGCAGCTTCCGGGGGGCGGGGCCTAGCTGTCATGGAGGAAAGATGCACTTCGTGTGAGCTCCCTCAATATCTCACTTTAAGCAGCTATCAACAAGCAAATTTCACCCCAGAAGGTCCTACCTGACCGACCTGACATGCTTAATAGCGGTCAGCCACTCGACAGAGTCTTACTTACCTCCGTGTGGCAGGTGTGGCCTGGAGCTCCGTTACCCCCCCCCCTCGGACCAGTGGGGGTTATCCCGGTCCACCCCTGAGAGGCTGTCTGGAGCTAATGGACGCACAGAGCACAGCTGCCCAGGCTGACATACTCATCTGCGACTCTCCCAATATGGCGGCAGCCACGTGTCCTCCTGGTACCAGCAAAGCATGGCAGGATATTGAGTCTAAGCTGGACAGACTCTTTAATCAATTTTGGAGCAAATAACAAGCAGGAAGCCCCAACAAGCTCCACCACAGCCCCAACAAGCTCCACCACAGCTAAGCGAAGCAGTCCCCATTAAAATCCACCAACGCAAAAGGCGTCGAAGACGGGACCAGAGGCACAAACAGAAATACAGAGCCTGCCCCACGTCAAGCACTCGCCTCCACCTTAAGCCACCACAATCCCGCACCGGACGTGAAGCACCACCGGGACAGATCCGACCACCCGACAAAACAAGCTTCCACCACCTCAAGCCGCGAATCCGGCACTCAGCCAGAGACTTGCCTTTGTTGTTCCAGGTATCAGGGACTCCCAGGGTCTGCACCTGGCGCCCAGAAGGGTCAGATGAGCACAAGCAGTTAACAGCAGCCTGCCAAGCATGTCCCACTATAGCCGATCCTCCACACCATGCCTTTGATCACATGAACTGCTCTCTGCACATTAACTAATCATAAAGTAGCAAGCGTTTAAACATGTCATTATTTCACCTCCTAAAGAGTTTATTGCCGTAGTTCCTTACATGCCTTTACCTTAACCGTTCATATATTATGTTATTGACTAGTCTCATCTCATGGGGCGACTCACACTTGATTTATAACTAGTGGTGGAGCTGCTGATATAAATACACAGTTGATAACGTGCAAGCTACACCCTAAACATGACAGCCATCTTTCACAACAATGTACTGCTATATACTCATACCCTCAGTGCAACTAGCCATGATATACGCACGTTCAGCCTAGCATGCTCAAATATAACACACTTTTTTTTTTTAAATGTATTTACTTATATGCATGACCATATAATGCAAAAAGAAGATATAGTACATGTAAACTTTTATTTCTAGTAAGAATAAAAAGTGATGCCACTTTGAGGAGGTACTTTTTCAATGCAAAAGAGATATTACTTTGGGGTGCTCACATATTTTAGTTTTTTTTCAAATATGTGTATTGTTAGTTGTGAACTTTTTATAAATATGTTCGTCTTAAGGTGACAACATGAAGCCATAACGATTGCTTGTGTTTTTATTGATTTAGTGTTAATGTTGTTGTAATTTGTTGCTGGCTGCTGTTCAGAGGCCAGGACTGCAATGATTGCATAGCTTGGTTTTACTATTTTGTTCCATTGAACATGCATGGTGCGTTGCACAAGCATTCATTTTCCATGGACATTTCTACATTTTGAAGTGACACAAACAGGAATTGGATTCTATGAAGTATTTTATCATTTATTGTACTCCGCAAGCATGCTTGACACTCATAAGGTGTAAAATATGTTGTAATCATGTCACATAAGTAATTAAAGTCATTAAAGGGAAACTCCACACCACTACATACCTTTACAACCACCATAAAGTGTACAGGGGCAGCAAAATGCCCTCCTTTAAAAGTGCCACGTGGAGCAATAGCCCGACCGGGGGTAAATGAACGGGCTGGTTCTGGTGGTATGACTATTAAATAGTGGTTTTATTGATTTGGCCAGTTGAGCGTCCCTTTAACCCCTTAAGGACCTGACTGGTTTACGATGTTGTACATTTGCGACCAGGCATCTTTTTACACTTTTGTGGTGTTTGTGTTTAGCTGTAATTTTCCGTTCTCTCATTTACTGTTCCCATACAAATTATATATTGTTTTTTTCAGGACAAAAGGGGCTTTCTTTACATACCATTATTTATATAATCTCATGTAATTTAATTTAAAAAAAATGAAAAAATATGATGAAAAATTGAAAGAAATACATGTTTTTTTACTTTTATGTGAAAAATCTTTTACTCATCTACAAAAGCGAATACAAAAAAACTGCTAAATAGATTCAAAATGTTGTCCTGAGTTTAAAAATACCCAGTGTTTATGTGCTTTTTGCTATTTTTTTGCATGTTATAGGGTTATGAGTACAAGTAGGATATTGCGGTTTCAAAACATACATTTTTAAAATGTATCAAAAGTGACATTGTAACATTATTATCTGTCATAAATCTCTGAATAACACCCCACATGTACATATTTTTTTTAAAGTAGACAACCCAGGGTATTCAATATGGGGTATGTCCAGACTTTTTTAGTAGCCACTTAGTCGCAAACACTGGCCAAAGTTAGCGTCCATATTTGTTTGTGTGTGAAAAAAGTAAAAAACTAAATTGAACGCTAATTTTGGCCAGTACATGGGGGGTACTGTTTTTCTCTGGAGACTTTGCTGAACTCAAATTTTAGTGTTTCAAACTGGTAAATTTTATTACAACGATGATATTTTAAGTAAAAGTGATGTTTTTTAAATTTTTTACAACCAAACTGCACTTTTATGGACTATATTATTGTTGTAATATGTTTTACTGTTTTAAATCACAATATATCACAATATCATAATATTTGTGTTTAGTGAAGTCTCCCGAGAATAACTGTACCCCCCATTTACAGGTTGTATGGTGTTTTGGAAAGTTAGAGAGTCACAAATAAGGCTTGCAGTACATTTTTTTGACATTGAAATCTGCCAGATTGGTTATGTTGCCTTTGAGAGTGTATGGTAACCCAGGAATGAGAATTACCCCAATGATGGCATACCATTTGCAAAAGTAGACAACCCAAGGTATTTCAAGTGGGGTATGTCCAGTCTTTCTTAGTAGCCACTTAGTCACAAACACTGGCCAAATATTAGTTTTTTGCTTTTTTCACACAAAAACAAATATGAACGCTAACTTTGGCCAGTGTTTGTGACTAAGTGGTTACTAAAAAAGACTGGACATACCCCATTTGCAATACCTTGGGTTGTCTTCTTTTGCAAATGGTATGCCATCATGGGGGTAATTCTCATTCCTGGGCTACCATACGCTCTCAAAGGAAACGTAACCAACCTGGCCATTTTCAATGTAAAAATATTTGACCCATATATTTGACCCTGTAACTTTCAAAAACGCTATAAAACCTGTACATGGGGGGTACTGTTATACTCAGGAGACTTTGATGAACACAAATATTAGTGTTTCAAAACTGGAAAATGTATCACAACAATTATATCATCAGTAAAATAGCTGTTTGTGTGTCACTTTCACTGACAATATCATCACTGTGATATGTTTTACTGTTTTGAATCACTAATATTTGTATTCAGCAAAGTCTCCCGAGTCAAACAGTACCCCCCATGAACAGGTTTTAGGGTGTCGTAGAACGTTACAGGGTAAAATACAGTGCTAGCAAATTAAATTCTCAGGACTTTCGACCTGGGTTTGCAGGCAGGTCCCTCAAGTTGCAATCAATAAAATTACTTAATTATGTAAAAATATTACATAAATACACACGTAGAATTTAAATATATATGCATATTTATATATTTGAAGTCTACATGTATATTTATATAATTATTTATGTAATTTTGTATATGGACATATATATATTTTGTATTCTTTTTATTTATTTATATATACATAGATATATATACAATTCATTCTAGGTGTATTTTGATATAAATATATATATATATTAATATCAAAATCCAGTTAGAATAAAATTTCATATAGATATATAATTTTGTTTTACATTTTTATTATTATTTTAAATTTTTTTTTATTTAAATTACTAATTATTTGTATTTTATAATAATATATATATACAATATATATACGGTAGTTATTATATATATATATGATATATATACGTGTGTAATTTAATTATAAGTGTATTTTTATATCAATATATGTACATATTAATATAAAAATACACTTAGCATGACATTATATATATGATATAGAGACATATATTATATAGGTATAATATATGTCTCTATATCATATATATATACACATATATAATTATTATTTATTTTTAATTAACATGTACCTTTATTTTTTTTATGATTTTACACTAGCAGGGAGACTGCATGTCGGCACAGACAGTCCCCCTGCAGGCAGACACATGGACACCTATTGTGACCATGTGGTCGCTCTGTTGAGCGATCACATGGCCCCAGGGGTCCAAATCCGCCATGGGGAGACTGTCTGGGCTGCAGGCAGTCTCCCCACACCGGGAGCACCGCCGATCGCCGCCGGGGGAACAACTGCGATCGGGTAAGTAACTAAGGCCGTTAGGACGGTTCAGGACCGTCACCGGTCGGCAATGCAAAAATGCCGATGACGGTCCTGAACCGTTCTTGGTCCTTAAGGGGTTAAACAATTTTTTTTTTCTTTTCTTTTTACATACCTATAGCACCACAAGGTTACAATTAAAATATCCCATGAGCTCTATTTGTAGAAGGCTCCATTGTAATTGCTATAGGTGATATTCAAAGTAGTGGCATCATGAAGGAGCTACCAAAACAAGTCCAGGATAAAGCAGGATAAGTAGCACAAATATATATTAACATTTAAATAAAATGTACAGTTTTTATTTTTGTTTTCATCCATAACACAATGAAATGTGAAAATGTGATGGATGCTTGATCAAGTAATTGTATCTTGCAATGTGTACAGTTTTGGTTCACTGGCTTTTCGTCTCTTCCTGAGTTGTGTTTCAAAGCTGTTGCATACAGCAAAAAGGAATCCATGTTTAAAATGGAATGATGAGGCCAAAATGGGATTCTTTGTTGAACTAATTTGCATATTCCCACCCAGAATCTCTTGCAGTAGCAACATCACTGCAATTTCAAAGATTTCTGTTGAAAAAAATAGACTTGTGTGTAGATCTGTGTTTAACAATGTATTGACTATCTAATCTATATTAGGTTATAGACTTGGCCGGTCAGATCAGTCAGAATTGAAATTTTCATCCGTTTGAATCTCAGAACTGTGAACATCAATCAAATCTTCAAAAATAGAAGTTTACCTTTAAAGGCCCTCACATGTTAAAATGAGTTACAGTCCAAGTTCGGAATCTGCTCTATTAATACAAGCTACGGTATGTGTCTGCTAATCCAGAGATCTTGTTTGCTAAGTTGCGGCTTCTTTGAAAATGTAATTATGATCGATGATGCAATATTTAAAACACACTATACCAATTTCTATGTCACCTGCTAACGCAAACACTTCAAAGAAAAATAGCCAAACCATATAGGGTGGGTGACTACATATGATTTATAGAACAGCCCATAACACGTAAGCATTAAACTTGTTGATGCTATCCTGTATGCATGGCTTCCTTGATTCTACCACTTTTAAAGAAGAAATCTGCTTAAAGGGACTCTATGGTCACCAGAGCCACTACAGCTTAATGTAATGGTTCTGGTATCTATAGCTTGTAGGCTTTTCAATGTAAACACTGCCTTTTCAGAGAATTCTTCACAACTGAAAAAATTTGGCAAAATTCTTCACAACCGAAAACATTTGCCGTACACAAGTCTATTCGCCACTGCCACTAAACTACACCTTTAAATCACTAATTTATAGATTGAGAATAGTTGTTTTTCTTTTTGTTAAAAGGGCACTAAGTGCACCTTTTTTCCTTCATTTTAGGGCTTTCCGTTGATTGTCAGATTATTTAAGCATTTTTCAAACTGAACCTGAAACTGAAATTTCGAGTCAAACTGAAAATGTTTGACTGAATGTCTTCAGAACTAAAAAAAATCTGAAATCAAACTGTATCAGTTTAGATAATTCTAATAGGTTCTGTACCATTGAAGAGAAATCTGGAATAATTATAACATTTCATTTTATGTCACAAATTCTACCTAGTTTCTCTCTATACATTTGTGTTTCTCATTAGCTGACAACCATAGGCGTGCGCAGCCTATTGCATTAGGGTGTGCACAAAGCACAAACACGTGCCGCGTGTAAATGTATGTATGTGTGTATGTGTGAGTGTGTGTATATATATATATATATATATATATATAGGAAACATGGGGGGACATGGGGGGATGGTTGCACTCACCTAAACATGCTTAAATGGGGTGCTGCTGGGGGCCATATTATACAATAAACAATACACAAGATCCAGCGCACTCTCCTATCCACTAAACAGCAACTTCAATGTTGACAGATTTTATTAGTTTGTAAAAGTTTTTTTTTTTTTCTTTTTTTTTTTTAAAAACACCTAATCTAGGCAAAAAAATGGGGATTTAGTTACATTATATGATCATACATTGCATAAGCCTGCCACAACGTCAATGTACCCCATCTTTGGCAGGTCCTACTCTCACAGTCTAATGTCTGCTCTTATGAGATTAACCACTTACTTGGGAAAAAAAAAAAATATATATACATACACACACACACATACATACACTGCTGTGTGTGTGTGTGGGTGCTGTTAGTGTGCTGTGTGAGGCTGGGGGTGGTGGGGGTGAGGTTGAGGGTGGTGGGGGTGAGGGTGGTGGGGGGTGAGGCTGAGGGTGGTGAGGCTGAGGGGGTGATGCTGAGGGTGGTGGGGGGTGAAGCTGAGGGTGGTGGGGGTGGTGATGCTGAGGGTGGTGGGGGGTGAGGCTGAGGGTGGTGGGGGGAGAGGGTGAGGGTGGTGGGGGGGTGAGGCTGAGGGTGGTGGGGGGGTGAAGCTGAGGGTTGTGAGGGGTGATGGTTGGTGATGGGGTGGTGAGGCTGTGGGGGTGAGGGTGAGGCTGGGGGTGGTGGGGGGTGAGGGTGAGGCTGGGGGTGGTGGGGGGTGAGGGTGAGGCTGGGGGTGGTGGGGGGTGAGGCTGAGGGTGGGGGGGTGAGGCTGAGGGTGCGGGGGGTGAGGCTGAGGGTGGTGGGGGGTGAGGCTGAGGGTGGTGGGGGGTGAGGCTGAGGGTGGTGGGGGGTGATGGTGAGGGTGGGGGGTGAGGCTGAGGGTGGTGGGGGTGATGGTGAGTGAGGCTGAGGGTGGTGATGGTGAGGGGGAGTGAGGCTGAGGGTGGTGGGGGTGATGGTGAGGGTGGGGGGTGAGGCTGAGGGTGGTGATGGTGAGTGAGGCTGAGGGTGGTGATGGTGGGGGGGGTGAGGCTGAGGGTGGTGGGGGTGATGGTGAGTGAGGCTGGGGGTGAGGCTGAGGGTGGTGGGGGTGATGGTGAGTGAGGCTGAGGGTGGTGATGGTGAGGGGTGGGTGAGGCTGAGGGTGGTGGGGGTGATGGTGAGGGTGGGGGGGTGAGGGTGGGGTGATGGTGAGTGAGGCTGAGGGTGATGAGGCTGTGGGGGGAACGGCTGGGGGTGGTGATGGTGGTGGGGGGTGATGGGGAGGGAGAGCCTACCTTTCCCTGGTGGTCCAGTGGGCTCCCTGGTGGTCCGGTGGCCATTACTTCCGGTCTGCAGCTCCGCAGAGCTGCAGACCGTGTAATCTCGCGAGATTTCAGAGCGTTGCCGTGGTAACCCGCGGCAACGCTCTGATTGGCCAATTCTCGCGAGTCACATAGTCTGCAGCTCTGCACACTGCGGAGCTGCAGACCAGTGTCTGCGGTGGCTGGCCGGCAGCCAGGAGGGGCCTTGCACCCGGCGGCATACCGGGCAAGCCGCCGGGCCCCCTCCTGGTGTCAGGTCCTTGGTCAGTGACCGAGGACCTGACACACTCTGCCAACAGGCGGTTTAGGCGGCCGCGAGGCCCCAGCCAGCGCGAGGCCTTAGGCGGCCGCCTAAACTGCCTAATTAGAGAGCCGCCTCTGTTGTGCGGGTAGGGGCAGATTACTTAATATCCCCCCTCCCTTCTTACCTTATGTAGGGAGGGGGGATCCTTCATTGCTGCCTTGCTGCCTTTCCTGGTGGTCCAGTGGAGAGTAAACTCTAACCTGGGGGCTAGAGTTCACTCTAGCGAGATCTGAGAGGAACCCCTCGGATAGCGTCGGCTGACAGGGGAGATCCTGATATCTCCCCTGCCGGTCTCAATCCATAGGCGTGCTGCGGGGATTAGGGTGTGCCCAGGCACACCCGGCAAACCCTGTGCGCATGCCTATGCTGACAACGTTATTCCATTAACAAAGTGACAACAGGCTGATTTGATTGTTTGTTTAAGTTTAAGGTAAACCTCTATGAAGGACTTTCAGGTCTTCCTGGTCTGATCTTGCTGCAGAAAAAGACCATGAGCGACAATGTAGGCAAATAAAATGAATAAGAGAATTCTCTTAATGCGTAAAATTTACTCAGGGGATTGCAACCACAGAAACCAATTAGATGAGCAGTATAGAGCTTGTAAACATCCTTCCGGATGTGTTGATACTCCTGTGTGGTTCTTTCCATTGAGCCAGGAAAAAAAGTCTATTGTAATCTTTTGGGAAAGGAATTAAATAAAAGACAATTGTATCAACAGTGTTTTAAATAGACATTTTGACGCATAACATCATAAATGGCTTAAAGGGGTAACTGACATATCTCAACATTTTTATATTTCTATTTGGTTATCCCCTGTATTTAGCAAACCTGTTTTATATGGGGGCTGAAAAACAAAACACGTTGTTAAAATCTGCACATATATCCTGGAATTGGGCACCTCCATCTTGGCTCCCTGTCAGTCAACTTTGTAAATGTTGCCTTTGTCTATCACTGAAGATAGTTAGTGGATGAGGAGAAAAGGATACAATGTTTCTGCTCTAGTCCTCATGTACATTGTGTCTGGGTTAAACTGTTTTGTGACGTCACTTGCTAAATCTTTCATACACATTTTAAAAGAAAACAGATAATTAAATAAAACTTAGAAGATTTTAAATGTCTCATTAAACAAAGTATTTTCCAGAGAAGTGACACTACCACTTTAAGATAAACTATATATTTTGGAAGAAGAAGAAGAAATATAATTAAAAGAATGAGAAATGCCAGATAATGTATGTCGACAATAGTTAGGTATTAATAAACCTGGTATATTGCCTTCTAGTTGTGTTACGAATAATGCGTTTGACACACAGGCTATGAAACGTTCTATAGCACCTGGCTCCTATTATTGAAGGAGATTGATTTTTTTGTTTTTTTAGCTATTTTTATCTGACACTAAGATACAAACGTATGTTGCATTATGGTGGCTGGTAAATGAATTCCTTTTGTTTCTTAAACAAGTGTATTTTACCTTTTGTCAGCCCCTGCCTAGGGTTTAATGCACTAAACAATGAGTTCTGCTGCTTTACGACTGTTTTGACAACAGACAGACCTAAAAATTTAAATTTTTAATAAATCCCTCTTCTATAAAACAAAGCAGAAAATGTCATATCTGAGTGCCAGGGTTTGGTATTGTACCCCCCCCCCCCCCCCCCCCCTCTGATATATGTATTGCAATGTGATGGAATTAAAGTGACACTCTAGGGACTATAACCACTTTAAATGATAAACGCTGTTATTTTGCCTGGAGTCAATGGGCACTGGATCCTGCATTACTCCTAAGGGTTTACTCTGTGTGAGACACAGAGATAGGTTTCCATTCACACCATACCAAGAGTACAAAGCAGTGATTGACTGAGCACTCTCAGACAGTTACTGCCCCTACCCTTGGTATTATTATTAAGTGTTCTTGCATAGCAGTTTTTACACTACATAGACAGAAATATACCGAAACATGCGGATTGTTCCCGATCGTATTACTATTACTTCGAGGAACGTTTCGCTGAATGGTTCACGGAATATCGTCGTTCTTGTGGCAAAATTTGTCCCATAGGAATGAATGGCAAAATGTTCAAAACTAGAGTGGGAGCTGGCAAAAGCTGAAAAATCAGGACATGATTTCTAAACTGCCACCACTCCCTCATTTTCAAGCCCACCTACACAAATCTTATATCAAAACGTTCAGCTATCCCTGCTGCCACTAGAAATGTCCACGGCTAAGCCATAGTCCTGATAGTTTTCACAATATGACCATTTGTTTGCAACTCACGCCTTCCATTGACATTCATTGAAACTTCACTCAAGCCAGCTCAAACTTGAAGGGCAATTTCTAAACTGCGACTGTGCCTTCATTTTTAATACTTCAGAGACATACTATGCATCAAAATGTAGCTCTTCGCTGTAGGATTTATAGTTTTTAAAATACGACCGTTTGAAGATGGCAACCGCCAAAAAACTCTGACCTGTGCCAGGCTGCAGCAGCAAGTGATCTAATAGACAAAGCCTTTTGTACACCTGCTAATGTTTTTATAAATGTATGGTTTAATGTAACTGTGCAACAACGTTGCAATTAAATGTGCTATATAAATAATAACAGTTACTCTGCCCACTCCAGTTGTAGACTACTGGTGGAGGCAAGAACACTTCACACAATTTCCCCAGAAATTGTAGCTTTTCTAGTTATTATGTTATTATTTATATAGCGCCAACAAATTATATAGTATGTGTGACTGTGTTTGTGTATGTGTGACTGTCTGCCTGTGTGACTGTATGCCTGTAACGGTGTGACTGTGTGTGAGTGACTATGTGTGTGGGACTGTGTGCATCTGACAGTCTTCGCCCTGCAATGAGCCAGCAGTCGGGATATGATGTCATCGCGGCCTCAACGTCATTACAGGGCGCGCAAGGGACCAGTGCAGGAAGAGCACAGAGATCCCAGCAGCAACCACTGACCACCAGGGACTGAGTATCCACTCCAGCCCTTCTAGAGCAAGGTAGGGAGGCTGGGTTGGCCTCTTTATTATTAAATGTGTATATGTATGTAATGCTTGTGTGTGTATGTGATTGTGTGTCTGTGATTGTATGTGTGTGGGTCTGTGATTGTGTTTGTGTATATCTGTGATTATGTGTATACTTGTGGTTAAAGGACCACTATAGGCATCCAGACCACTTCAGCTCAGGGAAGTGGTCTGGGTGCCAGATCCCTCTAGCTTTAACCCTGCAGCTGAAAACATAGCAGTTTCAAAAATAGGACCCACCCCGGGTGCCAAAGGCTCTAGGTACGCCCCTGGCCACAGGTACCATGGCAACGCTCCAAATCTCGTGAGACTAAACTCTAGCAGCTCCTGAGGCTGCTAGAGTTCACTCTCACCACTTGGACCACTAGGGCTTCTCCACCGGACCTCCAGGGATTGCCTAGTACTGTCCCTCCTCCCAGGCAAAGGTAAAAAGGGAGGGGATGCGCCATATTGTATTTAGGTGTATTCTGTTCCTCTGCTTTTTTTTTTGTGATAATGCCGTCTTGGAGGGGGAAGACTACAGCCCTTTCTTTTTCTTTCTTCCTCATTAGTCAGCTATTTAACCCCTTAAGGACCAAACTTCTGGAATAAAAGGGAATCATGACGTGTCACACATGTCATGTGTCCTTAAGGGGTTAAAGGGGTGTTCTCGGCTCCTCGTAGCTGCTTCTAAATGCTGGGAGGGGGAGGACTGGCACTGCTCATTTGCTTTCTCATATCAAAGGCACAGGTAATCAGAGGGTGTCTGAGGCTGATAGGGAGATGGCAAAGTGTGCAACATCTCCTGATAGCAGACACTAGCACATTCTTGCATAGTCCATTACTATATCCAGCTACACTTCACATCATAGTGAAGCAGCATGTGCTGCCTGTCTGATTGTTCCTTTCAGGATTTACAACACACTATCACCACTACATCACCAGGGTAAATGTGTGTGTTTCTAGCAATATGTGTGGTGTGTGAGTGGGTGTGTGCCTGTCAGCATATATATGTGTGTATGTGTCTGACAGGCTATTTTGGTATCTGTATGTGCACATGTAACTGACATTGTGTATATGTGTGTGCCTCTGAATGTGAGTATGTGTGTGGCAGTGAATATCTGCATGTTTGTCTTTCTGGCAGTGCTATCAGTGGTGTGTTTGGATTATCTGTGTATATGTGTGTGCGCATGAATGTATATAGGTGTGCGCGTATCAGAGTGTGTATGTACGTGCATGTACCAGTGTATATATACGTGTGCATGTATTAGTATGCGTGTGTCCTGTCAGTATATCTCCACTAGCAGACATTTTGTGCTAAGATAGAAATTAAAAATGTATACTGTAAGTCACCATTAAAGCGGAGGTGACTCCATTTTGTAACAGAATACAAAAAGACAGACACATTTTTTGTACTTCTCTGTAACTCTATTCATTCAAGCAAACAAATGCGTCTAACGTAAACATTGGCCAGAAATAAGGTTTTCCTACAAGACCTTATGTCTGCAGCAGGAAGGGAGGGAGAGGGAGGGAGGCTGAAACAGCCCAGAAACACACACAGACATATATATATATATATATATATATATATATATATATATATATATATATATATACATACATATATCCACATATAACTTACTATTATGATATTAAACATATAGAAATAGCACCTATATTAATATTAAATATAAAAGGATCGCATATCAATGAAGAAATATCATATTATTAAACTAATGTTGGTGGAATGTGTATAATAGGCATGTATATAACACATGTTGTCACATTACTTAGTGTTACACACATAATTCCACAAAAGAACCAGACACAGGATTATGAAGAAAATAGATAACTAAAAGTAATTAATTTACTTTTTAAATATTATGGCTCTGATACAAAGTTTCATTGTATTAGAGAAGGTAAAAGAAAAGGCAAATGTGTCAAATTCTAATTTTATGACACAAAAACCAGATGGTAAGTCTGGTAAAATGAAATAAAAGTCTTTGAAATCTGACTGGTTTTGATGGATGGTTATCCATAAAGATAACCAAAAATGACATCAAGTGCATCACAAAATCTTGTTAACCTCTTACACAAAGTGATAATTGGAATTCCTGACAAGAATTTCTTGTGGTGTTATGATGCCATCTACTGACCAAAATCTAGATAATAGTCTTTAGGGAGGACACGCTTGTCTTACTCTATTGGTCACTGAAACTAATGACGTAAAGTATGATTCTCCTTGAAAAATTAAGGACAAAGGAGAGAGAGGGGTCTGGGGTCGGAGATTGGAGCATATAAAACTGACACATCTAACTTTACAACTAACACTTTACTTTGAATTTCTTATTTCCCACAATTATCATTCATACTTGCATTCACAAATCTTGGAATATATCTCCTAAAATAAATTCTACAAAAAGAAGCTGGCAATTATGCTGGTCTTATTTAATTTAATTTGAATTAATTAATTTTGCTAAAAATAGAAATATATCTTGATCAAAAGGATGGTCAGATTTAAACTATTATGAAATCATAGTTAGCTAATGAAATATGCTGTTCCACGTTCCTTACTGCAGATGGAATAAATAACAATATATTTACTGCCAATTTGCCAAAAATAGCATATCAGTTATTAACCAGAGATACTGACTTATCTGGATTTAGGGATAGTCATCTTTATTAGGAAAGTTAAAATTCTGCAAATGTAAAATCTGGTTAGAAATATTCTTATTGGTTATTGGATGAGAAGGAATGGTTACCTGATCTGGTATGATAAATATTGTATTTTGTCATTGCAATATAAAAGGTATTTTGCCCGTGAGAATTGTAGCCAGCAGTGAGTGAGTTAACTCAGTGTGATTCAGACAGACAGAGAAATGTTTTTACAGCCATATGCTGTGTGCTGTCATGTGAGGCTGTGAGATGCTGTGTTCTGTGTTAAGAATTGCATAGCTGATATCAAAGAAAGTGTCCTGTTGTAAATCTAGTTGAAATTGCATTTACGTGGATATAAAGGTTGCTATTCAACTATTGGAAACTGTGTTAAACTGCCATATCGTATACTTATATACCTAATTATTCACAGTTTATTGCCACGCATGTTACATTTTATTATTATTATTATTATTATTATTATAATTATTATTGTCACAATAAATAATATTTGTATAATTAATTTGTGATTAATGTGTGAAATACAAATCCTCTAATAAAACATACTCTAGGGCAGGGGTAGGCAACCTTTTAGCAGCACTGTGCCAATATAGGATTGTGATGTCCCGTAGAGTGCCGATCCTATTTTTTTTAAATTGAGGTGTGTATGCTGCCATATTCTGCTTGTGTTATTTTGACTGTAATTGCTTTGTATCGTTGTATTTGTGCGTATATGAGCTATTATATTGTATATGTTCGTTAGTAGTTTATGGTATCGTGTATGATACCTATGAATGAGGGCTGCTTGTGGAATTGTGTGTGGATGGATATGTCACATTGTGTGTTTGGTAGTCTGTGGGGGCTGTTTGGGGTATTGCATGTGAGAGGCTGCATGTGGGGTTGTGTGCATGTTTTTGGATTGTTAGTGGTGTTGCGTTTATGGGCGTTGTGTGTGTGTGTGGGCTGTTCATATTATTTGTATGAGGGGAGGGTTATTCTGCATTTCTGTGTATATCTAGCAGTGTGGGTGGGTTCCATGGGTTCCAGTGGGGACCAGGCTGGCCAGGTACAGGTTAAGGACAGGAGCTGGGATAGCTGTCGATGGCTGCTCTACTACAGTGTGGATTCCAATTCACAAGTGCTGGTAGGAAGTGCTCTGAGATCACTTCCTCTATGTGCTGCAATGCATAAATTGAGGATTGTCCTTCACCACCTCTTCGTATTAGCAGATATCTGAAGTTTTACTGGGACTCCTGATAGGCCAGAGTGCGTTTGGCTCTAGCAGCCTTGAGTGCCGTGCAAAGACACCTCGAGTGCCGTGCATGGCACTAGTGCCGTAGGTTGCCTACCCCTGCTCTAGGGTCTATAAGAGTAAAACAATAGTGACTAACTACCCATTCCACTTCAACCCCAGGCACATACATTATCTGGGTGTCGATCTACCAGCAGACGTCTCCCAGACATACCGACTCAACTATTCCCCCCTACTACAAAGAGCGAAGGCCGACCTTAAAATTTGGGAATCCCCCTCTATCTCCTGACTAGGAAGGGTGGCATGCATAAAGATGAATCTCTTACCGAGATTTTTATACCTATACCAAACGCTACCAGTTCAAGTAGCAGCCAAAGACTTTAAACTACTACAAACACAAATTGACCGCTTCGTATGGGCCAACAGGCATGCTAGGATAAGGAGGTGCATCCTCTATCTCCCGACAAGATCAGGGGGCCTCGGCCTACCCCACTTCCTCCACTACTTCCACGCAGCACAACTAGCGCAGATTAAGGCACTGCATGCCCCCATAGGGTTAAAAAGATGAGCAGACCTCGAACACGACTTGTTTGGCCAAGATTTCCCTTCCCTTTATATCTGGGTACCAAAGCGAGCAAGACCACAACCCCCACGAACCACACCGGCACTCGATACTTCTATAACTATAACTTCTATAACTGGAACAAACTCTCCATAAAACATGCACTCACGTCAGACCCCTTACCCATGACACCAATCTTGAGAAATGAACACTTCACACCAGGCATGACCCCAAAAGTCTTTGCACACTATGAAGACAATGACTTAATCAGGACATATCAATTTTTCCGGAACCAAAAACTCATTGTGTTCACAGACTTACCACAAACCAGACCACTCACCACACACGACTTCTTCCGCTATCTGCAAATCAAAAACCTACTGGAAACTCCTACATATAAACAAGCCGGACTTACCCCCCTCACCGCCTTTGAACAGTCATGTATCCATGCCCCTATACAAAAAAAGCCAGATCTCTACAACATACACACAACTGCTCAAGGCGACAAAAACCCAACCATTAGGGTATGTCTCAGCATGGGAACGGGACTTAGGACCCCCCACCGACCCCACAGACTGGACTGTAATCTGGGAAGCCACAGCAATGGTAACGATATGCGTGACCCACAAAGAGCAGGCATACAAAACTCTTATGCACTGGTACCACACTCTGTTAAAACTCAAGCAAATGGGACTTTCCACTTCGGATAGATGCTGGAAAGGGTGCGGCCAAAAGGGGACATACTACCACCTGTGATGGGAATGCCCACACATAACACAAATTTGGACAGACATAGTGGCCTTGACCTCAAGAGTCCTACACAACCCCATCCCAAGGCTACTATCCAAACCGCTAGAAGGCACACCACGGGCTCACAGCAAACTACTAGCCAAACTAGCCTTGGCCACTAGAAGAGCCATAGCCACCCACTGGGGTTCACCCACAGTCCTGTAAATCACTGACATAAAGAAAAAAATTAACGAAGCTAGGTCAATGGATAGTTTATCAGTAGTGATGTCCCGAACAGTTCGCCGGGAACCGTTTGTCGGCGAACATAGCGTGTTCGCGGTCGCGAACATGCGCGATGTTCGGTCCGCCCCCTATTCATCATCATTGAGTAAAATTTGACCCTGTGTCTCACAGTCAGCAGACACATTCCAGCCAATCAGCAGCAGACCATCCCTCCCAGACCCTCTCACCTCCATGACGAATAGGGGGTGGACCGAACATCGCGCAAACGGTTCCCGGCGAACTGTTCGGGACATCACTATTTATCAGCACTCATTCACAACACCACAACACATTGTAACAAAATATGGGACCTGTGGCTCATGGAACCCACCACTGCCACTTAAGAAACTAAGACCCCAAGAGAGTCAAGGCCGAGCACCACGATTCGCAAATCAAACTAAAACCACCCTTCCCCTTCCAAAATCCCAACCTGAACCCAACCCCAATAACCCAATATAAAGGAAGGATCGAATCGACAGTAGAACTAATAGACAGGTAACCAACCACGTAAAGAGACACATAAATAAATAGAGCCCACGGGGACCATAATCATAATTATGAAAGAAGCGTAGAAACATGCACAACACCAAAAGGCCGCACACCACAAAGGTCAGGGACGCCTATTCACTCCACCACTCCCCCTACAACCCCATTGAAGACTCCAACAGATGGAGCCTCTCTAACACACTTCATCCATAATTTTAATTATAATTTTAATTAAATTTTTTCTTATTTTTCTAACCTTCAATTTCTGCTTCTTTTGCTGTTCCAATGCTACCTACAGTTGCATTCAAACTTGTTTAGTTTTGTTTTATTGTATAAAAACTTGACAGAACAGAACTGCATAGAAAGAAACTAAAGTTGCACCACCAGACAACATCTCTTTCTCTACAAACTTTTCTGTATCATGATGTACTGTTGAAATGTTTGAACTTTGACTTTTGCATAAGCCCATGCATTACCTTTGCACAACACTCATGTGCTTGACAATTCTGTCACTTGAAAATAAAAGAATTACAAAAAAAGAGTAAAACAATAGTGGGTAGCTCTTAGCTTTAAATTATTCAAGGGGAACAGTGCCAGAATATACATTTTTGATATAATAAAAATTATTAAATACATTTTTGATAATATTTATGAAATATTATTTTTTAATATTTATTACCACATAAATATCTTCACAGTCCAAATAATCAACATAGCTGCAATGAGGGTGATATGGTTTGGACAATATCATGGAGATGCGGTAATATATATGAGAATTCTACAATATGTGTATCTTTATTTAGAACACTGTTTCCTTGTCTGTAACTTCATTATTTGGTAACTTATTTTGTAAAAAGTTTTTCTGCCCCATCAAATGTTTCATTTTGATTTCCTTTTAATAACATTATCTAAAGCTATCTGAAACACAAAAAGTACATTGAAACATTACTTCCAAGGACACTCACATTATTTAGATTCTGGGGGTATTTTTTTTTTTTTTGCAAACCGCTTGATGGTGAAGGGGTTAAACTAGAACACTGTTTCATTGAACTTTTTAAATACAGCTTGAGGAATATTCGGTTTGAGCATGTGGTACTGCCATCTAGTGCTTATAATATGTGCTTCTCCTTCAAAATTATTGCAGTTAAAACTTCATCTGTATACACCGATCAACCACAACATTAAAACCAGTTATCTGAGTAACTTTGACAATGGCCAAATAGCAATGGCTAGACAATTGGGTTAGAGCACAGGGGCGCCACAAAATGTTTCCCTGATGCTATAATCATAGCACCGGGAAATGTGCCTCGCTCTCCCCTGCCTGCTCTGCACTGTAATGCTGGCAGCCGGCACGGGAGGGAGAGAGGACCCAGAAGAAGTTCTAACCTGCAGTTCCGCTGGGTTCTCCTCTCATGAGCTCGGAGCAACGCTCCGCCGGGTTCTCCTCTCGCAAGAGTGAACTCTAGCAGCTCTTAACTCTCACAACTTGGACCACCAGGGCTTCTCCACCGGACATCCAGGGATTGCATTGTACTGTCCCCTCCCCTAGGCAAAGGTAAAAAGGGAGGAGGTATGAAAATTATTATTTTTAATAAAAAAATAAAAAAAAAATAAATATATATATATATATATATATTCATGAAGTTTCCCTCCTACCCCTACAGACCCACTATAACTCCCCCCATAGACACACACTGTCCCCCATAAATAAACACACTACCCCATACACACACACTACCCCTCATACATACACACTACCCCCCATACACAAACACTACCCTCATACACACACACTGCCCCCCATACACACACACGGCCCCCCATACACACACTTAAACCCCCCATATACACACACTGCACCCCTCACACACTGTACTTCTCACACACTGCACTTCTGACACACACACTCCACCACTCACACACACATATTGCACCCCTCACACACACACACACACTACAGCCCCTATCCCGGCAGATCCCAGGTAAGTTGTCAAACTGTTTTTAAACAGTTTTACTACTTACCCTGGAAGGGCACTATGACACTACTGGCACCATAACCACTACAAAGTGATGTAGTGGTTATTATGCCTGGATTGTTTCTTTAAATAATCTATCAGTGCCCCTCCAAAGATTAGGTTCTGGATCTGTGCCTGAACGGCAAGTATTTCTGCCAAACAAGGGCCCAGTATATGCTACAGTGCTGTACATATATACAACCTAGAAAATTGTTTTGCCTTGGGGCACTTTGGAAAAATATTGAACTATTAATGGCACCTTGAAGCTAAAATATTTGGGAACCACTGGGTTCGAGCATCTTCAAAATAACAGGTCTTGTGGGATGTTCCCAATATGCATTGTTTAGTTCCTACCAAAAGTGGTGCAAAAATGACAACAGGTGAACCAACAACAGGGTCATGGGCTTCTAAGGCTCATTGACGCACCTGTAGAGTGAAGGCCAGACCTTCTAGCCCAATCACACATAAGAGTTACTGTAGCTCAAATTGCTGAAAAACTGTATGCACAGTTTGCAGCCAATCACAGTTACAAGTAACTGCTTTGTCTAATGATGAAGCATTAATCTGAATGGCAGAGAGGGGCCAGGCTGTGGTCTATTCAAAACCTTTTAAACATTTATTGATGGGATGGTGCCAGGGAATTCTAAGTACCATAACCACTTTAATAAGATAAAATGTTTAAGGTACCTGGGGTGTCCATTTAAAATTGTTCAGAAATATATAATCTCCCTCTTTATGTAGCCCCAAAGAGCAACACAGAATTGTTATCATGCTTTGGCGTACTACAGAGCATGTACGTTATGTTACATTTTTTTATTTTCCTTAAAGAACCGGTAGTGAAGAAAAGTCATGAAACAAATCACACATACTAAAATATTGTTTATTGAGGTAATTTTAAATAGCATACCACATAAGTTAAAATAACTGTGTACATAATGTTTTAATATATTACAAATACACAAGGAAAGACCCAGTCATACAGGAAACATGTTGTGTACTTCATACAATAATCATAAGGCAGCAGGTTTTATTAGACAAATAGATACAAGTATCGAGTATACAAACCAGTCCTAAAATTAATTTCCACAAAACATAATTATATACATTTCATAGTAAGAATGAGCAGAATACATTGGGCATCGCTATATGTGTGCCTTAATACAGTATCTAGTGATTACGATTGTTTGTTCCTGATAGACAGCAACGATACATTAAAATGGGTGGGGCATCGGCTAAAATGGGTGGGGCATATGATAATGGGTGGGTCATGTTCTAAAATGGGTGGGGCATATGATAAATGCGTGGGGCATATGATAAATGGGTGGGGCATAAGCTAAAATGGATTCCCAATATTTCCTTCATCCACACATTGGTATCCCTAGACATCACCCCCTAGCCAAGTGCTCCATGGGAAATGAAATCTCAATGCCAGTAAGCTCTTCATTTTGAATATGGAGAACAATGCAGATACAGTTTTGCCATGTGTGCAATTATTGTCTGTGACTGAGCACTTCATATGCAATAACAAACATGGCGTTTTCCATGTATCAGGTACACCTTTACTTACTGTTTCTCCTTTTGGCATTGTTCTAAAGCCTTTACAGGTTCGATGGATTAATTATGGAGCATCACGGAATGCTGCTTTACAATATGTGAAAGTATTGATACTTTTATTTTATATAAATCCTTCCAATTTCAACATTGAAAGAAAATGAACAGCTGTCCTGTTTTGGTTTTAAAATATATCTACAAAAAATAAACCCCCAAACCCTCAGTACTTTAATATTTAGATTCCTTGTGGATTCTGACATTTATTTGAATGACACAAATGTATCCTTAGAACAGTATTATACGTTATGTAATTAAATGTATTAATATGTTTATAAAAATATAAAGAGTATAAAATATTAAGAGTAATCTGTGCAATTGATATATTATTCTATAGCAACAACCTGAGTAGCTATTTGGCACATCATTTTATATAACAATTGCTTTCAGTGTTTCCTTTATTTAGTTCAATTAGTTATAATATTTGTTTTAAAGAATTACTTTTATAATTTATTAATACCAGTATAAATATATAATATATATACATACACCGCATACATGTTTATAACATATTTTGTTACACATTTTATGTTAAACTGTAAACATTTATTTTAGCATTATAACATGATAACATAACTTTACCAGCAAAATGATATTTTAGGATAAAATTCCGTGAGAAACCCACATGTCCAGCATCTGTTGAGTTTCCAAAGAGGTAAAAAATGATTGAGGATTTCCACGTGAATCCCACCTCTATCACGTCTAACTACACCTGACCCTTTTCAGCTGAATTTACGTTAAACAGCAACAGTCCAAGTTGAACCAACACCATTTCACTGCTCTGAAAATACCGAAATATCTATGATCCTCCAGTTTTATTTTAGCTAGTTAAAGCCTGGTAAAGAAACATGATTACTGGGAAAGTTACCTAGCGACTAATCCGGTGGTCATATCATTTTTTGGTGGGGTCTTCATCCCTCCTTAAAGTGCTACCATATTAATTCACTGTATTATTACAGTAAATCACACAAAAATAAGCATACCTTACACATTTTTAAGGAAAAACACAAAAAAAATGTCTTTCTTTCTTTGTATGATCTAATATGTTGAACATATTTTATTCCCGTTGGAGGATAAACAACAATAGTTTTTAGGTCAGACTAACTGGATGTTTTTATAAGTGTTTATAAGCAGATATTTTCACGTTGTCGTCAAAACTGGTTGAGTACCGACCAGTCCTTCTCTTTATATACAGAGATACAGCTACCAAAATGATAACTATTAGCAGGGCTGCGGATAGTAGCACACCGATAACGATTGTAGCCGTCCTCCATTGATTGTCCTCAGGCATTGCTGTCAATAGAAAATAAATAGAAAATATGTTACTACATGTCACCTAGATATCATTAAGATAATTAAACGTTAACCCAACAAGGTTTATTTTGTTCCTGTGAAGATTTTGAGGTTCTCTCTATGCAGTATATGATAGAGACTAATCTATATAATTCTGATTTCCTCCTGTATCAGGGGAAAGGTTAATCTTAAAACGGGTGTTATTATTCAGCACCAGTGAGAACCTACCCACAGATAGAAAGCTGTCTCTGTGCTGCCAGTGCCAGGAATGGTCATGCTGCCAGTACTAGGATTGCCTACATTGCCAATTCCATGGTTACTTAACCTGCCAATGCTACAGTTGCAAGTTATCCCACTGCTAGGAATTCCATTCATCCCAAAGCCAGGGTTGAAACCCTAACCTATTCTGCCATTGCATGAGGTGCCTGTGCTGCTAATGCAAGAGTTGGCTAAGCTGTTAATGTCAATTGGTTAGGCTGACAATGCCAATGTTGATAATGCTATAAATGCCAGGTGGCATCTGCTGGCATTACCATTGTCAGGGTTACCAATGCTGTTGATGCCAGGGATTGCTAAACGGGCATAACTATAGAGCAGTATAAGGGCTGCATCTGATGTGTTGGGTTGCATTGGCATTATAATTTAATACAACTATTTGTATCTACAAAGTTTAAGTATTTGATGAGTATGCCCTTGTTGGAGCTCCATTGCAGGTCCGAATCTTTAAAGGAACACTATAGGGTGAGGAACACTTTAAAGGAACATTATAGGGTCACATTTATTCCTGACCCTATAATGTTAAAACCACCATCTAGACCCCTGCCCCTAAATATAGCAAAATCTTGCCTTTATTCCAGTCTCCTGCTGCTTGCTCTGCCCCTGATCTGCCTGCTTGGCTGACATAATCAAAAGTGGTGATCTGAGCCAATCACAATGTTTTCCCATAGGAAGCATTGGATTGGCTAAGCTTGTCAAGGAGACAGAACACAGCCCTGGCAAATCAGTATTGAACTACTGCACCTCTATGAGGACAGTTTTGTGTCTCCATGCAGAGGGTGGAGACACTGAATGTAAGTAATTTTGTGCAGCCCTGCCCCAGGAAATGTTTCTAGTAGCTATCTGAGGAGTGGCCAGTGGAGGTATCCCTAGTCTGTAATGTAAACACTGCATTTTCTCTGAAGTGTTTACTGCAAAAAAACGTAAAGGGAATTATTATGCTCACCAGAACAAATGCAATAAGCTGTAGTTGTTCTGGTGACTATAGTGTCCCTTTAACACTGAGATGAGATGTTTTCCTTGTGTTCAGATTCTGCCTCAAGCCAAATGCAACACCCCGTTTCCATTAAATTGGACTAAGAATGTATTTATAAATACCCATTAAAATGATTTTCTCATTTCATATTTGGGTCCAACTGAGTTAGTTTAAGGGTATTCTTCATTCATAGAACCATTGGAAATATATTAAAAATAAACCATTAAACATATCTATTCTGCAATAAGGAACTTGAAAACTTTTATTTGTACCCGAAGACATAATGTTCCCTCCGGTTTAACCATAAATCATATAATCCCTATTTCAAGAGAGTCAAAGTTATTTAACACTAAGAAAATACACAGTTTAACTGTGAGATTAAATGTTACTCAATCCCTATAATTACCACCTATTAAGTGATTGTATTTAAAGGTCCAGTTACTCTATGTAGATGTCTATTGTAATATACAGAGCAATTCAAGCAGAGCGCTCCTCAATTAGATATATCAAGATTTATGCTGACTGAACTTAAATATATCAACTGAGCAACTACTTTTCTTTTCTAAAGAAACACGACATACAACCCTAAAAATAATGGAACATCAATCCGACCTTCAAAAATAGACGTCCAGTTTACCTTTAAAGGCCCTCACATGTTAAAATGAGTTACAGTCCAAGTTCAGAATCTGCTCTATTAATACAAGCTACGGTATGTGTCTGCTAATCCAGAGATCTTTCCCTATTTGCTAAGTTGCGGCTTCTTTGAAAATGTAATTACGATCGATGATGCAATATTCATAACACACTATACCAATTTCTATGTCACCTGCTAACGCAAACACGTCAAAGAAAAATAGCCAAACCATATGGGGTGGGTTATTACATATGATTTAGACAATAGCCCATAGATTCTACCACTTTTAAAGAAGAAATCTGCTTATAGTAACTCTATGGTCACCAGAACCACTACAGCTTAATGTAATGGTTCTGGTATCTACAGCCTGTAGGCTTTTCAATGTAAACACTGCCTTTTCAGAGAAAAGGCAGTTTTTATATTGCTGCCTAACAACAGCTCTAGGCGCAGTCACACATATGGCCAATAGAGGTGCTTCCATGATCAGTACTGCGCAGTGTACATGGAGACACTCTGCATGGAGACACTAAACGCTCCACATAGGGATACATTGATTCAATGCATCTCTATTAGAAGATGCTGACTGGCGTGTTTTGGGAAAGAATTGGATTGGCCGAGATCATCAAGATTGATAATCTCAGCCATGGAGGCTAAGCCAGACAGGGCCTGTCGGCGTGACGTGGGGGAAAGGTTGAGTAAAATAACCTTTTCTGCACGATCGGTATGAGGACAGTCACCTAAAATGTCATATCAGGACTATAGTGTCACTATAGTGTCATCAGGACCAATACATGTTTGTATTCCTGACAGTATAATGTTCCTTTAAGTTACTTTATGGCTTTGTGTTTTATTCATTAAATCTATATTAATGCGTCACTGAACTAAATTTTCTTTTAAATAGAACTGTTACACTTTCATGGTAGCATATGCATTTTTGCTGTTCGTAATAGAATAATGAAAATGTCCTGTGTTTATTAAAATTATAGTAAAGCTATTTACTAAACTGAAATTCTGGAGAATTGGCCGCTAGGCAAGCTGTAAAAATGTTTGCAAGTCTACTAATTTTGTTCAAGATTTTACATTTCCTTCTTCTATTCTCACTAATGCAGTTTAAGAGTTTTGTGATTATCTCTGTTTGGAACATAAAGGAACACCGTGATCAATATTTTTAATTCACTCTCGTAGGAAAAGTGATATTCCCGCTACCCCTCACATATCAGATCTCTCTGACACCCAATTATATCTTCTCATTTCTTTGTTTAGAGTTATGCATTTCCAGGGATTTCACTCCCTTCCAGAGTTATGGAATCAGGGCATGTCTAAGGTTATCACTTTGCTCTCTCAGTTCCTCCTATTACTGGATTTCTGATACACGACTGATCATAGCAGAGCAGCAGTCACATGTCAAACTAAGTAAATATTAAAGGAGGACAATGTTACTTTAAGACAAGCTAAGTAACATACATTTGCCCGAGTAAATGTCTCCAGTCATTTAGACACAGTTGTATACTGTATGTTTCGGGCAGTACTCACCAATGCATTGTCGTCCAGGATTAGTTGTATTGGTATCAGAATATCCTGGGTAACACTGACACTGATAGCTTCCAGGAGTGTTGGTACAAGTAGCAAAAGCCAAACAGGTGTTCAAAGTAGAATTTGCACACTCATTTATATCTGTAACGAAACAAATCAACAAATGAATTGTATATAGACATTGTAAAGCATATGTAACAGGTTATAATATGAAGGTATTAACATACACAAAAAAAGTAAAAAGCAATCTCACATACATCCTCCCTCGTATCTGATTCATGTTATAAACTTAATCTTGTTTAACAAGAAAAAGGCTAGTTAAACAGTTTATTCAGGAAAACTGAAAGAGACTCCAAGGCCTTAGAGTTGATTTTTGTTTTCATTGAATTGAATTAAATCACTGAACAATGATTAACTACTAAAAAAAACAAAAAAACAATTGATGTAAAATTATACATGATTGAAACAATGTTCCTTATTGTTTAAATGCATTTACACATGTCCTATGCGGTACTTACCTCTGCATTGTCTACCAGGATTGGTTGTATTATTATCCACCGTTCCTGGGATGCACTGACATACATAGCTTCCCGGGGTGTTGTTACAAGTTGCCAAAGGTGAACAGGTATTAGTAGCATTAGATGCACATTCATCAACGTCTGGAAAAATACAAAAAATGTAATTAGTCTGTAAAATTCAGTAAAGGTTTTAACGTATATGTGCAGGACTGTGATATAAAGGACATTATATGTGGCAGATATTTCGCCCATAACGAGATGGCTCTATATTGTTAACATTTCCATTGCCAGGGTTAGCCAGTCTGTTGATTCCAGGGTAAGCTAAATGGACAATACCAGAGCAGTATATGGGCTGCCTCTAATCCCAGGGTTAGTGTTAAGTTGCACTGGCATTATCCATCTAGAAAAATGCCAGTGCAACTTAACACTAACCCTGGCATTGGAGGCAGCCCTTAAACTGCTCTGTCGTCATGCCTGGTATTGTCCATTTAGCTTACCCTGGCATCAACAGACTGGCTAACCCTGGCAATGGAAATGTTAATGATATAGAGCCATCTATTCTACAAGAACATAATTAAAGTTTCTTGACTGTCTCTATCATTTTAGAGTGGGTAAAACTGAGATCTGGTCAGCCACATGGCACACTTACTCTGCACTGTAACTGCAATGTTTGACGATGGATACACAGTGTGCAATGCCTTATTCAGAGTCGTCTTTAAGACGTCTTCGGTAACCGGAATGGTTGAATTTACTATGACCATGGTGTAAGCATGTACACTTCCTTCGCGGAAACCCAGCACAACAATTTGTAAAGAGCTGTTCAGGATTGCAGTCATATTCCCTGCGACCTAAATAATGAGAAAATAGAGTCAAAATGAATTTGAATGTTATTCATGAGAAAGTATTAGATCAAATTGCAATTAATTACTATTTTAAATTATATATAAACATGTTTTTATTTATTCTATGTAATTACCCCATTTATTCCACTATATATGCAAAGAGAACTTACAGACGAGCGTATAGAAATCAGATTTTACAACTCACACCTTTTTGATGACAAGACAAAATGCGTTGTTTTGTTTTTCCACACTCCATGAATTATTGTTGGCACTGACCATGTGATCCTGTCTGCCCTTTGTGGTTCAAACACAAGGGTAAAGAAAAGGATGACAAGACACCAGTCTAGCTTGCAGTAATGGGCCTGCTAATTTCTAGATGTAACTGCCCCTACTATAGATATTTTATGTCTAAAACCCCAGCCAGACAATGTTTCAGATTCTTAATTCATATTAAACAGAGACCTGATGACTAAACATTGATCTGCATATGTTTGACAACTACATTTCCCATAATGCTTAACCAGTTAGATAGTAAATAAAGCCTGACAGGTTACATTATAAAATGACTGTTAACTATGATATGGTAATAATTTAAAACAAGTGTGGTTTTCCTAAATCTGCAATATTACTTTGAACCACAAGAGGGCAGTGCTCTTTATAAATGTATATCTAAATTGTGACTCATATAGTAACACTTTTCAACCATTTCTGATATTGAAAATATTATTAATATTAGCATTACATGAACGGGCTGCTAAGGAAGAATAGACGTTCTCATGCTCTCCGTTCTATGTTATATACCTGTTATATTTTGCTATTTTTACATCACATGTGGCGATGCATGCAAAATAACTGCGGCATCAAAAATGGCTTATTTGCAAGAGCAGCTATAACAGGATTCAATTTTTTTGATTTACAGAGCGAAAGGATAGTGTTGAAATTCTTACATTTATTTTATTATCTAAACTTTATTTAAGCTGTCATGTACTTGTAAGTGTGACAGGACGCTTTATCATTAAATGGTGTTTCGCTTCCTCAAACTATTTTCATTGTAGATGTTGTAGTTAGATGCATTTTGGGTCAGTTTAAAACTGGGCTTCACCTTCTGTTATCTGAGCATGCCTTTCACAAGGATTCGGGCCTTGGATGTTTGCAGAATGAGTAGTGTTACAAATATATATATATTTTTTTGATTTGCATTACACATATATAAAACTACAATTTACTCACGTATTCTGTGAATTCCTTTGCATAGTTCAGATAGTTTTGGCTTGAAGTGTTTAATAGGTCTGTTGTAAAGTTTGCATCTTTAATCAATACGTTACAAGGAAATGCTTGTTTACCTGAAATACAATGAAATCAATTGTAATTTGGTATATCTATACAAACAGATCACATAAATACTGCAATGAGATATCACACTATCTAATTAAACAAACAAATATGCCAAGGAAGAAACATTTTGAAACGTGGTCGGCTGTCAAGTCACCCCAACTCCTTCATTTGTTTTCCCCCTTCAGGTTTCACGCAATTTAAAGCACTTGTGAGGCTATATTTCTTTAGAAGATAATATTCTCAATTTAAGATATAGATAACAATGATTTAAAATAATTTATGGCTTCTTTAAAAAAAAAAAAAAAAAAAAGCTGAAAAGACTCTTAGAAGGACACGTCCTACCGCAAACAAGAGTATAGAGAATACTGGAAAAAAATTAATTTTATATGTATAATATACATAAAATTATATAGAACAGCTACCACTCCAATAAAAGATTGAGCCACTAGTTCAGTATAACTTGTTATTATTACAATAATTGCACAGTGATTTTACAACTTTTACAAAGTTTTGATTTAGTCAGCTGGCTTTAGTTGTGTAGCGTTATCTAGATGAAATATATGTTTTATGTCTATTAAAGTATCATTTTGTTTTAAAGGTACAACAGTTTGTATTATTGAAGGAATCACATCTATTGTTACTTTTCTTTTTACTTTCAATAACGCCTCCTTGACATTGTAGTTTTATGTTGTCTATGCACCATAAACATTATATCTTATTGACTGGCATATATTACCTAAACATAATAATTCAAAAATGGTTTCTACTCAGACTTACTTGAGCATATAAGATCTTTGGAGGGTGTACATGAGCTGGTTTGGGAACAGAACCCACTGTTGTTGAAACATGATGGTACAGAATCTATAAAACAAACAGCACCATGATTATTTGACTGGATTGTTGATTGTTATTTGAAACATTCACATTAGTATTTATCTCACCATGTACAAATTATTTTTCTCATTAAAAATACCCTTAAAACGTTGGAGAAGGCTTACATGTTTACATTAGAAAGTCCATGATTGACTATATTACTTTTAAACAGTTTCTACACAAAAATAGAATTCTAGGAGAACATATTATAAATGTTATAATTATAGTTTCTTCACAACATTCTCTAAAAATGGCATTTCAATGGCATTTTCAGTTTATTGTAAAGAATGGCATTTCAATGGCATTTTCAGTTTATTGTAAAGAATGATTTTATAAATAAGTAGAAGACATTAAAATATTATTAGAAAATAGTGTCAATCATCTTGCAATATGCTGCCAGTCAGACTATCCTGCAACACACCAAAAGAGCTGAAAGGCCAAATCCCCATAAAAATCCGACCCCTTATCAGGGCATAATAAACTGGGCCGTAGGTGCTGGAATCACATGAGTTCTGCAGGTTGTCATCTTCTAACCAAACATGGCCTTTGGGAACATGAGTGTGTCTCTTGAGGAGTTCTGATGGGCTGCTGGTACATATTTTGGAACCTTCCAGTCCAATTACCCTTTTACAGATGTTGATTTCTGGCCTGTTTGGGCTTTTTGCAATTATGATATCTCCCTTGTGTATTGAATAAAGGTGTCAAATGAAATCGTCAGTAAGTAAAAAATCAAAATCCTTATGGTTGGTTCCATAGAGGGTCCAGAACAGATGACTATTTCTCCAATGTATTCAAATATAAATTGTGCTTTGCAGCCATACTGAATTGCATATCTGAAGAAACCAAGTTTTTTCCAACCTTTTTTTCTCCTTATTTCTCCTTATTTTACTTGGCTAAATACAAAATGGATAAATGGGATTGAGTTAAATTATTTTGTGAGCAGACTAAGGACTTGATTTAATATTCTTGAAAAAGATTTCAAATGTTTTAATATTTATGGTTAATTTTAAACTAATTGTTTTCAAACTATTAAAATATCCAAAAATATATCATATTGGTTAAAAAAAATGAATATATCTCAAAATGTCGAGATACTCAAATATAAATCATTTAAAAAACTTGTGAAAAAATATTAAATTGTGACCTACATTTGGTAAAACATCTAAAGTGCAGAACAAAAGAAATTGTCAAAAACAACATATAAAACAGCTAAATAAAACAGCTTTGATAAAAACTTAATAAAAATGTCTCAGACAGTACTCACCAATGCATTGTCGTCCAGGATTGGTTGTATTGGTATCCACAAATCCTGGGTAACACTGACACTGATAGCTTCCAGGAGTGTTGGTACAAGATGCAAAAGCCGAACAGGTGTTCAAAGTAGAATTTGCACACTCATCTATATCTGTAAAGAAACATATCAACTAATGAATTATATAGACATTTTAAAGCATATGGAATGTGTTATAATAGCGGTACCCAAACTGTGTGCCGTAGCAGCCTGGGGCGTCACGACGGGCACACAGGTTCCCCGTGGAATGTGTCCCGGTGCTATGATTGTAACACCAGGAAACATTTCTGCTGAACAAGGGCCCTTGTATTGTTGCCCAGCTTCGTGCAGGGAGACACGCGGGGGGGAGAGGAGGCAGCCGCAGCATGAGGGGAGAGGAGCACTCCAGGAGCTGTTCCAGACCCCTCACTTCCACTAGCCAGCAAAACCAGGACTGGTGTGTGTATGTGTCAGTGTATGTGTGTGTTTATGTGTAAGGATCAGTGTGTATCTATGTGTCTCTATATGAATTTGTGTGAATTTATATGTATATGTGTTTTAATGTGCATGTATATCTGTGTAAGTATGTACAGTTGCAAGAAAAAGTATGTGAACCCTTTGTAATGATATGGATTTCTGCACAAATTGGTCATAAAATGTGATCTGATCATTATCTAAGTCACAACAAAAGACAACCACAGTCTGCTTAAACTAATAACACACAAAGAATAAAATGTTGCCATGTTTTTATTGAACACACCATGTAAACATTCACAGTGCAGGTGTAAAAAGTACGTGAACCCCTAGACTAATGACATCTCCAAGAGCTAATTGGAGTGAGATGTCAGCCAACTGGAGTCCAATCAATGAGATGAGATTGGAGGTGTTGGTTACAGCTGCCCTGCCCTATAAAAAACACACACCAGTTCTGGGTTTGCTTTTCACAAGAAGCATTGCCTGATGTGAATGATGCCTCGCAAAAAAGAGCTCTCAGAAGACCTACGATTAAGAATTGTTGACTTGCATAAAGCTGGAAAGGGTTATAAAAGTATCTCCAAAAGACAAATTGTCTATAAATGGAGAAAGTTCAGCACTGCTGCTACTCTCCCTAGGAGTGGCCTTCCTGTAAAGATGACTGCAAGAGCACAGTGCAGACTGCTCAATGAGGTGAATATGAATCCTAGAGTGTCAGCTAAAGACTTACAAAAGTCACTGGCAAATGCTAACATCCCTGTTAGCGAATCTACAATACGTAAAACACTCAACAAGAATGGATTTCATGGGAGGATACCACAGAGGAAGCCACTGCTGTCCAAACAAAACGTTGCTGCACGTTTACAGTTAGCACAAGAGCACCTGGATGTTCCGCAGCAGTACTGGCAAAATATTTTGTGGACAGATGAAACCAAAGTTGAGTTGTTTGGAAGAAACACACAACGCTATGTGTGGCGAAAAAGAGGGACAGATCACCAACATCAAAACCTCATCCCAACTGTGAAGTATGGTGGTGGGGGCATCATGGTTTGGGGCTGCTTTGAATTCCCAAGTTTATCAAGACATTTTGCAGGAGAACTTAAGGCCATCTGCTACCAGTAGTGATGTCCCGAACTATTCGCTGGTGAATAGTTCCTGGCGAACATAGCATGTTCGCGTTCGCCACTGCGGGCGAACACATGCGATGTTCGATCCACCCCCTATTCATCATAATTGAGTAAACAATAAGGGGGGGACCTACTGTCCTCCCCCCCGGCCCCCACCCCTGCGCGGTGGGTGGGGGCCATAAATCACAATGGGGGGGACCTACTGTCCTCCCCCCCGCCCCCACCCGTGAGCGTTGGGTGGGGGCCATAAAATAATGAGGAGGGGGGACCTACTGTCCTCCCCCCGCCCCCACCCCTGCGCAGTGGGTGGGGGCCATGAAAATAATGAGGAGGGGGGACCTACTGTCCTCGCCCCCGCCCCCAACCCTGCGCGGTGGGTGGGGACCATAAAAATAATGAGGGGGGGCCTACTGTCCTCCCCCCCGCCCCAACCCTGCGCGGTGGGTGGTGACCATAAAAATAATGAGGGGGGACCTACTGTCCTCCCCCCGCCCCATCCCTGCGCGGTGGGTGGGGGCCATAAAAATAATGAGGGGAGGACCTACTGTCCTCCCCCCGGCCCCCACCCCTTGCGCGGTGGGTGGGGGCCATAAATCACAATGGGGGGCCCCGGCCCCCACCCCTGAACGGTGGGTGGGGGCCCTAAAAAAAACAATAAGGGGGGGACGTACTGTCCCCCCTGGCCCCCACCCCTGAGCGGTGGGTGGGGGCCCTAAAAAAATAATAAGGGGGGACCTACTGTCCCCTCCCGGCCCCCACCCCTGAGCAGTGGGTGGGGGTCCTAAAAAAAAACAATAAGGGGGACCTACTGTCCTCCCCAGCCCCCACCCCTGAGCGTTGGGTGGGGGCCATAAAATAATGAGAGGGGGGACCTTCTGTCCTCCCCCCCTGGCCGCCACCCCTGCACGGTGGGTGGGGGCCATGAATCACAATGGGGGGACCTACTGTCCCCCCAGCCCCCACCCCTGAGCATTGGGTGGGGGCCATAAAAATAATGAGGGGGGGGACCTACTGTCCTCCCCCCGGCCGCCACCCCTGCATGGTGGGTGGGGGCCATAAATCACAATGCGGGGACCTACTGTCCCCCCCTGGCCCCCACCCCTGAGCAGTGGGTGGGGGCCCTAAATACTAATAAGGAGGGGGACCTAATGTCCTCCCCCCTGGCCCGCACCCCTGAGGGGCGGGTGGGGGCCCTAAATACAAATGGGGAGGACCCTAGTCACCCCCTCCCCCCAAAAAAAAGTTATCCCCCTACCTAACCCCCTCACCCTAAAAATAATGAGGGGGGAAGAACCTGTAAAAAAAAATAGAAAAAAACAACTTACCATTCGATGTTTTCTTTCTTCTAAAATCTTCTTTTTTCAGCCCCAAAAAAGGCCAAATTAAAAACCATAATAACTGATGCAAAAAAAAAAATACATCTTCACCCATGGAGGGCTCCGCGCAGACTGAGCTCTGCAGGGCGGGGGAAGGCTTATAAAGCCTTGCCACGCCCTGCAATTAGGCTAAGAACACTCTGATTGGCTGGTTTAAGCCAATCAGAGTGCTCTTTGTCAATTTACACAGTGTGGGAAAACTCCAAAGAACTTTCCCACGCTGTGTAAAATGACACAGAGCACTGTGATTGGATGGCTTGAAATCCATCCAATCACAGTGCTCTTTGTCATTTTACACAGCGTGGGAAAATTCCAAAGAACTTCCCCACGCTGTGTAAAATGACACAGAGCACTGTGATTGGTGGGCTTGAAACACAAAATAAAACTTTGTACATTAATAGCACACACCAACTTTACAAAATACACATGAGAAGTTCTTTGTTATAAGTTTGTGTGCCAAAAAAAACCCAAAAATAAATTTTACTCCAATATTTAGCAGAGATTGGCGGTGAAATGGCTACGTAGAAAGTGTCAAAACAACCATAGAACAATATCCTGTGATGTCTACTTTATATAAATATATACTTTTGTGTGGCAATTTTGTTTTCTTTTATGGCTATTAAGCTTACAAGACAAACATACCAAATTCTAAAATCGCTCCACATTAAAAGTTTATTTTACTCCTTGTGCTTTGTGACCTGTAACTACCAAAAACTTAAAATCCCAGACACATTATATATTCTGTAAATCAGAACAACTAAATTAATTTATTTTTAATTACTTTCTTTAACCTGCATTAATTAGGCACACATTATTATTGCAAAAACTGTACAAAAAACTCATTTTTCTTTTCTTTTTGCATTTTTCTGTATTTTTTTTAATAATAAATAAGCATATATATATATATATATATATATATATATATATATATATATATATATATATATATGTTACATCAAATTAAAGCCCTTTCTGTCCTATAAAAAAAGAGTATATAATATGTGTCAGTGTAAAAAACGAGAGAGATGCAAATTGCAGTTGAACGCATACAGCAAGAAAATGCAAAAATTGCTTGCGTCATAAGCGTAAGACAAGCTTCTGAAGCTGTGTCCTTAAGGGGTTAATGTATCACATAACAATTGTAGGACAGTTTTTTTTTCTTTTTGTAACTAGATGGAAATTTGAAAATGAATACATGCAAATCTGCAAATTAAAATGTGTTTATCTTTTTTGTCACAAGACCAATATTTATATATTTATATATATTCACCTTTACATGCATTTTAAGAAGCATCAAAAAAGGAAAAGAAAGAAAAAATTATATTGAGATGGAAGTTACAAGCGTCTTACCTGTCCAGACACTGATGTTATAAATCTCATTCTTCGGGCAAGATAACTGTCGTACAGACAGCTGATACTGGAGGGAAGGTACAAGGCTCGAAAATGTCACCTGAGAACTGGCTTGTGTTTGTGTGGATGATAACAGGACAGTGCCATTCGACAAGGTTACATTGTACAGAGCTCCGTTGAACCCTCCCTGAGCGATGACTACTAGTGTAATCTGATCACTGGTAACTTCATTTAGCTGGATAGTGACAGTTACTCCATCTAAGACAGAAAACATACAATTAGTACAGTTAGTACATCAAAAACAGTTCTTTAGAATTAATGAAACAACAGATTCAGATAATTATTAACATACCACACACTGAAGCTGTTGTTAGCTGTGTGATGGAGGTTTTAGTTGTACTGGCTGTTGTTGAAGTAGTTGATATGACTGGTACTGTGGGTGATGTTATGTTTTGTCCAATGGTAACAGATTCTGAATTGGTGGTATATGTTGCATTTGTTTTGCTGGACGTTAACTCTATAGATGTCGTTGTCTTGGATAAATTTAGTGTAGATGTTTCTGAAATAGTACTTGTTATAGACCTTGTAGTGGAAGACACAACTGGTGTAGATGTTTCTGAAATGGAAACGGCACTACTTGTTTCAGATCTTTGTGTCGTAGATGTACTTGGTGTAGAGGTTTCTGGAATGGACACAGTAGTACTTGTGTCAGATCTTTGTGATGTATATGTACTTGGTGTAGAAGTTTCTGGAATGTACGCTGTAGTACTTGTTTCAGATCCGTGTGTCGTAGACGTACTTGGTGTAGACGTTTCTGGTATAGACACTGTAGTACTTGTTTCAGATTTTTGTGTAGTAGATATGCTTGGTGTACTGGTTTCTGGAATGGACACTATAGTACTTGTTTCAGATCCGTGTGTCGTAGATATACTTGGAGTAGTAGTTTCTGGAATGGACACTGTAGTATTTGTATGAAATCCTTCTGATGTAGGTATACTTGGTGTAGGATTTTTTGAAGTGGACTCTGTGGTATTTGTTTCAGATCCTTGTGACGTAGATGCACCTGGTGTAGATGTTTCTGGAATGGGCACTGTAGTACTTGTTTCAGATCTTTGTGTCGTAGATGTACTTGGTGTAGATGTTTCTGGAATGGGCACTGTAGTACTTGTTTCAGATCTTTGTGTAGTAGATATGCTTGGTGTACTGGTTTCTGGAATGGACACTATAGTACTTGTTTCAGATCCGTGTGTCATAGATATACTTGGAGTAGTAGTTTCTGGAATGGACACTGTAGTATTTGTATGAAATCCTTCTGATGTAGGTATACTTGGTGTAGGATTTTTTGAAGTGGACTCTGTGGTATTTGTTTCAGATCCTTGTGACGTAGATGCACCTGGTGTAGATGTTTCTGGAATGGGCACTGTAGTACTTGTTTCAGATCTTTGTGTCATAGATGTACTTGGTGTAGAGGTTTCCGGAATGGACATTGTAGTACTTGATTCAGATCCTTGTGTAGTAGAAATAGTTGGTGTACTGGTTTCTAGATTGGACACTGTAGTACTTGTTTCAGATCCATGTGTCGTATATATACTTGGAGTAGTAGTTTCTGAAGTGGACACTATAGTACTTGTTTGAGATCCTTCTGATGTAGGTATATTTGGTGTAGAATTTTTTAAAGTTGACTCTGTAGTACTTGTTTCAGATCCGTGTGTTGTAGATATACTTGGAGTAGTAGTTTCTGTAATGGATACTGTAGTACTTGTTTGAGATCCTTCTGATGTAGGTATACTTGATGTAGGATGTTCTGAAGTGGACTCTGTGATATTTGTTTCAGATCCTTGTGTCGTAGATGTACTTGGTGCTGATGTTTCTAGAATGGACACTGTAGTACTTTTTTCAGATCCGTGTGTCGTAGATATACTTGTTTGAGATTCTTCTGAAGTAGGTATACTTGGTGTAGGATTTTCTGAAGTAGACTCTGTGGTACTTGTTTCAGATCCTTGTGACGTAGATGTACTTGGTGTAGAGGTTTCTGGAATGGACACTGTAGTAATTGTTTCAGATTCTTGTGCAGTAGATATACTTGGTGTACTGGTTTCTGGATTGGATACTGTAGTACTTGTTTCAGATCCATATGTTGTAGATATGCTTGGAGTAGTAGTTTCTGTAATGGATACTATAGTACTTGTTTGAGATCCTTCTGATGTAGGTATACTTGCTGTAAGATTTTCTGAAGTGGACTCTGTGGTACTTGTTTCAGATCCTTGTGTTGTAGATGTACTTGGTGTAGATGTTTCTGAAATGGGAACTGTAGTACTTGTATTAGATCCTTCTGATGGAGTTGTACTTGGTGTAGAATTTTCTGAAGCAGACTCTGTAGTACTTATTTCAGATCTTTGTGTAGTAGATATTCTTGGTTTACTGGTTTCTGGATTGGACACTGTAGTACTTGTTTCAGATCCGTGTGTCATAGATATACTTGGAGTAATAGTTTCTGGAGTGTACACTATAGTACTTGTTTGAGATCCTTCTGATGTAGGTATATTTGCTGGAGGATTTTCTGAAGTGGACTCTGTGGTACTTGTTTCAGATCCTTGTGTTGTAGATGTTATTGATGTAGATGTTTCTGAAATGGGCACTGTAGTACTTGTTTCAGATTCTTGTGTAGTAGTTAGACTTGGTGTACTGGTTTCTGGATTGGATACTGTGGTATTTGTTTCAGGTCTGTGTGTCGTAGATATACGTGGTGTAGATGTTTCTGGAATGGTTACTGTAGTACTTGTTTCAGATCTTTGTGTCGTAGATGTACTTGGTGTAGATGTTTCTGGAATGGGCACTGTAGTACTTGTTTCAGATCCTTGTGTAGTTGATGTACTTGGTGTACTGGTTTCTGGATTGGACACTGTAGTACTTGTTTCAGATCCGTGTGTTGTAGATATACTTGGAGTAGTAGTTTCTGGAGTGGACACTATAGTACTTGTTTGATATCCTTCTGATGTAGGTATACTTGGTGTAGGATTTTCTGAAGTGGACTCTGTGGTACTTGTTTCAGATCCTTTTGACGCAGATGTACTTGGTGTAGATGTTTCTGGAATGGGCACTATAGTACTTGTTTTAGATCCATGTGTGGTTGATGTACTTGGTATACTGGTTTCTGGATTGGACACTGTAGTACTTGTTTCAGATCCATGTGTTGTAGATATACTTGGAGTAGTAGTTTCAGGAATTGACACGGTAGTACTTGTTTGAGATCCTTCTGATGTAGGTATGCTTGGTGTAGGATTTTCTGAAGTGGACTCTGTGGTACTTGTTTCAGATCCGTGTGTCGTAGATATACTTGGAGTAGTAGTTTCTGAAATGGACACTGTAGTACTTATATTAGATCCTTCTGATATAGGTATACTTGCTGTAGGATTTTCTGAAGTGGACTCGGTGGTACTTGTTTCAGATCCTTGTGTTGTAGATGTTCTTGGTGTAGATGTTTCTGAAATGGGCACTATAGTACTTGTTTCAGATCTTTGTGTCGTAGATGTACTTGGTTTAGACGTTTCTGGTATGGACACTGTAGTACTTGTTTCAGATTTTTGTGTAGTAGATATGCTTGGTGTACTGGTTTCTGGATTGGACACTGTAGTACTTGTTTCAGATCCATATGTTGTAGATATGCTTGAAGTAGTAGTTTCTGGAGGGGACACTATAGTACTTGTTTGAGATCCTTCTGATGTAGGTATACTTGCTGTAGGATTTTCTGAAGTGGACTCGGTGGTACTTGTTTCAGATCCTTGTGTTGTAGATGTTCTTGGTGTAGATGTTTCTGAAATGGGCACTATAGTACTTGTTTCAGATCCTTGTGACGTAGATGTACTTGGTGTAGATGTTTCTGGAATGGGCATTGTAGTACTTGTTTCCGATCCTTGTGTAGTAGATATACTTGGTGTACTGGTTTCTGGATTGGATACTGTAGTACTTGTTTCAGATCCATATGTTGTAGATATGCTTGAAGTAGTAGTTTCTGGAGTGGACACTATAGTACTTGTTTGAGATCCTTCTGATGTAGGTATACTTGCTGTAGGATTTTCTGAAGTGGACTCTGTGGTACTTGTTTCAGATCCTTGTGTTGTAGATGTTATTGATGTAGATGTTTCTGAAATGGGCACTGTAGTACTTGTTTCAGATTCTTGTGTAGTAGTTAGACTTGGTGTACTGGTTTCTGGATTGGATACTGTGGTATTTGTATGAAATCCTTCTGATGTAGGCATACTTGGTGTAGGATTTTCTGAAGTGGACTGTGTGCTACTTGTTTCAGATCCTTGTGACGTAGATGTACTTGGTGTAGATGTTTCTGGAATGGGCATTGTAGTACTTGTTTCCGATCCTTGTGTAGTAGATATAGTTGGTGTACTTGTTTCTAGATTGGACACTGTAGTACTTGTTTCGGATCTTTGTATCGTAGATGTACTTGGTGTAGATGTTTCTTGAATGTACACTGTAGTACTTGTTTCAGATCCTTGTGTTGTAGATATAGTTGGTGTACTGGTTTCTAGATTGGACACTGTAGTACTTGTTTCAGATCTGTGTGTCGTATATATACTTGGAGTAGTAGTTTCTGAAGTGTACACTATAGTACTTGTTTGAGATCCTTCTGATGTAGGTATACTTGGTGTAGGATATTCTGAAGTGGACTCTGTGGTACTTGTTTCAGATCCTTTTGACGTAGATGTACTTGGTGTAGATGTTTCTGGAATGGGCACTGTAGTACTTGTTTCAGATCCTTGTGTAGTAGATATACTTGGTGTACTGGTTTCTGGATTGGATACTGTAGTACTTGTTTCAGATCCATATGTTGTAGATATGCTTGAAGTAGTAGTTTCTGGAGTGGACACTATAGTACTTGTTTGAGATCCTTCTGATGTAGGTATACTTGCTGTAGGATTTTCTGAAGTGGACTCGGTGGTACTTGTTTCAGATCCTTGTGTTGTAGATGTTCTTGGTGTAGATGTTTCTGAAATGGGCACTATAGTACTTGTTTCAGATCCTTGTGACGTAGATGTACTTGGTGTAGATGTTTCTGGAATGGGCATTGTAGTACTTGTTTCCGATCCTTGTGTAGTAGATATACTTGGTGTACTGGTTTCTGGATTGGATACTGTAGTACTTGTTTCAGATCCATATGTTGTAGATATGCTTGAAGTAGTAGTTTCTGGAGTGGACACTATAGTACTTGTTTGAGATCCTTCTGATGTAGGTATACTTGCTGTAGGATTTTCTGAAGTGGACTCTGTGGTACTTGTTTCAGATCCTTGTGTTGTAGATGTTATTGATGTAGATGTTTCTGAAATGGGCACTGTAGTACTTGTTTCAGATTCTTGTGTAGTAGTTAGACTTGGTGTACTGGTTTCTGGATTGGATACTGTGGTATTTGTATGAAATCCTTCTGATGTAGGCATACTTGGTGTAGGATTTTCTGAAGTGGACTGTGTGGTACTTGTTTCAGATCCTTGTGACGTAGATTTACTTGGTGTAGATGTTTCTGGAATGGGCATTGTAGTACTTGTTTCCGATCCTTGTGTAGTAGATATAGTTGGTGTACTTGTTTCTAGATTGGACACTGTACTACTTGTTTCGGATCTTTGTATCGTAGATGTACTTGGTGTAGATGTTTCTTGAATGTACACTGTAGTACTTGTTTCAGATCCTTGTGTTGTAGATATAGTTGGTGTACTGGTTTCTAGATTGGACACTGTAGTACTTGTTTCAGATCTGTGTGTCGTATATATACTTGGAGTAGTAGTTTCTGAAGTGTACACTATAGTACTTGTTTGAGATCCTTCTGATGTAGGTATACTTGGTGTAGGATATTCTGAAGTGGACTCTGTGGTACTTGTTTCAGATCCTTTTGACGTAGATGTACTTGGTGTAGATGTTTCTGGAATGGGCACTGTAGTACTTGTTTCAGATCCTTGTGTAGTTGATGTACTTGGTGTACTGGTTTCTGGATTGGACACTGTAGTACTTGTTTCAGATACATGTGTTGTAGATATACTTGGAGTAGTAGTTTCAGGAATTGACACGGTAGTACTTGTTTCAGATCCGTGTGTCGTAGATATACTTGGAGTAGTAGTTTCTGGAGTGAACACTATAGTACTTGTTTGAGATCCTTCTGATATAGGTATACTTGCTATAGGATTTTCTGAAGTGGACTCGGTGGTACTTGTTTCAGATCCTTGTGTTGTAGATGTTCTTGGTGTAGATGTTTCTGAAATGGGCACTATAGTACTTGTTTCAGATCTTTGTTTCGTAGATGTACTTGGTGTAGACGTTTCTGGTATGGACACTGTCGTACTTGTTTCAGATTTTTGTGTAGTAGATAAACTTGGAGTAGTAGTTTCTGGAGTGGACACTATAATACTTGTTTGAGATTCTTCTGATGTAGGTATTCTTGGTGTAGGATTTTCTGAAGTGGACTCTGTGGTACCTGTTTCAGATCCGTGTGTCGTAGATATACTTGGAGTAGTAGTTTCTGGAGTGGACACTATAGTACTTGTTTGAGATCCTTCTGATGTAGGTATACTTGCTGTAGGATTTTCTGAAGTGGACTCGGTGGTACTTGTTTCAGATCCTTGTGATGTAAATGTACTTGGATTTTCTGTTATAGTTGATGTGGTGTCGGGAACAGTAGCGGTTGTAACTGTGTTTCCATCTAGGTAACAGAAGAGAGATATCAGAAATTCACACATTGAGTAAGAGGTATATAAAAGTAATGTATAAAGTAGTAATATACAAAGTATTTTAAAAGTTTTAATCCATTGATGTCTTTGCAATCACATAATATATCTGCATAAGAAATTCTCACACATGAGTAGAAGCCCTTTTTTAAGGAACTGTTTGGCATGATTCTCTTTGGAAATATTATCTCTATGTAATTGAGTTTGCAAATGTTGCTGTGAATTAAAGCATTGAAATAATGCTGTAGCATTGAACACAATGTCACATTATTACTGTATATATTATGGTACTATGCCTCATACAGTGCTAGATACTCCACTATACAGGCACTGTAATAACATGAGACACAGCAAGAAACTCTTATGATGGACCTGTTTCTGCTTAACTTACTGATTTCTATAATGGTAAATTTCAATTTAAGAAAAAAAAATGCATTGGTCATGGTAATTTATTGACTTTTAAAGGGACACTATAAGCAAGCAGACCAGAGCTTATTGAAGTGGTCTGGGTGCATTGCCCTAGGCCCCTTAATCCTGCAATTGTAATTATTGCAGTTTTTGATAAACTGCAATAATTACCTGCCAGGGATAACTTATGGGTGGTTAGGTGACTTTTGGTCCCCTGCTGACGCTGGATGTCCAGACGCTCTGCATGAGGACCTCCAGCTTTACCCAAACTTTCACAGGAAAGCACTTTACAATGCTTTCTTTTGGAGAAGTCCTAATGCGAGCATGACTTTGGCAGAGGAGTCGAAGCGGACTCAGCGCTGGAATAAGGTATGTGACAGAAGGTGTTTTTACGACCTTATGCACCACGGGGGGAACGGGGGCATAAGGGAATAGAGCACTTTAAGGAGCTATAGTGTGAGGAAAACAACTTTTCTACAACTTTTCCTAGCATTATAGTTTCCCTTTAAAGACTTTACATATGCACCCAATGGCTTAAATGAATTCTTAAACCACCACAATGATAATTTTAATTTAATTTATTATTAATTATTAAAAAAAAAAGGACAGGGAAAGAAGCATGCAGATAATTATTGCAGATCAATACTTCATATTTATGTTTTTAAAAATATATGCCATTTTTTCCCTACTAGTGAATTATATCTTTCAATCTAAACGCGAGCCAGGAGATGTCTGCACTGATTGGTCTCTAAAAATGAGGGTCTTGTTTTAATAATTTTACAGATTAATTTTTCAAATTATTTAATATTTTTAGATAATTTAAAATGATTCTATATTTTAAAATGCAAAAATCTAGATTTTTACATATCTATTGATGTGTTGTTTTTTTAGATGATATATGTTTGATATTTTACATTTTTGAAAAATGTTAATATTTGTTTAAAAATACTAAATTATTTTAAAAGCATATCCAAAAATATTAACTCTTTCAATTAGATTTCATTTGTTTGAACCAGATTTAGAAAGCATTCTATTCTATTAGGGGGAAAAATAACCTGTTCAAATGATTTATTTATAAAACAAATCCCATTGGCTTTAATGGTGACTTCTGTAGATCTGTAGATAAATCATTTGAGATTTATTTTTTTCCTAAAAGAATGGAATAATTTCGAATTCTGATTCAAACTAATTAAATAGAGACCTTAGAACTGACTGCCTTAGGATTGATAAGGTTAGTGCACGTTATTCCGTCAGTGTGTGAAAGCCTTCAGCTGAGAGGTGTTATGTAAAAATGTCCGTTAGGATCACTCTATTACATCAGTTGCCCATTGTAATTAAAAACAAATTAAAAGATTTTCAGCTTTTCAGTTATTTACTGACAGAAAATCTGAAGAATAAGCCAGAGGATTTTAAAGTTTTTATGTCAAATTAGTAAAGCTGCAAAAATGTTTTGGGCTAAAATGATAAATTTCCTTGTTTAATACAAACTAATGTAGTTTAACAGTTTAGTGGGAAAAAAAGTAATAAGCACTTAAAGGGAAGGGAAACTGTAGACATTTGTAAATCGAAGAAAAGGAAAAGGTTCTATATCATACATTATTTTTATTTTTTTTAGATTACTGGATTTGAGAGTTTTTTTATACATATATTGTAAATTCGACACGTTGAGCAATCACTACCTAGGTATGATGGAATGTTCATCTGGTCTGAAAACTTGTCTTGTTAGAAATACAACAGCGGAAGTAAAGAATGGTCAGAATTGCAGTATAAATCTCCCTAAACTAAACTCCAAGGTACAGAGTTCAATGGAAACAACAGTGTGAAGGATTCCTAGCTCCCCTGGAGTCCGTTCATCTTTCTTTATTAAGAAACAGATGGGTGGCGTAGCTCCAAATATGACCCCGGATTTGGTGTTTGAATCGTCTTTTGAACTGTACCAGTAAACTACAAGCACTGAATTCCCCCTCTGTTTCTACATCTTTCTTCATTAATCTAGGTCATTGGGATAAATGGATTAGGGGATGAGTTCACTAATGAGCTGAATGTTGCGTTTACAATTGTTTTAGCAAATTTAGGTTAAAATATTCAAAGTGGAACAAATCCTCAGATTTTATTTAGTTTTACTTTTCTTTCTTTCTCTCTCTCTCTCTCTTTCTCTCTCTCTCTCTCTCTTTTTCTCTCTCTCGCTCTCTCTTTCTCACTCTCTCTTTCTCTCTCTCTCTCTCTCTTTCTCTCTCTCTCTCTCTTTCTCTCTCTCGCTCTCTCTTTCTCTCTCTCTCGCTCTCTCTTTCTCTCTCTCAGAATCTTTGGTATCAAAAACACTAGGCAAAAGAAATTGCAGAATAACACTTATACCTGTAACAGCAAATAACGCTATTATAAAAGTAGTCTTATTTAATGCATCTGAAAAACTGGTGCGGATATCCTCTAGAGTCAGGTTTTCGGCTAGGTCCGTTACAATGTCAGCGTATACAACAATGCTTCCTTGTTCAATACTGGTGATGTCGATGCGCATTTTCCCAGACTCAATCAATGCTTGGCTTTTCGGATCCAGATTTGTTGTTACCTGCAAATCATAATTACAAAGTAATTAAAAACAAAACAAAACCAAACACAAGACAAAAATAAAGCATTGATTGAAAAACAACTTTGTATATTCTTTTACTGGGCTGCCTCAATGTGGAGAATTTGTTCTTTAGTTAGTCTATTGTTTTGTTTTTGTTTCTTTTCCATGCAGTTACACCATTATCATTTTATTCTGCATACAGGTATCACATTCTTGATTATAATACAATATAAACATATTGAGAAGGTTTCTACATGCTTATGTAGTTTAAAAAAAAAAAAAAAACTCCATTTCGGGCAGGTAATTTCCCTTTGTCTAAAACGTGGCTGTGCCCTACTTGTATTGGAAAGCTTGTTATTTGTTCACATTAGCAATTATAATATAATGATATGAAAACATTTTATCTCAGGAAACTAATGTAATGATGGATTATTTGTGCAGAATAATTCATTTAACAAATGTCTAATTTGATATTGTTTCTGAACACACTCACCTCTTGTATAAACGTGTCAGTGAAGTTTTTATATTCAGGGCTACTTTGATTGTTAAATGCATCTATGAATTCTTCATTTGTTATCTTAATTTTTGCATAAAATACCACTTCACCTGTAGAAACAAGGAACACATATGATTTAACATGGTAGTGGAAATATCATTAAATATCATTGTATACCTACATTTTACAAGTCCCATATAACCATATTTTATTTTACTAGACTGTTATTGACTATCTATAACTTTGGCTTCGGGATGCAACTCTCTAATTCCCTTGTTATGCTGAGGTGCCTGGACATTTAAGATTTACTGCAGGTATAATAGAACAACGACTAATTATGAATATACCTGTATTTGGTCTATAATGTCACATAAAATAAATATGTTTGCCAGGCAAAAAAAAGGAATCTTAGCATAAATTTTGGCTGCAATGTGCCCTATTATGTGAACAAAACCTTCTCTACCTCCCTCTCACCCAGATGCTACCCACTTTCAAAATTTAAGCAAAATAAACATATATGTATATTTAGAAATTCTGAGGTTATGTTGCACTATAATGCTGTAAACATGATTAATTGCCCTCTCAGAGGCTTTTCTAAGCTCTACTGGAAAGCATGTATAATTGGCTATTGTAAGAGGGGCATACTTCTATTTTAGGAATTTTAGAGAGCGTTACACAGTCTTTCAAAGCTCTAAACTGCGTGTTTTCTTTATTTAAAAATAAACAGTTTTTACTGAATGAATTGTTATTAAATTATTTGTTGAGAGATTAGTGTATAAGGGTAACTTTCTTGGTTTCTTCACCCTTCTTAGACAAACTATTCCAAAGTCATTGGACAGGTGGTGGGCCGCCAATATATCTATGCCACGGATTCCCTTTTCCCCAAATATCACAGCTACAACAATCCTGAAAGAAAATATCCCATATATTCCATATCCCCCCACCCAGTATTCCATATCCCCCCCGAGACTTAGTGCTGTGAGTAGAACTGTTTAATGGGAGCACAGTCACATAATTTATACAGTTAGTAAACTCCTCCTCTGTGCCTGAGAAGTATTTAAGTCAGGAACTGTACAAATTCAATTATCTCCAGGGACAGAAAAGTATAAAACAATTTAAACACCCCAAAAGTACCCCCAAAATCCATGGAAACCTGGCCAAAGTCACATCCCCAGATAGCCCTGATCTGAGTGACCATCATATCCAAAAATCACTCAGATCAGTTTGGCAGTTTTTGAAATCTTTTCACTGGAGAATGCTCCCCTTGTTCGGCAGTTTAGAACTCCCGAACAACATTCGTATAAGTGGTTGGGAACTTGAACAGGCAGCAGGTCTATCTTCACCGGCATTCGCGAGAATGCCTGGCAGAAATCAGTTCCAGGCACTAGACGGCCAAGTCCCACTGCCTGTGTTCGGTAGACAAGATGGTCCCCATCCATTTTGCCGACTACGTGTGTTCGGTTGCACGAAATGGTGTCCACCCAGTGGATCATTCTATTAATTGTTTCCTTTGCGTTTTTCGTACTGGGTACTTAAAGTTCCAAGTACTAATGAGGTTCTGGGGTGGTCTTCATTCAGGAATCGAACCAGGTGGAAACAAACAAAATAAATCCCATGAAATAAGCCAAAACATGTGATGGGGATATTCCTTCACAGAACATCAATGAAGGAACATCTTATTGAAGTAATTATAGTATCTGGAGTACCCTGGCACATTTTCCACTCAACATTGTACTGTTTATAATTTTTTATTGCATAGCAAGAGTCCCCAGCAGCCCTCCATGATGCATTTTATTATTATTTATCATTATTCTGAGCAAAAATTGGCAGCTGTGATTGGGTGAGAGTTGCAGCTGACCACTCTCAGCCTTTCAAAGCACCCATTTCTGGCATGAATTGGTACGGCTAGAAGAAAGTGTGCAATCTCTGCCATAGCTATACTTTCAATCGGAAGTAGTCTACTAGAAGTAGTCTACTAATTGCTGCCCCTATTTAACGTTTAACTGCTTGAACGTAGTGTACCACTGAATGGAGAGACAGTGCAAGGAGACTCCAAATCAAGGATATAAATTGGCTACAGAATCCCTTTAATGAATAGACCATGCAGAGTAAGGTGGAGGAACAGATCAATAGGAGTTTCAACAAAGAAAAAGAGAATTATCATTCATTAGAATGAATAATTAGGAGCTTAGAATATATTTTGTGCAAGAATGTATCACAGAGTTCCATGCAAATAAAACTCACAGTAACATACTGTGTACATGAGTGTATTAGAAAGTTCTACAAATATAACACTTACATTAAGTGTATTAAGTCCCTGCCTTTTCAGGACACCTCCAGTGGCAGTCACTCAGATGGCCACTAAGGGTGGTTCCTAGGTCAGTGCTGCACAATGTGCCCTCTGCATGGAGACACTGAACTTTCCCCACAGAGATGCCTTTAGTCGATGAATCTCTATGAGGAGATGCTGATAGCCAGGGTTGTGTTTGACTCCGCCCCACAGAACTGATGAACTCTAATCCACTGCTTTCCCATAGGAAAAACTATAAAACTAAAAGAAACTATAAAACTTACAGTAATGGGCAGTGTTTAGAAGTGTATCACAGAGGCCCAGTACTAAAAATCTAATGGTTTTATGCTGTTTTTAGGAATGTATCCCAAAACTCCACAACTATAAAACTCACAGTAGATCACTATACTACTTGTATTAGATCCATATGTAATAGATATACCTGGTGTAGTAGTTTCTGGAATGGACACTGTAGAACTTGTTTTAGATCCTTGTGATGAAGTTGCACTTGGTGTAGAGGTTTCTGAAATGGATACTGTAGTACTTATTTCAGGTCCATGTGTCGTAGAGATACTTGGAGTAGTAGTTTCTGAAATGGACACTGTAGTACTTGTTGTAAATCCTTCTGATGGAGTTGCACTTAGTGTAGAAGTTTCTGAAGTGGACTCTGTGGTGCTTGTTTTAGATCCTTGTATCGTAGATTTACTTAGTGTAGTAGTTTCTGGAATGGACACTGTAGAACTTGTTTCAGACCCTTGTGATGAAGTTGCACTTGGTGTAAAGGTTTCTGAATTTGAAGTACTTGCTTCAGATTTGTATGTAGTAGATATACCTGGTGTAGTAGACAAACTTTGTGTAGAAGTTTCTGAAGTGGACTCTATGGTACTAGTTTCAGATCCTTGTGTCGTAGATATTCTCAGAGTAGATGTTTCTGAAATGGATACTGTAGTACTAGTATCAGAACTGTGTGTGGTAGATATACTTGGTGTAAAATTTTCTGAAGTGTACTCTGTGGTGCTTGCTTCAGATCCTTGTGTTGTAGATATACCAATTGTAGAAGTTTCTGGAATGGACATTGAAGTACTTGTTGTAAATTCTTCTGATGGAGTTGCACTTGGTGTAGAAGATTCTGAAGTTGACTCTGTGGTGCTTGTTTCAGATCCTTGTGTTGTAAATTTACTTAGTGTAGTATTTTCTGGAATGGACACTGTAGAACTTGTTTCAGATCCTTGTGATGAAGTTGCACTTGGTGTAGAGGTTTCTGAAATGGACATTGTAGTACTTGCTTCAGATTTGTATGTAGTAGATATACCTGGTGTAGTAGTTAAACTTGGTGTAGCAGTTTCTGGAATGGACACTGTAGCACTTGCTTCATATACTTGTGATGAAGTTGCACTTGGTGTAGACGTTTCTGAAGTAGACTCTTTGGTACTAGTTTCAGATCCTTGTGTCGTAGATATTCTCAGAGTAGAGGTTTCTGAAATATACACTGTAGTAGTTGTTTCGGATCCATGTGTGGTAAATATACTTGGTGTAAAAGTTTCTGAAGTTGACACTGTGGTGCTTGTTTCAGATCCTTGTGTCATAGATATACTTGGTGTAGAAGTTTCTGTAATGGACTCTGTAGTACTTGTCTCAGATTCTTGTGGTGAAGTTCCACTTGGTGTAGAGGTTTCTGAAATGGACACTGTAGTACTTGCTTCAGATTCATATATACTAGATATACTTGGTGTAGAAGTTTCGGGAATGGACACTGTAGTACTTGTTTCAGATCCTTGTGATGAATTTGCACTTGGTGTAGAGGTTTCTGAAATGAATACTGCAGTACTTGTTTGAGATACTTCTGATGTAGGTATACTTGGTGTAGGATTTTCTGAAGTGGACTCTGTGCTACTTGTTTCAGATCCGTGTGTCGTAGATATACTTGGAGTAGTAGTTTCTGAAATGGACACTGTAGTACTTGTATTAGATCCTTGTGACAAAGTTGCACTTTGTGTAGAAGTTTCTGACGTAGACTCTATGGTGCTTGTTTCAGATCCTGGTGTAGTAGATATACTTGCATTTTCTGTTAAAGTTGATGTGGTGTCGGGAACAGTAGTTGTTGTATCTGTAGTTCCAACTAGGTAACAAAAAAGAGATATCAGAAATTCACACATTTTGAAGAGGTATATAAAAGTAATGTATAAGGTAGAAATATACAAAGTATGTTAAAAGTTTTAATCCATTGATGTCTTTGCAATCACATAATATATCTGCATCAGAAATTCTCACACATGAGTAGAAGCCCTTTTTTAAGGAACTGTTTGGCATGATTCTCCTTGGAAATATTATCTCTATGTAATTGAGTTTGCAAATGTTGCTGTGAATTAAAGCATTGAAATAATGCTGTAGCATTGAACACAATGTGACATTGTTACTGCATATATTATGGTACTATGCCTCATACAGTGCTAGATACTCCACTATAGAGGCACTGTAATAACACGAGACACAGCAGTAAACTCTTATGATGAACCTGTTTCTCCATAGTTTACGGATTTCTATAACTGTTAAATTACATTTTAAAACATTTTTTTTTTATTGCCAATGATAATTTATTGATTTCTAAAGGGACACTACAAGCACCCAGACCACTTCAGCTTATTGAGGTGTTCTGGGTGCTGTGTCCCAAGCCCCTTAACCCTGCAATAGTAATTACTGCAGTTTTTCATAATCTGCAATAATTATCTGCCAGGGTTAACTTCCGGGTAGTGAGGCAACTTTTGGTCGCCTAGCTGGCGCTGGATGTCCTCACGCTCTGCACGAGGACTTCCAGTGTCATCCAAAACCCCATAGGAAAGCATTGTATGTCAGCGGAGGAGGATGTAGTAGGATGGGGAGCCGAGGTGGAGCCTGAACTAGCACCGAGGAACATCAGCGCTGGAATAAGGTATGTGACTGAAGGGGTTTTAAAGCCCTTCTGCATCACGGAGGGAAGGGGGCATAAGAGAATAGGACACTATATAGAGCTATAGTGCGAGGAAAACAACTTTTCTACAACTTTTCCTAGGATTATAGTTTCCCTTTAAAGACTTTACATATGCACACAATGGCTTAAATTAATACTTAAACCACCAGAATGATAATTTTTTTTCTTTTATTATTAATTATTAATAAGGACAGGGAAAGAAGCACGCAGATAATTATTGCAGATCAGTCCTTCATATTTATGTTTTTAAAAATATATGCCATTTTTTTCTCTACTAGTGAATTATATCTTTCAATCTGAAGAAAGCCAGGAGATGTTTGCACTGATTGGTCTCTAAAAGTTAGGGTCTCATTTTAATAATTTTATGGATTACATTTGCAAATGATTTAATATTTTTGGATAAACATTTGTAATGATTCTATGTTTAAAAATTTTAATATCTAGATTTTTATATAGTTACAAAAATGTTTGCAAGTCTACTCATTTTGGATTAAAATGATAAATTCCCTTATTTAATACTAACTAATGTAGTCTAACAGTTTAGTGATAAATAAAGTAATATAAGTAATATAAAAAAAGTAATATAGGGAAGGGAAATCCAAACTGTAAACATTTCAAAGAAAAGTTTCTATATCATTCGAAAATGTTTTTAGATTACTGGATTTGAGAGTTTTTTTATACATATATTGTAAATTTGACACGTTGAGCAATCACTACCTAGAGATGATGGAATGTTCATCTGGTCTGAAAACTTGTCTTGTTAGAAATACAAAACAACGGAAGTAAAGAATGGTCAGAATTGCAGTATAAATCTCCCTAAATTAAACTCCAAGGTACAGAGTTCAATGGAAACAACAGTGTGAAGGATTCCTAGCTCCCTGGAGTCCATTTATCTTTCTTAATTAATCTAGGTCATTGGAATAAATGGATTAAAGGAGGAATTTACTAAAGAGCAAAGTGCGTTGCATTTACAATTGTTTTAGCAAATTTAGGCTAAAATATCAAAACTGGAAAAAATCCTCAGATCTGTAATTTTTTTTGGTAAATTTGTCTTTACTTCTATTTTTCTCTCTCTTTCTCTCTCTCTCTCTCTCTCTCTCTCTCTCAGAATATTTGGCATCAAATACACTATGCAAAATAAGACTGCAGAATAAAACTTATACCTGTAATGTCAAATGACAATATGTGAAAAGCGCTGTTATTTAATGCATCTGTAAGAATGGTGCTGATATGCGCTAGAGTCAGGTTTTGGGCTGGGTCCGTGGCAATTACAATGTTTACAACAATGCTTCCTCGTTCAATACTGGTGATGTCGATGCGCATTTTCCCAGACTCGATCAATGCTTGGCTTTTCGAATCCAGATTTTCTATGAACTGCAAATCATAATTACAAAAAACTTAAAAACAAAAATAAAGCATTGATTGAAAAACAACTTTGTATATTATTTTACTGGGCTGCCTCAGTGTGGAGAATTTGTTCTTTAGTTAGTCTATTGTTTGTTTGTTTTTGGAGGTTGGGGTTGTTTTCTTGCATTTACATAATTCTCATTTTTTTCTGCATACAGTTATCAAATTTTTGGATTTTTAAATAAATGCCTCCCTTTAGGGCAGGTAATTTCCCCTTGTTTGGAACTTTGGCAGAAAGCTTGTTATTTGATCACATTAGCAATTATAATAGACTTTTTATCTCATTTTATCTCAGGAATATTATCATTTTACAACATTTTATCTCAGGAAACTAATGTAATGATGGATTATTTGTGTAGAATAATTCATTAAAAAAATGTTTTCATTTGATATTGCTTCTGAACACACTCACCTCTTGTATAAACGTGTCAGTGAAGTTTTTATATTCAGGGCTACTTTTATTGTTAAATGCTTCTATGAATTCTTCATTTATCTTAACTTTTGCATAAAATTCCTCTTCACCTGTAGAAACAAGGAACACATATGATTTAACATGGTAGTGTAAATATCATTAAATATCATTGTATACCTCCATTTTACAAGTCCCATATAACCATATTTTATTTTACTAGACTGTTATTGAATATCTATAACCTTGGCTTCAGGATGCAACTCTCTAATTCCCTTGTTAAGCTGAGGAGAATGGACATTTAGGATTTACTGTAGGTATAATAGAACGACCACTAATCCTGATTTTATTAAAGACACGGAGGCTCCTATTATGCTTCTCTTTCTTTTATTTTCCCTCAGCAGCGAAGAGAGAAATGAGTGAAAAGAGAAAAAACATATCATTAACATATATACATATTCAACATATTCCACAGTGCTACATAAGGGAACCTCCCCCTTTCAGTATATAAGGTGTAGCACTCTCTTCCTCTTCCTCTTTCTTCGCTGCTCCCTCAGACCAGCTAAGTACATTTTATTGACTATATCATTCTGCTGTCATTTATACCTACACTGCCTGCAGTTTCTCTGCAGGGCTTGTTTTATGTTTAATTTATTCATATATATACTACTTATTCTATCCTTTGGGGGTGGGCTCTTGCCCCTCTTCACCCTGGGCTGTTTTTGACCCGACCCGTTTTCACCCGGGTCCCTGGGCTCTTCTGTGCCCCTGGCTGTCTCCCCACCCCACCCTTGTCGTTTTCGGCACCCTTAGAATCCCGCCAACGTTGTTCCCCGGCGGTTTCTCATCTTCTCCGGTTCCGCCGCGGGCGCGTTCTGCGCATGCGCGGACACTCGCGGCGGCCATTTTCTTGGTTTCCTGTCGCCGATAGTGCCGGCGGCCATTTTAAGCCTCATTACTCGGCGTTTTTTGCTCCGAGGAGGCTGCTTGATCCCTGCTCCTGCTCCTACCGGGTATCTTCTCTCCTGCTCTGTCCTTTGTGCGTGGGTTAAGCAATCCAGCACCTGTCTCTGTCCTTAGCCTTAGACATTACCTACTTAGTTTGTGATTATGCAGTCTGCCTGTGGTGATTTGAGTCCCCACCCTGTCCCCCCTAGGGGTACCACAGCATCTGATTCCCAGGCTGACTCCAACCTTATAGGCTCTGAGGAGTTCCAAACCCTCCTGGACACCACTATGTCCACCTCCATTAACAAGGCCATTTCCTCGGCCATGGGAGCTATGTCCTCTAGTATCTCCCTGTCCATCTCTCAGGCCCTTAGGCAGGCCCTCCCCGCCCAGTCTGGCATAGGACCCTCTCCCAGCTCCCCTGAAGGGACTAGCCCAGGGCGCAAGGCGCCTGCCAAACGCAAACACTCTGCTGACCCTCCCCACACCCAGGTAAAGCCTGGTTTGAATGACACGCCTCAGGCTGTCGATGATGGCGCGCAACAACCGCGCAGTAGAGCTACTGGCCGGGCTACGGCGGCCAGAGAATGGAAACGGGCACGTGCCCATGATTTATTGTCCGATTCGGACGAGGATGGGGACGAGGAGTCAGACAACCAGTTCTCGGATCCCTACGGGGACGAGGTTTCAGGGGACGATGACCTCCCAGGGTCACAATTCCCTTCCAGGCCAACCCAGGCCAAAACCCTTTCAGGGGCCCATGATGCAGAGCTAACCTCTGACGATAAGGATGCCCTGGCTTTTGACCCAGACAACCTCAGGCACCCTCGCTCCGCGGAATGGGAGCCTGCGACCCATATAGCCCGATACCTGGCCCTTAGGGTCCGGAAATCCCTCTCACAGGAGGGTCGGAACAAGCTGAGGGCGGAATGCCCCCGCCCGATCATACCCGATGCGGTAGCCAAGACCCCTGAGGTAGACCCCCAGATTGTACAATTTCTGGGCAAGTCGGGTTGGAAACCCAAAAAGGGCCTGGACTACTCCATGCGTAACTGTCAGGACAAGTTCCTTGACACCCTGGGCCCGGTCACCAAATTGTATGAGCTGCTAGAGACGGCTCAGTCTAGTGGGGCTCCAGTAGACTTTGAGGTGGCGTTCGGCTGGCTCCAACGCCTAATTTGTATGATAGGCAACGCCAACACGGCTATGTCAACAGAGCGCAGGAAAGCCATCCTGCTTAAGATTGAGCCCAAGCTCGCAAGCATGGCCTCCAATGAGCCCGGTGCCTCCGCAAAAGGCCTTCTATTTGGAGAGTCCTTCGTAAAGGACCTGGGGTCTTACGTTAAGACATTCACGGCTTTGGACAAGGCCCAATCCTCCATTAAGCGGGTATTTAGCCCAAAGGTTTTTGGCGGGGCCGGTAGAGGTAGGAGCCGTCTACCCGGCCGCAACCCCCGGGGTTTCTCAAGACCGGGCAGAGGCTCCTTCAACCAACAGAGACCGACCCAGGAACGGTCCTTCACCCCATTCTTCCCCTCACGAGGACGGGCTTGGCATACCCGCGGCAGTCGAGGAGCACCCACGGGAAAACGCCCTTATGGTGAGTACCATGTTTCCCCTTTCTTCCCATATACAGGTAGGGGGCAGACTGACCCGGTTCACCCGGGCATGGTCACTTATCACGTCAGACAGTTGGGTGTTACAGACGATAGAGGGCTACCACCTAGAACTGACCGCTTCCCCCATTCAGACCTCTCCCCCAAGGGCGATTCACATGCCATCTGCACACTTAGATCTCATCTCTACGGAGATCAGGGAATTACAGGCCAAGAAGGCCATAGAAGAAGTCCCTCTAGACACACCGGGTTTCGTAAGCAACCTTTTTCTAGTGCCCAAAAAAGGAGGCGGGGTACGCCCGGTTATCAACCTACGGCCCCTGAATGCCTTCATACAATACCGGCACTTCAAGATGGAGGGCATTCATTGCCTCAGAGACCTGCTCCTACCCGGAGACTGGATGGTCAAATTAGATTTGCAAGATGCTTACCTAACGATCCCAGTAGCCTCAATTCACAGGAACCTACTCCAGTTCTGCTGGGAAGGCAAGAAGTGGCGTTTCACATGCCTACCTTTCGGTCTGTCCTCCACCCCATGGTGTTTCACGAAAGTACTAAAACCAGTGGTAGCCTTCCTCAGATTGCACGGAGTCCGCCTTATCATTTACCTGGACGACATCCTCATACTCTCCGGGACTCGATCCCTCTTACTAGAACACTTGGGGTGGGCCCTACACCTCATACAGAACCTAGGCTTCCTTGTAAACTGGAAGAAGTCGGTTCTGATCCCCTCTCAACAAATGGAATTCCTCGGATTCCGTATCGACTCTGTACTACAAGTTCTCTGCCTCCCAGCGGAGAAGATGTCCAACATCAAGAGGGAAATACGGAAACTTATGCAACGGCCGGACATTTCCCTGCGCCAACTGGCACGGGTCATCGGCCTGTTGGCAGCCTCTATCCAGGCGATTTTCCCAGGTCCGCTACACTACAGAGCCTTACAACGACTGAAAGCGGCCTGCCTGAGAAGTGGCCACTCGTACGAATCTCACATTTCCCTAGACACGGAGTCGAGGGAGGAACTGAACTGGTGGCTGACCCACATGGAGGCTTGGAACGGCCGAGCGATCTTCGGGTCCACTCCAGATCTGGTGATCGAATCGGACGCCAGCTTACATGGTTGGGGCGCGCGCTGCGGCAATATATCCACAGGAGGCAGGTGGTCCACGGAGGAGTCCTTCTTACACATAAACTCTCTGGAACTGCTGGCGGCCTCGTTCGCCATTCGCAGTCTGTCTCCCAGAGGCATCTCATGCTCGATTCTTCTCAAGCTGGACAATGTCTCAGCAGTACGATACATAAACCATCTAGGGGGAACCAGGTCCCGCATCCTAGCGGTTTTGGCCAGAGACTTCTGGAATTACTGCTTACAGAACAGCGTGTCCGTTACCGCGGAACACATCCCGGGCCTAGACAACTACACCGCGGATTGGAACTCCCGCTACTTGAGGGACTCGGGAGATTGGAGACTGCTACCGAAAGTATTCCGCAGAATCTCGTCCCTGTGGGGACCTTTGAGCACGGACCTGTTCGCATCCAGACTCAACACACAACTACCGAAGTTCTGCAGCTGGCGACCAGACCCGGAAGCCATAGCGACAGACGCTTTCCTCCAAGATTGGTCCGAGGGCAGGGCTTACGCCTTCCCACCGTTCAATCTGATAGCTCGTTGTCTGGCGCACCTCCGACGCTTCAAGAGCTCATTGGTACTGATAACCCCGTGCTGGAGATCTCAACCTTGGTTCCCACACCTACTGGAGATGGCGATAGACCACCCACGGCTACTGCCGGACCATCCATCTCTACTGACCAACCCGGACGGGGAGAACCACTCCCTGGTGGAACAGGGCCTTCTCCGCCTCATGGCATGGCTCCTTTCCGGGGACCCTGGGAAATCACGGAAGTTTCGAACACGACTATGCAGGTCCTGGCAAACGCATGGGCACCTGGTACACGACAAGCTTATGCTGCAGCATGGAGACAGTGGGCCAATTGGTGCTTGGGACGATCACTGGATCCGATATCAGCCCCTGTGAAGTCGGTACTAGATTTCCTTACGCACCTGTTCGAGTCAGGCAAGGCCTTCCGCACGGTCAATGTTTTCCGCTCGGCCATCTCAGCCGGGCACGACCAGGTGGACGGCCTCCCACTGGGGCAGAATCCTCTAATTTGTCGTTTGCTCAAGGGAGTCCGTTTCTCACGTCCCCCCACGTCCAGATACGGGTCCTTCTGGGACGTCAACTGTGTGTTCAGACTCCTAGATGGCTGGCCCACCAACGTGGATCTTTCACTTAAACAATTATCGGCAAAACTACTGATGCTGCTCTGCCTTCTATCCTGCAAACGGGTATCAGATGTAAGAGCCTTGGACTGGCGAGCACGTACATTCACCCCGGAGGGGGTGTCGTTCGATATCTCACGAAGAACGAAGTCGGCCACCAAACAGGTCTGCTATCCACGGATACCGTGCTTACCTAACTTATGCCCAATAGCGTGCCTAAAAGAATACGAGTCTCGCACCTCTGCACTGCGCCCGTCCAATGACGGCCCTCTGTTCATCTCCCTGAAGAAACCCCATCTACCGGTATCCACGCCGACGCTGGCACGATGGATCAAATGGCTGTTAGCTACGGCCGGGGTCGTCGTCTCTGTTTTCTCATCACACTCTGTTAGAGGCGCCATGGCCTCTAAAGCATCGGCGGCCGGATGCCGCTTGGAAGACATTCTGAAGGCTGCAGATTGGTCTACGGAATCCACATTCAGGAACTTTTACTTTAGACCGATACAACATTTTTCAGATAAAGTTATTGCTCAGCTTTGAACAAGCATAATAGGAGCCTCCGTGTCTTTAATAAAATTCCTAGATTTTACTAGTAGCATGACGTAAAGTCATGATTTTATTAATGACACGGAGGCGAGTATTATTCCCTCCCTCCCTCCCTAGGTTGGAGGTGGTGATATGTCTTCTTTTACAACCTGTTTATCTGGACTGACTCACGACTTACATCTTTAGGACGGGTCTTCCTGGCCCATATTCTATTTAGTTATGCTTTATTATTTGACGTTTCTGTCTTTCAGGCTTAGTTTACATTAGCTTTAATTGATCATGATCGTCACGTATTTAATGTTATGTCTATTTAGTATGACATTTATTTCCTTTTCAGAAGTCAAGATTACTAAATATACTGGAAAATGTTACACCCAGTTGTAAGTTGAGATTTTACCATATTTCTCCTCTCTTTTTTTTTTTAGCATGATTCCAAATACCAATGGAAATAACAGGAGCTTCAAGGTTGACTCCACATTCCCAGGAAGATATGTTCAGCTTCCCGAGTTTACAGTTCAAATTCAAGTTCTGGTTCGGTTTACGGGTCTTCGGATCGCTACGAAAGAGGAAGAGGAAGAGAGTGCTACACCTTATATACTGAAAGGGGGAGGTTCCCTTATGTAGCACTGTGGAATATGTTGAATATGTATATATGTTAATGATATGTTTTTTCTCTTTTCACTCATTTCTCTCTTCGCTGCTGAGGGAAAATAAAAGAAAGAGAAGCATAATACTCGCCTCCGTGTCATTAATAAAATCATGACTTTACGTCATGCTACTAGTAAAATCTAGGAATTATACCTGTATTTGGTCTATATTGTCACATAAAATAAATATGCTTGCCAGGCAAAAAAACAGGAATCTTAGAATCAATTTTGGCTGCAATGTGCCCTATTATGTGAACAAAACCTTCCCTACCTCCCTCTCACCCAGATGCTACCCACTTTCAAAATTTAAGCAAAATAAACACAGATGTATATTTAGAAATTCTCAGGTTATGTTGCAATAGAATGCTGTAAACATGATTAATTGCCCTCTCAGAGGCGTTTCGAAGCAATGCCGGAAAGCTTTTATAATTGGCTATTGTAAGAGGGATATACTTCTATTTCAGGCATTTTAGGGAGCGGTATGCAGTCTCTCAAAGTTCTAAACCGCGTGTTTTCTTTCTTTAAAAATAAACTGTTTTTATTGAATGAATTGTTAATGAATTATTTGTTGAGAGATTAGTCTACAAGGGTAACTTTCCTGGTTTCTTCACCCTGCTTAGACAAACTATTCCAAAGTCATTGGACATCCATGAAGGAATATTTTATTGAAGTGGTTACAGTATCTGGAGTGCCCTGACACCTTTTCTACTCTACATTGTACTGTTTTTAATTTTTTATTCCTAAACAATAGTCCTCATCGATGATGCATTATTATTATTATATATCATTATTCTGAGCAGTAATGGGCAGCTGTGATTGGGTGAGAGTGTCAGCTGACAACTCTCAGCCTGTCTTAGCACCCATTGTTGGCATGAATTGGTATGGCTAGAAGAAAGTGTGTAATCTCTGCCATAGCTATACTTTCAATCGGAAGTAGTCTACTAGAAGTAGTCTAATAGTTTCCACCCCTATTTAACGTTTAACTGCTTGAACATAGTGTACCACTCAATGGAGAGACAGTGCAAGGAGACTCCAAATCAAGGATATAAAATGCCTACAGTACTCCTTTAATGAATAGACCATGTAGAGTAAGGTGGAGGGACAGATCAATAGGAGTTTCAACAAAGAAAAAGAGAACTATCATTAATTAGAATTAATAATTAGGAGCTTAGAATATATGTTGTGCAAAAATGTATTACAAAGCTCCATGCTAATAAAACTCACAGTAATACTCATTTACTGTGTAAATGAGTGTATTACAAAGATCTACAACTATAACGCTTACATTAAAGAGACAGCTTCAGAGAAAAGGCAGTGTTTACAATGCTCCCTAGGGACACCTCCAGTGGCAGTCACTCAGATGGCCATTGAAGGTGGTTCCTGGGTCCGTGCTACACAAGGTGCAGCACTGACGTTCAGCGTCTCCACACTCTGCATGGAGACTCTGAACTTTCCTCACAGAGATGCATTTAGTCGATGCATCTCTATGAGGAGATACTGATTGCCAGGGTGGTGTTTGACTCCGCCCCACAAAATTGATTAACTCAGCCAATCCACTGCTTTCCCGTAGCAAAAACTATAAAACTAAAAGAAACTATAAAACTTACAGTAATGGGCAGTGTTTAGAAGTGTATCACAGATGACCAGTACTATAAATCTAACGGTATTGTGCAGTTTTTAGAAATGTATCCCAAACCTCCACAACTATAAAACTCAAAGTAGAACACTATAGTACTTGTATTAGATCCATATGTAGTAGATATACCTGGTGTAGTAGTTACTGGAATGGACACTGTAGTGGTTGTTTCAGATCCTTGTGATGAAGTTGCACTCAGTGTAGAAGTTTCTGAAGTGGACTCTATGGTACTAGTTTCAGATCCTTGTGTCGTAGATATTCTCAAAGAGGAGGTTTCTGAAATGGACACTGTAGTACTTGTTTCAGATCCGTGCATGGTAGACATACTTGGTGTAAATGTTTCCGCAGTGGACTCTGTGATGCTTGTTTCAGATCCTTGTGTTGTAGATATAGGCAGTGAAGTTGGTTGTGAAGTGGACCCTGCAGTACTTGTTTCAGACTCTTGTGATGTAGTTATACTTGGTGTAGAAGTTTCTGACGTGGATGCTGTGGTGCTTGTTTCAGATCCTGGTGGTGTAGATATATTCAGTGAACTTGTTTCTGAAGTGGACTCTGCAGTACTTGTTACAGGTCCTTGTGATGTAGTTATACTCAGTGTAGAAGTTTCGGATGTGGATACTGTGGTGCTTGTTTCCGATCCTGGTGTTGTAGATATATTCAGTGAAGTTGTTTCTGAAGTGGACCCTGCAGTACTTGTTTCAGACCCTTGTGATGTAGTTATACTTGGTGTAGAAGTTTCTGAAATGGACTCTGCAGTACTTGATACAGGTCCTTGTGATGTAGTTATACTTGGTGTAGAAGTTTCTGACGTGGATGCTGTGGTGATTGTTTCGGATCCTGGTGTTGTAGATATATTCAGTGAAGTTGTTTCTGAAGTGGACCCTGCAGTACTTGTTTCAGACCCTTGTGATGTAGTTATACTTGGTGTAGACGTTTCTGATGTGGACTCGGTGGTGCTTGTTACAGATTCTGGTGTTGTAGATATATTCAGTAAAGTTGTTTCTGAAGTGGACTCTGCAGTACTTGTTACAGGTCCTTGTGATGTAGTTATACTTGGTGTAGAAGTTTCTGACGTGGATGCTGTGGTGATTGTTTCAGATCCTGGTGTTGAAGATATATTCAGTGAAGTTGTTTCTGAAGTGGACCCTGCAGTACTTGTTTCAGACCCTTGTGATGTAGTTATACTTGGTGTAGACGTTTCTGATGTGGACTCGGTGGTGCTTGTTACAGATTCTGGTGTTGTAGATATATTCAGTAAAGTTGTTTCTGAAGTGGACTCTGCAGTACTTGTTACAGGTCCTTGTGATGTAGTTATACTTGGTGTAGAAGTTTCTGACGTGGATGCTGTGGTGATTGTTTCAGATCCTGGTGTTGAAGATATATTCAGTGAAGTTGTTTCTGAAGTGGACCCTGCAGTACTTGTTTCAGACCCTTGTGATGTAGTTATACTTGGTGTAGACGTTTCTGATGTGGACTCGGTGGTGCTTGTTTCAGATTCTGATGTTGTAGATATATTCAGTAAAGTTGTTTCTGAAGTGGACTCTGCAGTACTTGTTTCAGACCCTTGTGATGTAGTTATACTTGGTGTAGAAGTTTCTGATGTGGCTTCTGTGGTGCTTGTTTCCGATCCTGGTGTTGTAGATATATTCAGTAAAGTTGTTTCTGAAGTGGACTCTACAGTACTTGTTACAGGTCCTTGTGATGTAGTTATACTTGGTGTAGAAGTTTCTGAAATGGACTCTGCAGTACTTGTTACAGGTCCTTGTGATGTAGTTATACTTGGTGTAGAAGTTTCTGACGTGGATACTGTGTTGATTGTTTCAGATCCTGGTGTTGTAGATATATTCAGTGAAGTTGTTTCTGAAGTGGACTCTGCAGTACTTGTTTCAGACCCTTGTGATGTAGTTATACTTGGTGTAGAAGTTTCTGAAATGGACTCTGCAGTACTTGTTACAGGTCCTTGTGATGTAATTATACTTGGTGTAGAAGTTTCTGACGTGGATGCTGTGGTGCTTGTTTCAGATCCTGGAGTTGTAGATATATTCAGTGAAGTTGTTTCTGAAGTGGACTCTGCAGTACTTGTTTCAGACCCTTGTGATGTAGTTATACTTGGTGTAGACGTTTCTGATGTGGCAACTGTTGTGCTTGTTTCCAATCCTAGTGTTGTAGATATATTCTGTAAAGTTGTTTCTGAAGTGGACTCTGCAGTATTTGTTTCAGACCCTTGTGATGTAGTTATACTCAGTGTAGAAGTTTCTGATGTGGCTACTGTGGTGCTTGTTTCCGATCCTGGTTTTGTAGATATATTCAGTAACGTTGTTTCTGAAGTGGACTCTGCAGTACTTGTTTCAGACCCTTGTGATGTAGTTATACTTGGTGTAGAAGTTTCTGAAATGGACTCTGCAGTACTTGTTACAGGTCCTTGTGATGTAGTTATACTTGGTGTAGAAGTTTCTAACGTGGATACTGTGTTGATTGTTTCAGATCCTGGTGTTGTAGATATATTCAGTGAAGTTGTTTCTGAAGTGGACTCTGCAGTACGTGTTTCAGACCCTTGTGATGTAGTTATACTTGGTGTAGAAGTTTCTGAAATGGACTCTGCAGTACTTGTTACAGGTCCTTGTGATGTAGTTATACTTGGTGTAGAAGTTTCTGACGTGGATACTGTGTTGATTGTTTCAGATCCTGGTGTTGTAGATATATTCAGTAAAGTTGTTTCTAAAGTGGACTCTGCAGTACTTGTTTCAGACCCTTGTGATGTAGTTATACTTGGTGTAGAAGTTTCTGACGTGGACTCTGCAGTACTTGTTACAGGTCCTTGTGATGTAGTTATACTTGGTGTAGAAGTTTCTGGTGTGGATGCTGTGGTGATTGTTTCAGATCCTGGTGTTGTAGATATATTCAGTGAAGTTGTTTCTGAAGTGGACTCTACAGTACTTGTTACAGGTCCTTGTGATGTAGTTATACTTGGTGTAGAAGTTTCTGAAATGGACTCTGCAGTACTTGTTACAGGTCCTTGTGATGTAGTTATACTTGGTGTAGAAGTTTCTGACGTGGATACTGTGTTGATTGTTTCAGATCCTGGTGTTGTAGATATATTCAGTGAAGTTGTTTCTGAAGTGGACTCTGCAGTACTTGTTTCAGACCATTGTGATGTAGTTATACTTGGTGTAGAAGTTTCTGAAATTGACTCTGTAGCACTTGTTACAGGTCCTTGTGATGTGGTTATACTTGGTGTAGATGTTTCTGACGTGGATGCTGTGGTGATTGTTTCAGATCCTGGTGTTGTAGATATATTCAGTGAAGTTGTTTCTAAAGTGGACCCTGCAGTACTTGTTTCAGACCCTTTTGATGTAGTTATACTTGGTGTAGATGTTTCTGATGCGGACTCTGTGGTGCTTGTTTCAGATCCTGGTGTTGTAGATATATTCATTGAAGTTGTTTCTGAAGTGGACTCTACAGTACTTGTTACAGGTCCTTGTGATGTAGTTATACTTGGTGTAGAAGTTTCTGAAATGGACTCTGCAGTACTTGTTACAGGTCCTTGTGATGTAGTTATACTTGGTGTAGAAGTTTCTGACGTGGATACTGTGTTGATTGTTTCAGATCCTGGTGTTGTAGATATATTCAGTGAAGTTGTTTCTGAAGTGGACTCTGCAGTACTTGTTTCAGACCATTGTGATGTAGTTATACTTGGTGTAGAAGTTTCTGAAATTGACTCTGTAGTACTTGTTACAGGTCCTTGTGATGTGGTTATACTTGGTGTAGATGTTTCTGACGTGGATGCTGTGGTGATTGTTTCAGATCCTGGTGTTGTAGATATATTCAGTGAAGTTGTTTCTAAAGTGGACCCTGCAGTACTTGTTTCAGACCCTTTTGATGTAGTTATACTTGGTGTAGATGTTTCTGATGCGGACTCTGTGGTGCTTGTTTCAGATCCTGGTGTTGTAGATATATTCATTGAAGTTGTTTCTGAAGTGGACTCTGCAGTACTTGTTTCAGACCCTTGTGATGTAGTTATACTCAGTGTAGAAGTTTCTGATGTGGCTACTGTGGTGCTTGTTTCCGATCCTGGTGTTGTAGATATATTCAGTGAAGTTGTTTCTGAAGTTGACTCTGCAGTACTTGTTTCAGTCCCTGGTGATGTAGTTATACCAGGTGTAGACTTTTCTGAGGTGGACTCTGTGGTGCTTGTTTCAGATCCTGGTGTTGTAGATATATTCAGTGAAGTTGTTTCTGAAGTGGACTCTGCAGTACTTGTTTCAGACCCATATGATGTAGTTATACTTGGTGTAGAAGTTTCTGATGTGTACTGTGTGGTGCTTGTTTCAGATCCTGGTGTTGTAGATATATTCAGTGATGTTGTTTCTGAAGTGGACTCTGCAGTACTTGTTTCAGTCCCTGGTGATGTAGTTATACCAGGTGTAGACTTTTCTGATGTGGACTCTGTGGTGCTTGTTTCAGATCCTGGTGTTGTAGATATATTCAGTGAAGTTGTTTCTGAAGTGGACCCTGCAGTACTTGTTTCAGACCCTTGTGATGTAGTTATACTTGGTGTAGACATAACTGATGTGGACACTGTGGTGCTAGTTTCAGATCCTGGTGTTGTAGATATATTCAGTGAAGTTGTTTCTGAAGTGGACCCTGCAGTACTTGTTTCAGACCCTTGTGATGTAGTTATACACGGTGTAGACGTTTCTGATGTGGACTCTGTGGTGCTTGTTTCAGATCCTGGTGTTTTAGATATATTCAGTGAAGTTGTTTCTGAAGTGGACTCTGCAGTACTTGTTTCAGACCCATATGATGTAGTTATACTTGGTGTAGAAGTTTCTGCTGTGGACTCTGTGGTGCTTGTTTCAGATCCTGGTGTTGTAGATATATTCAGTGAAGTTGTTTCTGAAGTGGACCCTGCAGTACTTGTTTCAGACCCTTGTGATGTAGTTATTCTTGGTGTAGAAGTTTCTGATGTGGACTCTGTGGTGCTTGTTTCAGATCCTGGTGTTGTAGATATATTCAGTAAAGTTGTTTCTGAAGTGGACTCTGCAGTACTTGTTTCAGACCCTTGTGATGTAGTTATACCAGTTGTAGACGTTTCTGATGTGGACTCTGTGGTGCTTGTTTCAGATCCTCGTGTTGTAGATATATTCAGTAAAGTTGTTTCTGAAGTGGACTCTTTAGTACTTGCTTCAGACCCTTGTGATGTATTTATACTTGGTGTAGAAGTTTCTGATGTGGATACTGTGGTGCTTGTTTCCGATCCTGGTGTTGTAGATATATTAAGTGAAGTTGTTTCTGAAGTGGACCCTGCAGTACTTGTTTCAGACCCTGGTGATGTAGTTATACCAGGTGTAGACGTTTCTGATGTGGACTCTGTGGTGCTTGTTTCAGATCCTGGCGTTGTAGATATATTCAGTAAAGTTGTTTCTGAAGTGGACTCTGTAGTACTTGTTTCAGACGCTTGTGATGTAGTTATACTTGGTGTAGAAGTTTCTGAAATGGACTCTGCAGTACTTGTTACAGGTCCTTGTGATATAGTTAGACTTGGTGTAGAAGTTTCTGACGTGGATGCTGTGGTGCTTGTTTCAGATCCTGGTGTTGTAGATATATTCAGTGAAGATGTTTCTGAAGTGGACTCTGCAGTACTTGTTTCAGTCCCTGGTGATGTAGTTATACCAGGTGTAGACTTTTCTGATGTGGACTCTGTGGTGCTTGTTTCAGATCCTGGTGTTGTAGATATATTCAGTGAAGTTGTTTCTGAAGTGGACCCTGCAGTACTTGTTTCAGACCCTTGTGATGTAGTTATACTTGGCGTAGACGTTACTGATGTGGACTCTGTGGTGCTTGTTTCAGATCCTGGTGTTGTAGATATATTCAGTGAAGTTGTTTCTGAAGTGGACCCTGCAGTACTTGTTTCAGACCCTTGTGATGTAGTTATACTTGGTGTAGAAGTTTCTGAAATGGACTCTGCAGTACTTGATACAGGTCCTTGTGATGTAGTTATACTTGGTGTAGAAGTTTCTGACGTGGATGCTGTGGTGATTGTTTCGGATCCTGGTGTTGTAGATATATTCAGTGAAGTTGTTTCTGAAGTGGACCCTGCAGTACTTGTTTCAGACCCTTGTGATGTAGTTATACTTGGTGTAGACGTTTCTGATGTGGACTCGGTGGTGCTTGTTACAGATTCTGGTGTTGTAGATATATTCAGTAAAGTTGTTTCTGAAGTGGACTCTGCAGTACTTGTTACAGGTCCTTGTGATGTAGTTATACTTGGTGTAGAAGTTTCTGACGTGGATGCTGTGGTGATTGTTTCAGATCCTGGTGTTGAAGATATATTCAGTGAAGTTGTTTCTGAAGTGGACCCTGCAGTACTTGTTTCAGACCCTTGTGATGTAGTTATACTTGGTGTAGACGTTTCTGATGTGGACTCGGTGGTGCTTGTTACAGATTCTGGTGTTGTAGATATATTCAGTAAAGTTGTTTCTGAAGTGGACTCTGCAGTACTTGTTACAGGTCCTTGTGATGTAGTTATACTTGGTGTAGAAGTTTCTGACGTGGATGCTGTGGTGATTGTTTCAGATCCTGGTGTTGAAGATATATTCAGTGAAGTTGTTTCTGAAGTGGACCCTGCAGTACTTGTTTCAGACCCTTGTGATGTAGTTATACTTGGTGTAGACGTTTCTGATGTGGACTCGGTGGTGCTTGTTTCAGATTCTGATGTTGTAGATATATTCAGTAAAGTTGTTTCTGAAGTGGACTCTGCAGTACTTGTTTCAGACCCTTGTGATGTAGTTATACTTGGTGTAGAAGTTTCTGATGTGGCTTCTGTGGTGCTTGTTTCCGATCCTGGTGTTGTAGATATATTCAGTAAAGTTGTTTCTGAAGTGGACTCTACAGTACTTGTTACAGGTCCTTGTGATGTAGTTATACTTGGTGTAGAAGTTTCTGAAATGGACTCTGCAGTACTTGTTACAGGTCCTTGTGATGTAGTTATACTTGGTGTAGAAGTTTCTGACGTGGATACTGTGTTGATTGTTTCAGATCCTGGTGTTGTAGATATATTCAGTGAAGTTGTTTCTGAAGTGGACTCTGCAGTACTTGTTTCAGACCCTTGTGATGTAGTTATACTTGGTGTAGAAGTTTCTGAAATGGACTCTGCAGTACTTGTTACAGGTCCTTGTGATGTAATTATACTTGGTGTAGAAGTTTCTGACGTGGATGCTGTGGTGCTTGTTTCAGATCCTGGAGTTGTAGATATATTCAGTGAAGTTGTTTCTGAAGTGGACTCTGCAGTACTTGTTTCAGACCCTTGTGATGTAGTTATACTTGGTGTAGACGTTTCTGATGTGGCAACTGTTGTGCTTGTTTCCAATCCTAGTGTTGTAGATATATTCTGTAAAGTTGTTTCTGAAGTGGACTCTGCAGTATTTGTTTCAGACCCTTGTGATGTAGTTATACTCAGTGTAGAAGTTTCTGATGTGGCTACTGTGGTGCTTGTTTCCGATCCTGGTTTTGTAGATATATTCAGTAACGTTGTTTCTGAAGTGGACTCTGCAGTACTTGTTTCAGACCCTTGTGATGTAGTTATACTTGGTGTAGAAGTTTCTGAAATGGACTCTGCAGTACTTGTTACAGGTCCTTGTGATGTAGTTATACTTGGTGTAGAAGTTTCTAACGTGGATACTGTGTTGATTGTTTCAGATCCTGGTGTTGTAGATATATTCAGTGAAGTTGTTTCTGAAGTGGACTCTGCAGTACGTGTTTCAGACCCTTGTGATGTAGTTATACTTGGTGTAGAAGTTTCTGAAATGGACTCTGCAGTACTTGTTACAGGTCCTTGTGATGTAGTTATACTTGGTGTAGAAGTTTCTGACGTGGATACTGTGTTGATTGTTTCAGATCCTGGTGTTGTAGATATATTCAGTAAAGTTGTTTCTAAAGTGGACTCTGCAGTACTTGTTTCAGACCCTTGTGATGTAGTTATACTTGGTGTAGAAGTTTCTGACGTGGACTCTGCAGTACTTGTTACAGGTCCTTGTGATGTAGTTATACTTGGTGTAGAAGTTTCTGGTGTGGATGCTGTGGTGATTGTTTCAGATCCTGGTGTTGTAGATATATTCAGTGAAGTTGTTTCTGAAGTGGACTCTACAGTACTTGTTACAGGTCCTTGTGATGTAGTTATACTTGGTGTAGAAGTTTCTGAAATGGACTCTGCAGTACTTGTTACAGGTCCTTGTGATGTAGTTATACTTGGTGTAGAAGTTTCTGACGTGGATACTGTGTTGATTGTTTCAGATCCTGGTGTTGTAGATATATTCAGTGAAGTTGTTTCTGAAGTGGACTCTGCAGTACTTGTTTCAGACCATTGTGATGTAGTTATACTTGGTGTAGAAGTTTCTGAAATTGACTCTGTAGCACTTGTTACAGGTCCTTGTGATGTGGTTATACTTGGTGTAGATGTTTCTGACGTGGATGCTGTGGTGATTGTTTCAGATCCTGGTGTTGTAGATATATTCAGTGAAGTTGTTTCTAAAGTGGACCCTGCAGTACTTGTTTCAGACCCTTTTGATGTAGTTATACTTGGTGTAGATGTTTCTGATGCGGACTCTGTGGTGCTTGTTTCAGATCCTGGTGTTGTAGATATATTCATTGAAGTTGTTTCTGAAGTGGACTCTACAGTACTTGTTACAGGTCCTTGTGATGTAGTTATACTTGGTGTAGAAGTTTCTGAAATGGACTCTGCAGTACTTGTTACAGGTCCTTGTGATGTAGTTATACTTGGTGTAGAAGTTTCTGACGTGGATACTGTGTTGATTGTTTCAGATCCTGGTGTTGTAGATATATTCAGTGAAGTTGTTTCTGAAGTGGACTCTGCAGTACTTGTTTCAGACCATTGTGATGTAGTTATACTTGGTGTAGAAGTTTCTGAAATTGACTCTGTAGTACTTGTTACAGGTCCTTGTGATGTGGTTATACTTGGTGTAGATGTTTCTGACGTGGATGCTGTGGTGATTGTTTCAGATCCTGGTGTTGTAGATATATTCAGTGAAGTTGTTTCTAAAGTGGACCCTGCAGTACTTGTTTCAGACCCTTTTGATGTAGTTATACTTGGTGTAGATGTTTCTGATGCGGACTCTGTGGTGCTTGTTTCAGATCCTGGTGTTGTAGATATATTCATTGAAGTTGTTTCTGAAGTGGACTCTGCAGTACTTGTTTCAGACCCTTGTGATGTAGTTATACTCAGTGTAGAAGTTTCTGATGTGGCTACTGTGGTGCTTGTTTCCGATCCTGGTGTTGTAGATATATTCAGTGAAGTTGTTTCTGAAGTTGACTCTGCAGTACTTGTTTCAGTCCCTGGTGATGTAGTTATACCAGGTGTAGACTTTTCTGATGTGGACTCTGTGGTGCTTGTTTCAGATCCTGGTGTTGTAGATATATTCAGTGAAGTTGTTTCTGAAGTGGACCCTGCAGTACTTGTTTCAGACCCTTGTGATGTAGTTATACTTGGTGTAGAAGTTTCTGATGTGTACTGTGTGGTGCTTGTTTCAGATCCTGGTGTTGTAGATATATTCAGTGATGTTGTTTCTGAAGTGGACTCTGCAGTACTTGTTTCAGTCCCTGGTGATGTAGTTATACCAGGTGTAGACTTTTCTGATGTGGACTCTGTGGTGCTTGTTTCAGATCCTGGTGTTGTAGATATATTCAGTGAAGTTGTTTCTGAAGTGGACCCTGCAGTACTTGTTTCAGACCCTTGTGATGTAGTTATACTTGGTGTAGACATAACTGATGTGGACACTGTGGTGCTAGTTTCAGATCCTGGTGTTGTAGATATATTCAGTGAAGTTGTTTCTGAAGTGGACCCTGCAGTACTTGTTTCAGACCCTTGTGATGTAGTTATACACGGTGTAGACGTTTCTGATGTGGACTCTGTGGTGCTTGTTTCAGATCCTGGTGTTTTAGATATATTCAGTGAAGTTGTTTCTGAAGTGGACTCTGCAGTACTTGTTTCAGACCCATATGATGTAGTTATACTTGGTGTAGAAGTTTCTGCTGTGGACTCTGTGGTGCTTGTTTCAGATCCTGGTGTTGTAGATATATTCAGTGAAGTTGTTTCTGAAGTGGACCCTGCAGTACTTGTTTCAGACCCTTGTGATGTAGTTATTCTTGGTGTAGAAGTTTCTGATGTGGACTCTGTGGTGCTTGTTTCAGATCCTGGTGTTGTAGATATATTCAGTAAAGTTGTTTCTGAAGTGGACTCTGCAGTACTTGTTTCAGACCCTTGTGATGTAGTTATACCAGTTGTAGACGTTTCTGATGTGGACTCTGTGGTGCTTGTTTCAGATCCTCGTGTTGTAGATATATTCAGTAAAGTTGTTTCTGAAGTGGACTCTTTAGTACTTGCTTCAGACCCTTGTGATGTATTTATACTTGGTGTAGAAGTTTCTGATGTGGATACTGTGGTGCTTGTTTCCGATCCTGGTGTTGTAGATATATTAAGTGAAGTTGTTTCTGAAGTGGACCCTGCAGTACTTGTTTCAGACCCTGGTGATGTAGTTATACCAGGTGTAGACGTTTCTGATGTGGACTCTGTGGTGCTTGTTTCAGATCCTGGCGTTGTAGATATATTCAGTAAAGTTGTTTCTGAAGTGGACTCTGTAGTACTTGTTTCAGACGCTTGTGATGTAGTTATACTTGGTGTAGAAGTTTCTGAAATGGACTCTGCAGTACTTGTTACAGGTCCTTGTGATATAGTTAGACTTGGTGTAGAAGTTTCTGACGTGGATGCTGTGGTGCTTGTTTCAGATCCTGGTGTTGTAGATATATTCAGTAAAGTTGTTTCTGAAGTGGACTCTGCAGTACTTGTTTCAGACCCTTGTGATGTAGTTATACTCAGTGTAGAAGTTTCTGATGTGGCTACTGTGGTGCTTGTTTCCGATCCTGGTGTTGTAGATATATTCAGTAAAGTTGTTTCTGAAGTGGACTCTGCAGTACTTGTTTCAGACCCTTGTGATGTAGTTATACTTGGTGTAGAAGTTTCTGAAGTGGACTCTACAGTACTTGTTACAGGTCCTTGTGATGTAGTTATACTTGGTGTAGAAGTTTCTGAAATGGACTCTGCAGTACTTGTTACAGGTCCTTGTGATGTAGTTATACTTGGTGTAGAAGTTTCTGACGTGGATACTGTGTTGATTGTTTCAGATCCTGGTGTTGTAGATATATTCAGTGAAGTTGTTTCTGAAGTGGACTCTGCAGTACTTGTTTCAGACCATTGTGATGTAGTTATACTTGGTGTAGAAGTTTCTGAAATTGACTCTGTAGTACTTGTTACAGGTCCTTGTGATGTGGTTATACTTGGTGTAGATGTTTCTGACGTGGATGCTGTGGTGATTGTTTCAGATCCTGGTGTTGTAGATATATTCAGTGAAGTTGTTTCTAAAGTGGACCCTGCAGTACTTGTTTCAGACCCTTTTGATGTAGTTATACTTGGTGTAGATGTTTCTGATGCGGACTCTGTGGTGCTTGTTTCAGATCCTGGTGTTGTAGATATATTCATTGAAGTTGTTTCTGAAGTGGACTCTGCAGTACTTGTTTCAGACCCTTGTGATGTAGTTATACTCAGTGTAGAAGTTTCTGATGTGGCTACTGTGGTGCTTGTTTCCGATCCTGGTGTTGTAGATATATTCAGTGAAGTTGTTTCTGTAGTTGACTCTGCAGTACTTGTTTCAGTCCCTGGTGATGTAGTTATACCAGGTGTAGACTTTTCTGAGGTGGACTCTGTGGTGCTTGTTTCAGATCCTGGTGTTGTAGATATATTCAGTGAAGTTGTTTCTGAAGTGGACTCTGCAGTACTTGTTTCAGACCCATATGATGTAGTTATACTTGGTGTAGAAGTTTCTGATGTGTACTGTGTGGTGCTTGTTTCAGATCCTGGTGTTGTAGATATATTCAGTGATGTTGTTTCTGAAGTGGACTCTGCAGTACTTGTTTCAGTCCCTGGTGATGTAGTTATACCAGGTGTAGACTTTTCTGATGTGGACTCTGTGGTGCTTGTTTCAGATCCTGGTGTTGTAGATATATTCAGTGAAGTTGTTTCTGAAGTGGACCCTGCAGTACTTGTTTCAGACCCTTGTGATGTAGTTATACTTGGTGTAGACATAACTGATGTGGACACTGTGGTGCTAGTTTCAGATCCTGGTGTTGTAGATATATTCAGTGAAGTTGTTTCTGAAGTGGACCCTGCAGTACTTGTTTCAGACCCTTGTGATGTAGTTATACACGGTGTAGACGTTTCTGATGTGGACTCTGTGGTGCTTGTTACAGATCCTGGTGTTTTAGATATATTCAGTGAAGTTGTTTCTGAAGTGGACTCTGCAGTACTTGTTTCAGACCCATATGATGTAGTTATACTTGGTGTAGAAGTTTCTGCTGTGGACTCTGTGGTGCTTGTTTCAGATCCTGGTGTTGTAGATATATTCAGTGAAGTTGTTTCTGAAGTGGACCCTGCAGTACTTGTTTCAGACCCTTGTGATGTAGTTATTCTTGGTGTAGAAGTTTCTGATGTGGACTCTGTGGTGCTTGTTTCAGATCCTGGTGTTGTAGATATATTCAGTAAAGTTGTTTCTGAAGTGGACTCTGCAGTACTTGTTTCAGACCCTTGTGATGTAGTTATACCAGTTGTAGACGTTTCTGATGTGGACTCTGTGGTGCTTGTTTCAGATCCTCGTGTTGTAGATATATTCAGTAAAGTTGTTTCTGAAGTGGACTCTTTAGTACTTGCTTCAGACCCTTGTGATGTATTTATACTTGGTGTAGAAGTTTCTGATGTGGATACTGTGGTGCTTGTTTCCGATCCTGGTGTTGTAGATATATTAAGTGAAGTTGTTTCTGAAGTGGACCCTGCAGTACTTGTTTCAGACCCTGGTGATGTAGTTATACCAGGTGTAGACGTTTCTGATGTGGACTCTGTGGTGCTTGTTTCAGATCCTGGCGTTGTAGATATATTCAGTAAAGTTGTTTCTGAAGTGGACTCTGTAGTACTTGTTTCAGACGCTTGTGATGTAGTTATACTTGGTGTAGAAGTTTCTGAAATGGACTCTGCAGTACTTGTTACAGGTCCTTGTGATATAGTTAGACTTGGTGTAGAAGTTTCTGACGTGGATGCTGTGGTGCTTGTTTCAGATCCTGGTGTTGTAGATATATTCAGTGAAGATGTTTCTGAAGTGGACTCTGCAGTACTTGTTTCAGTCCCTGGTGATGTAGTTATACCAGGTGTAGACTTTTCTGATGTGGACTCTGTGGTGCTTGTTTCAGATCCTGGTGTTGTAGATATATTCAGTGAAGTTGTTTCTGAAGTGGACCCTGCAGTACTTGTTTCAGACCCTTGTGATGTAGTTATACTTGGCGTAGACGTTACTGATGTGGACTCTGTGGTGCTTGTTTCAGATCCTGGTGTTGTAGATATATTCAGTGAAGTTTTTTCTGAAGTGGACTCTGCAGTACTTGTTTCAGACCCTTGTGATGTAGTTATACTCAGTGTAGAAGTTTCTGATGTGGCTACTGTGGTGCTTGTTTCCGATCCTGGTGTTGTAGATATATTCAGTAAAGTTGTTTCTGAAGTGGACTCTGCAGTACTTGTTTCAGACCCTTGTGATGTAGTTATACTTGGTGTAGAAGTTTCTGAAATGGACTCTGCAGTACTTGTTACAGGTCCTTGTGATGTAGTTATACTTGGTGTAGAAGTTTCTGACGTGGATGCTGTGGTGCTTGTTTCCGATCCTGGTGTTGTAGATATATTCAGTGCAGTTGTTTCTGAAGTGGACTCTGCAGTACTTGTTTCAGACCCTTGTGATGTAGTTATACTTGGTGTAGAAGTTTCTGAAATGTACTCTGCAGTACTTGTTACAGGTCCTTGTGATGTAGTTATACTTGGTGTAGAAGTTTCTGAAGTGGATGCTATGGTGATTATTTCAGATCCTGGTGTTGTAGATATATTCAGTAAAGTTGTTTCTGAAGTGGACTCTGCAGTACTTGTTTCAGACCCATATGATGTAGTTATACTTGCTGTTGAAGTTTCTGAAATTGACTCTGCAGTACTTGTTACATGTCCTTGTGATGTGGTTATACATGGTGTAGAAGTTTCTGAGGTGGATGCTCTCGTGCTTGTTTCAGATCCTAGTGTTGTAGATATATTCAGTGAAGTTGTTTCTGAAGTGGACCCTGCAGTACTTGTTTCAGACCCTTGTGATGTAGTTATACTCAGTGTAGAAGTGTCTGATGTTGCTACAGTGGTGCTTGTTTCAGATCCTGGTGTTGTAGATATATTCAGTGAAGTTGTTTCTGAAGTGGACCCTGCAGTACTTGTTTCAGACCCTTGTGATGTAGTTATACTTGGTGTAGACGTTACTGATGTGGACTCTGTGGTGCTTGTTTCAGATCCTGGTGTTGTAGATATATTCAGTAAAGTTGTTTCTGACGTGGACTCTGCAGTACTTGTTTCAGACCCTTGTGATGTAGTTATACTTGGTGTAGAAGTTTCTGAAATTGACTCTGCAGTACTTGTTACAGGTCCTTGTGATGTAGTTATACTTGGTGTAGAAGTTTCTGACGTGGATGCTGTGGTGATTGTTTCAGATCCTGGTGTTGTAGATATATTCAGTAAAGTTGTTTCTAAAGTGGACTCTGCACTACTTGTTTCAGACCCATATGATGTAGTTATACTTGGTGTAGAAGTTTCTGATGTGGACTCTGTGGTGCTTGTTTCAGATCCTGGTGTTGTATATATATTCAGTGAAGTTGTTTCTGAAGTGAACCCTGCAGTACTTGTTTCAGACCCTTGTGATGTAGTTATACTTGGTGTAGAAGTTTCTGATGTGGACTCTGTGGTGCTTGTTTCAGCCCCTAGTGTTGTAGATATATTCAGTAAAGTTGTTTCTGAAGTGGAATCTGTAGTACTTGTTTCAGACCATTGTGATGTAGTTATACTTGGTGTAGAAGTTTCTGATGTGGACTCTGTGGTGCTTGTTTCAGACCCATATGATGTAGTTATACTTGCTGCTGAAGTTTTTGAAATTGACTCTGCAGTATTTGTTACATGTCCTTGTGATGTGGTTATACTTGGTGTAGAAGTTTCTGACGTGGATGCTCTCGTGCTTGTTTCAGATCCTTGTGTTGTAGATATATTCAGTGAAGTTGTTTCTGAAGTGGACCCTGCAGTACTTGTTTCAGACCCTTGTGATGTAGTTATACTCAGTGTGGAAGTTTCTGATGTGGCTACAGTGGTGCTTGTTTCCGATCCTGGTGTTGTAGATATATTCAGTGAAGTTGTTTCTGAAGTGGACTCTGCAGTACTTGTTTCAGACCCTTGTGATGTAGTTATACCAGTTGTAGACGTTTCTGATGTGGACTGTGTGGTGCTTGTTTCAGACCCTGGTGTTGTAGTTATATTCAGTAAAGTTGTTTCTGAAGTGGACTCTGTAGTACTTGTTTCAGACGCTTGTGATGTAGTTATACTTGGTGTAGAAGTTTCTGAAATGGACTCTGCAGTACTTGTTACAGGTCCTTGTGATGTAGTTAAACTTGGTGTAGAGGTTTCTGGCGTGGATGCTGTGGTGATTGTTTCAGATCCTGGTGTTGTAGATATATTCAGTGAAGTTGTTTCTGAAGTGGAGCCTGCAGTACTTGTTTCAGACCCTTGTGATGTAGTTATACTTGGTGTAGAGGTTTCTGATGTGGACTCTGTGGTGCTTGTTTCAGATCCTGGTGTTTTAGATATATTCAGTGAAGTTGTTTCTGAAGTGGACTCTGCAGTACTTGTTTCAGACCCATATGATGTAGTTATACTTGGTGTAGAAGTTTCTGATGTGGACTCTGTGGTGCTTGTTTCAGATCCTGGTGTTGTAGATATATTCAGTGAAGTTGTTTCTGAAGTGGACTCTGCAGTACTTGTTTCAGACCCTTGTGATGTAGTTATTATTGGTGTAGAAGTTTCTGATGTGGACTTTGTGGTGCTTGTTTCAGATCCTGGTGTTGTAGATATATTCAGTGAAGTTGTTTCTGAAGTCGACACTGCAATACTTGTTTCAGATCCTTGTGATGTAGTTATACTTGGTGTAGAAGTTTCTGATGTGGCTACTGTGGTGATTGTTTTCGATCCTGGTGTTGTAGATATATTCAGTAAAGTTGTTTCTGAGGTGGACTCTGCATTACTTGTTTCAGTCCGATGTGATGTAGTTATACTTGGTGTAGAAGTTTCTGAAATGGACTCTGCAGTACTTGTTACAGGTCCTTGTGATGTAGTTATACTTGGTGTAGAAGTTTCTGAGGTGGATGCTCTCGTGCTTGTTTCAGATCCTAGGGTTGTAGATATATTCAGTGAAGTTGTTTCTGAAGTGGACTCTGCAGTACTTGTTTCAGACCCATATGATGTAGTTATACTTGCTGTTGAATTTTCTGAAATTGACTCTGCAGTACTTGTTACAGAACCTTGTGATGTGGTTATACTTGGTGTAGAGGTTTCTGACGTGGATGCTCTCGTGCTTGTTTCAGATCCTAGTGTTGTAGATATATTCAGTGAAGTTGTTTCTGAAGTGGACCCTGCAGTACTTGATTCAGACCCTTGTGATGTAGTTATACTTGGTGTAGACGTTTCTGATGTGGACTCTGTAGTGCTTGTTTCAGATCCTAGTGTTGTAGATATATTCACTGAAGTTGTTTCTGAAGTGGACTCTGCAGTACTTGTTTCAGAACCTTGTGATGTAGTTATACTTGGTGTAGAAGTTTCTGAAATGGACTCTGCAGTACTTGTTACAGTTCCTTGTGATGTAGTTATACTTGGTGTAGAAGTTTCTGACCTGGATGCTGTGGTGCTTGTTTCTGATCCTGGTGTTGTAGATATATTCAGTGCAGTTGTTTCTGAAGTGGACTCTGCAGTACTTGTTTCAGACCTTTGTGATGTAGTTATACTTGGTGTAGAAGTTTCTGATGTGGATATTGTGGTGCTTGTATCAGATCCTGGTGTTGTCGATATATTCAGTGAAGTTGTTTCTGAAGTGGACTCTGCAGTACTTGTTTCAGACCCTTGTGATGTAGTTATGCTTGGTGTAGAAGTTTCTGATGTGGCTACTGTGGTGCTTGTTTTCGATCCTGGTGTAGATATATTCAGTGAAGTTGTTTCTGAAGTGGCCTCTGCAGTACTTGTTTCACACCCATATGATGTAGTTACTCTTGCTGTTGAAGTTTCTGAAATTGACTCTGCAGTACTTGTTACATGTCCTTGTGATGTGGTTATACTTGGTGTAGAAGTTTCTGAGGTGGATGCTCTCGTGCTTGTTTCAGATCCTAGTGTTGTAGATATATTCAGTGAAGTTGTTTCTGAAGTGGACCCTGCAGTACTTGTTTCAGACCCTTGTGATGTAGTTATACTCAGTGTAGAAGTGTCTGATGTAGCTACAGTGGTGCTTGTTTCAGATCCTGGTTTTGTAGATATATTCAGTGATGTTGTTTCTGAAGTGGACCCTGCAGTACTTGTTTCAGACCCTTGTGATGTAGTTATACTTGGTGTAGACGTTACTGATGTGGACTCTGTGGTGCTTGTTTCAGATCCTGGTGTTGTAGATATATTCAGTGAAGTTGTTTCTGAAGTGGACTCTGCAGTACTTGTTTCAGACCCTTGTGATGTAGTTATACTCAGTGTTGAAGTTTCTGATGTGGCTACTGTTGTGCTTGTTTCCGATCCTGGTGTTGTAGATATATACAGGAAAGTTGTTTCTGACGTGGACTCTGCATTACTTGTTTCAGACCCTTGTGATGTAGTTATACTTGGTGTAGAAGTGTCTGATGTTGCTACAGTGGTGCTTGTTTCAGATCCTGGTGTTGTAGATATATTCAGTGAAGTTGTTTCTGAAGTGGACCCTGCAGTACTTGTTTCAGACCCTTGTGATGTAGTTATACTTGGTGTAGACGTTACTGATGTGGACTCTGTGGTGCTTGTTTCAGATCCTGGTGTTGTAGATATATTCAGTAAAGTTGTTTCTGACGTGGACTCTGCAGTACTTGTTTCAGACCCTTGTGATGTAGTTATACTTGGTGTAGAAGTTTCTGAAATTGACTCTGCAGTACTTGTTACAGTTCCTTGTGATGTAGTTATACTTGGTGTAGAAGTTTCTGACGTGGATGCTGTGGTGATTGTTTCAGATCCTGGTGTTGTAGATATATTCAGTAAAGTTGTTTCTAAAGTGGACTCTGCACTACTTGTTTCAGACCCATATGATGTAGTTATACTTGGTGTAGAAGTTTCTGATGTGGACTCTGTGGTGCTTGTTTCAGATCCTGGTGTTGTAGATATATTCAGTGAAGTTGTTTCTGAAATGGACTCTGCAGTACTTGTTACAGGTCCTTGTGATGTAGTTATACTTGGTGTAGAAGTTTCTGACGTGGATGCTGTGGTGATTGTTTCAGATCCTGGTGTAGATATATTCAGTGAAGTTGTTTCTGAAGTGGCCTCTGCAGTACTTGTTTCAGACCCATATGATTTAGTTACACTTGCTGTTGAAGTTTTTGAAATTGACTCTGCAGTACTTGTTACATGTCCTTGTGATGTGGTTATACTTGGTGTAGAAGTTTCTGAGGTGGATGCTCTCGTGCTTGTTTCAGATCCTAGTGTTGTAGATATATTAAGTGAAGTTGTTTCTGAAATGGACTCTGCAGTACTTGTTACAGGTCCTTGTGATGTGGTTATACTTGGTGTAGAAGTTTCTTGCGTGGATGCTGTGGTGCTTGTTTCAAATCCTGGTGTTGTAGATATATTCAGTGAAGTTGTTTCTGAAGTGGACCCTGCAGTACTTTTTTCAGACCCTTGTGATGTAGTTATACTCAGTGTAGAAGTGTCTGATGTGGCTACAGTGGTGCTTGTTTCAGATCCTGGTGTTGTAGATATATTCAGTGAAGTTGTTTCTGAAGTGGACCCTGCAGTACTTGTTTCAGACCCTTGTGATGTAGTTATACTTGGTGTAGACGTTACTGATGTGGACTCTGTGGTGCTTGTTTCAGATCCTGGTGTTGTAGATATATTCAGTGAAGTTGTTTCTGAAGTGGACTCTGCAGTACTTGTTTCAGACCCTTGTGATGTAGTTATACTCAGTGTTGAAGTTTCTGATGTGGCTACTGTTGTGCTTGTTTCCGATCCTGGTGTTGTAGATATATTCAGTAAAGTTGTTTCTGACGTGGACTCTGCATTACTTGTTTCAGACCCCTGTGATGTAGTTATACTTGGTGTAGAAGTTTCTGAAATGGACTCTGCAGTACTTGTTACAGGTCCTTGTGAAGTAGTTATACTTGGTGTAGAAGTTTCTGACGTGAATGCTGTGGTGATTGTTTCAGATCCTGGTGTAGATATATTCAGTGAAGTTGTTTCTGAAGTGGACTCTGCAGTACTTGTTTCAGACCCATATGATGTAGTAATACTTGGTGTAGAAGTTTCTGATGTGTACTCTGTGGTGCTTGTTTCAGATCCTGGTGTTGTAGATATATTCAGTGAAGTTGTTTCTAAAGTGGACCTTGCAGTACTTGTTTCAGACCCTTGTGATGTAGTTATACTTGGTGTAGAAGTTTCTGATGTGGCTACTGTGGTGCTTGTTTTCGATCCTGGTGTTGTAGATATATTCAGTAAAGTTGTTTCTGAAGTGGACTCTGCAGTACTTGTTTCAGACCCTTGTGATGTAGTTATACTTGGTGTAGAAGTTTCTGACGTGGATGCTGTGGTGATTGTTTCAGATCCTGGTGTAGATATATTCAGTGAAGTTGTTTCTGAAGTGGCCTCTGCAGTACTTGTTTCAGACCCATATGATGTAGTTATACTTGCTGTTGAAGTTTCTGAAATTGACTCTGCAGTACTTGTTACATGTCCTTGTGATGTGGTTATACTTGGTGTAGAAGTTTCTGAGGTGGATGCTCTCGTGCTTGTTTCAGATCCTAGGGTTGTAGATATATTCAGTGAAGTTGTTTCTGAAGTGGACCCTGCAGTACTTGTTTCAGACCCTTGTGATGTAGTTATACTCAGTGTAGAAGTGTCTGATGTGGCTACAGTGGTGCTTGTTTCAGATCCTGGTGTTGTAGATATATTCAGTGCAGTTGTTTCTGAAGTGGACCCTGCAGTACTTGTTTCAGACCCTTGTGATGTAGTTATACTTGGTGTAGACGTTACTGATGTGGACTCTGTGGTGCTTGTTTCAGATCCTGGTGTTGTAGATATATTCAGTGAAGTTGTTTCTGAAGTGGACTCTGCAGTACTTGTTTCAGACCCTTGTGATGTAGTTATACTCAGTGTAGAAGTTTCTGATGTGGCTACTGTGGTGCTTGTTTCCGATCCTGGTGTTGTAGATATATTCAGTGAAGTTGTTTCTGAAGTTGACTCTGCAGTACTTGTTTCAGACCCTTGTGATGTAGTTATACTCAGTGTAGAAGTGTCTGATGTGGCTACAGTGGTGCTTGTTTCAGATCCTGGTGTTGTAGATATATTCAGTGAAGTTGTTTCTGAAGTTGACCCTGCAGTACTTGTTTCAGACCCTTGTGATGTAGTTATACTTGGTGTAGACGTTACTGATGTGGACTCTGTGGTGCTTGTTTCAGATCCTGGTGTTGTAGATATATTCAGTGAAGTTGTTTCTGAAGTGGACTCTGCAGTACTTGTTTCAGACCCTTGTGATGTAGTTATACTCAGTGTAGACGTTTCTGATGTGGCTACTGTGGTGCTTGTTTCCGATCCTGGTGTTGTAGATATATTCAGTAAAGTTGTTTCTGACGTGGACTCTGCATTACTTGTTTCAGACCCTTGTGATGTAGTTATACTTGGTGTAGAAGTTTCTGAAATGGACTCTGCAGTACTTGTTACAGGTCCTTGTGATGTAGTTATACTTGGTGTAGAAGTTTCTGACGTGGATGCTGTGGTGATTGCTTCAGATCCTGGTGTAGATATATTCAGTGAAGTTGTTTCTGAAGTGGACTCTGCAGTACTTGTTTCAGACCCATATGATGTAGTTATACTTGGTGTAGAAGTTTCTGATGTGGACTCAGTGGTGCTTGTTTCAGATCCTGGTGTTGTAGATATATTCAGTGAAGTTGTTTCTAAAGTGGACTCTGCAGTACTTGTTTTAGACCCATATGATGTAGTTATACTTGGTGTAGAAGTTTCTGATGTGGACTCTGTGGTGCTTGTTTCAGATCCTGGTGTTGTAGATATATTCAGTGAAGTTGTTTCTGAAGTGGACCTTGCAGTACTTGTTTCAGACCCTTGTGATGTAGTTATACTTGGTGTAGAAGTTTCTGATGTGGACTCTGTGGTGCTTGTTTCAGCCCCTGGTGTTGTAGATATATTCAGTAAAGTTGTTTCTGAAGTGGACTCTGTAGTACTTGTTTCAGACCCTTGTGATATAGATATACTTGGTGTAGAAGTTTCTGATGTGGACTCTGTGGTGCTTGTTTCAGATCCTGGTGTTGTAGATATATTCAGTGAAGTTGTTTCTGAAGTGGAGCCTGCAGTACTTGTTTCAGACCCTTGTGATGTAGTTATACTTGGTGTAGAAGTTTCTGAAATGGACTCTGCAGTACTTGTTACAGGTCCTTGTGATGTAGTTATACTTGGTGTAGAAGTTTCTGAAGTGGACTCTGTGGTGCTTGTTTCAGATCCTGGTGTAGTAGATATACTTGCATTTTCTGTTAAAGTTGATGTGGTGTCGGGAACAGTAGTTGTTGTATCTGTAGTTCCAACTAGGTAACAAAAAAGAGATCAGAAATTCACAGATTTTGAAGAGGTATAAAAAAGTAATGTATAAGGTAGTAATATACAAAGTATTTTAAAAGTTTTAACCCATTGAGGTCTTTGCAATCACATAATATATCTGCATAAGAAATTCTCACACATGAGTAGAAGCCCTTTTTTAAGGAACTGTTTGGCATGATTCTCTTTGGAAATATTATCTCTATGTAATTGAGTTTGCAAATGTTGCTGTGAATTAAAGCATTGAAATAATGCTGTAGCATTGAACACAATGTGAAATTATTACTGCATATATTATGGTACTATGCCTCATACAGTGCTAGATACTCCACTATAGAGTCACTGTAATAACACAAGGCACAACAGTAAACTCTTATGATGAACCTGTTTCTGCATAGTTTACGGATTTCTATAACTGTTACATTAAATTTTAAAACATTTTTTTTTATTGCCAATGATAATTTATTGATTTCTAAAGGGACACTACAAGCACCCAGACCACTTCAGCTTATTGCAGTGGTCTGGGTGCTGTGTCCCAAGCCCCTTAACCCTGCAATTGTAATTTTTGCAGGTTTTCATAAACTGAACAGGGTTAACTTCCGGGTAGTGAGGCAACTTTTGGTCGCCTAGCTGGCACTGGATGTCCTCACGCTCTGCATGAGGACTTCTAGTGTCATCCAAAACCCCATAGGAAAGCATTGTATGTCAGCAGAGGAGGATGTAGTAGGATGGGGAGCCGAGGCGGAGCCTGAACTAGCACCGAGGAACATCAGTGCTAGAATAAGGTATGTGACTGAAGGGGTTTTTAAGCCCTTCTGCATCACGGGGGGAAGGGGAGCGCAAGGGAATGGGGCACTATAAAGAGCTATAGTGCGAGGAAAACAACTTTTCTACAACTTTTCCTAGCATTATAGTTTCCCTTTAAAGACTTTACATATGCACACAATGGCTTAAATTAATACTTAAACCACCACAATGATAATTTTTATTTCATTTATTATTAATTATTAATAAGGACAGGGAAAGAAGCACGCAGATAATTATTGCTGATCAGTCCTTCATATTTATGTTTTTAAAAATATATGCCATTTTTTTCTCTACTAGTGAATTATATCTTTCAATCTGAAGAAAGCCAGGAGATGTTTGCACTGATTGGTCTCTAAAAGTTAGGGTCTCATTTTAATAATTTTATGGATTACATTTGCAAATCATTTAATATTTTGGGATAAACATTTGTAATGATTCTATGTTTAAAAATGTTAATATCTAGATTTTTATATAGTTACAAAAATGTTTGCAAGTCTACTCATTTTGGATTAAAATGATAAATTCCCTTATTTAATACTAACTAATGTAGTCTAACAGTTTAGTGATAAATAAAGTAATATAAGTAATATAAAAAAAGTAATATAGGGAAGGGAAATACAAACTGTAAACATTTGAAAGAAAAGTTTCTATATCATTCGAAAATGTTTTTAGATTACTGGATTTGAGAGTTTTTTTATACATATATTGTAAATTTGACACGTTGAGCAATCACTACCTAGATATGATGGAATGTTCAACTGGTCTGAAAACTTGTCTTGTTAGAAATACAAAACAACGAAAGTAAAGAATGGTCAGAATTGCAGTATAAATCTCCCTAAACTAAACTCCAAGGTACAGAGTTCAATGGAAACAACAGTGTGAAGGATTCCTAGCTCCCTGGAGTCCATTTATCTTTGTTAATTAATCTAGGTCATTGGGATAAATGGATTAAAGGATGAATTTACTAAAGAGCAAAGTGCGTTGCATTTACAATTGTTTTAGCAAATTTAGGCTAAAATATTGAAACTGGAAAAAATCCTCAGATCTGTAATTTTTTTTGGTAAATCTTTCTTTACCTCTATTTTTATCTCTCTTTCTCTCTCTCTCTCTCTCTCTCTTTCTCAGAATATTTGGCATCAAAAACACTATGCAAAATAAGACTGCAGAATAAAACTTATACCTGTAACGTCAAATGACAATATGTGAAAAGCGCTGTTATTTAATGCATCTGTAAGAATGGTGCTGATATCCGCTAGAGTCAGGTTTTGGGATGGGTCCGTGGCAATTACAATGTTTACAACAATGCTTCCTCGTTCAATACTGGTGATGTTGATGCACATTTTGCCAGACTCGATCAATGCTTGGCTTTTCGAATCCAGATTTTCTATAAACTGCAAATCATAATTACAAAAAACGTAAAAACAAAACAAAAATAAAGCATTGATTTAACCCCTTAAGGACCGAGGACGGTTCAGGACCGTCATCTGCATTTTTGCATTGCCGACCGCTGACGGTCCTGAACCGTCCTAACGGTCTTAGTTACTTACCCGATCGCCGTCGTTCCCCCGGCGGCGATCGGCGGTGCTCCCGGTGTGGGGAGACTGTCTGCAGCCCAGACAGTCTCCCCATGGCGGATTTGGATCCCTGGGGCCATGTGATCGCTCAACAGAGCGACCACATGGTCACAATAGGTTTCCACGTGTCTGCCTGCAGGGGGACTGTCTGTGCTGACAGGCAGTCTCCCTGCTAGTGTAAAATCATTAAAAAAAATAAAGGTTAAAGTTAATAAATAAAAATAATAATTATATATGTGTATATATATGATATATAGACGTATATTATATATATATATAATATACGTCTATATATCATATATATATATAATGTCATACTAAGTGTATTTTTATATTAATATGTACATATATTAATATAAATATATTATTATTATAATTAAATTACACACGTGTATATATATAATATATATAATAACTATATATATTATATATATTATTATAAAATACAAATAATAAATAAATGAAATAAAAAAATGTAAAAATAATAATAAAAATTAAAAAAATTATGTATCTATATGAAATTTTATTCTAACTGTATTTGGATATTAATATATATATATATATTTATATCAAAATACACTTAGAATGAAATTGTATATATATATATATCTATGTATATATAAATAAATAAAAAGAATACGAACTATACATATGTCCATATACAAAATTACATAAATAATTATATAAATATACACGTAGACTTCAAATATATAAATATGCATATATATTTAAATTCTACGTGTGTATTTATGTAATATTTTTACATAATTAAGTAATTTTAATGATTGCAATTTAAGGGACCTGCCTGCCAATCCAGGTCGAAAGTCAGGAGAATTTAATTTGTTATCACTGTATTTTACCCTATAACGTTCTACGACACCCTAAATCCTGTACATGGGGGTACTGTTTTACTCGGAAGACTTCGCTGAACACAAATATTAGTGATTCAAAACAGTATATCATATCACAGCGATGATATTGTCAGTGAAAGTGACTTTTGTTTTAATTTTTCACACACAAACAGCACTTTTACTGATGATATAATTGCTGTGATACATTTTCCAGTTTTGAAACACTAATCTTTGTGTTCAGCGAAGTCTCCCGAGTAAAACAGTACCCCCCAGGTACAGGTTTTATAGCGTTTTTGAAAGTTACAGGGTCAAATATATGGGTCAAATATTTTTACATTGAAAATGGCCAGGTTGGTTACGTTGCCTTTGAGAGCGTATGGTAGCCCAGGAATGAGAATTACCCCCATGATGGCATACCATTTGCAAAAGAAGACAACCCAATGTATTGCAAATGGTGTATGTCCAGTCTTTTTTAGTAACCACTTAGTCACAAACACTGGCCAAAATTAGCGTTCAATTTAGTTTTTTACTTTTTTCACACACAAACAAATATGAACGCTAACTTTGGCCAGTGTTTGCAACTAAAAAAGTCTGGACATACCCCATATTGAATATCTTGGGTTGTCTACTTTAAAACAAATATGTACATGTGGGGTGGTATTCAGAGATTTATGACAGATAATAGTGTTACAATGTCACTATTGATACATTTTAAAAATGTATGTTTTGAAACCGCAATATCCTACTTGTACTTATAGCCCTATAACATGCAAAAAAATAGCAAAAAGAATGTAAACACTGGGTATTTTTAAACTGAGGACAACATTTTTAATCTATTTAGCAGTTTTTTGCATTCGCTTTTGTAGATGAGTAAAAGATTTTTCACATAAAAGTCAAAAAATATGTATTTTTTTCAATTTTTCATCATATTTTTTCATTTTTTTTTATTAAATTACATTAAATTATATAAATAATGGTATGTAAAGAAAGCCCATTTTGTCCTGAAAAAAACAATATATAATTTGTATGGGAACAGTAAATGAGAGAGCAGAAAATTACAGCTAAACACAAACACCACAAAAGTGTTAAAAGATGCCTGGTCGCAAATGTACAACATCGCAAAAACAGTCCGGTCCTTAAGGGGTTAAAAACAACTTTGTATATTCTTTTACTGGGCTGCCTCAGTGTGGAGAATTTGTTCTTTATTTAGTCTATTGTTTTTTTTTTTTTTTTTTGGGGGGGGGGGTTGTTTTCTTGCATTTACATAATTCTCATTTTTTTCTGCATACAGTTATCACATTTTGGGATTTTTAAATAAATGCCTCCCTTTAGGGCAGGTAATTTCCCCTTGTTTGAAACTTTGGCTGAAAGCTTGTTATTTGATCACATTAGCAATTATAATAGACTTTTTATCTCATTTTATCTCAGGAATATTATCATTTTACAACATTTTATCTCAGGAAACTAATGTAATGATGGATTATTTGTGCAGAATAATTAATTTAAAAAAATGTTATTTGATATTGCTTCTGCACACACTCACCTCTTGTATAAACGTGTCAGTGAAGTTTTTATATTCAGGGCTACTTTTATTGTTAAATGCTTCTATGAATTCTTCATTTATCTTAACTTTTGCATAAAATACCTCTTCACCTGTAGAAACAAGGAACACATATGATTTAACATGGTAGTGTAAATATCATTAAATATCATTGTATACCTCCATACAAGTCCCATATAACCATATTTTATTTTACTAGACTGTTATTGACTATCTATAACTTTGGCTTCAGGATTCAACTCTCTAATTCCCTTGTTAAACTGAGGTGAATGGACATTTAGGATTTACTGTAGGTATAAAAGAACGAACACTAATCATGATTATACCTGTATTTGGTCTATATTGTCACATAAAATAAATATGCTTGCCAGGCAAAAAAACAGGAAACTTAGAATCAATTTTGGCTGCCCAGGGCTCGAGTCCTGCAGGAACGCATGGGAACGGCGTTCCTGCACTTTTTCCAAAGCAGGAACGCCGTTCCCAGTCCTGCAGGACCTGCCCTGCTAACTGCACACAGGGGCCATCACACGCGGCGTTCTTCTCCAGCTCTCTCAGCTTCAACTCTCGCGAGACCCGCAGCTGTAAGAGCGTTGCCACGGGTTACCATGGCAACGCTCCGCACAGGCGAGTCTCGCGAGAGTTGAAGCTGAGAGAGCTGGAGAAGAACGCCGCGTGTGATGGCCCCTGTGTGCAGCGGCTGCTACCCTCCACCGGACCACCAGGCGATCACATAAAAGTTAAAAAGCAAATGCATCCCCCCCATCATCCAGCACACACACACACATAATCCAGCACACACACACACACACATAATCCAGCACACACACACATAATCCAGTACACACACACACATAATCCAGCACACACACACACACATAATCCAGCACACACACACACATAATCCAGCACACACACACATAATCCAGCACACACACACATAATCCAGTACACACACACACATAATCCAGCACGCACACACACACATAATCCAGCACACACACACACACATAATCCAGCACACACACATAATCCAGTACACACACACACATAATCCAGCACACACACACATAATCCAGCACACACACACATCATCCAGCACACACACACACAATCATCCAGCACCCACACACACACACACACATAATCCAGCACACACACACTGCATTCATTATACACAATCTGCACTTACTACAAACACACTACATTCATTATACACACACTGCACTCACAACAAACACACTACATTCATTATACACACTCTGCACTCACTACAAACACACTAAATTTATTATACACACTGCACTCACTACAAACACACTACATTCATTATACACACTGCACTCACTACAAACACACTACATTCATTATCCATACTCTGCATTCACTACAAACACACTACATTCATTATACACACCCTGCACTGCACTATATGCATAGGAGTGTAATTTTTTTTAAGGGGGGGGGAGGCGGAATCTTGGGTGAGTTCCCACACTTTTTTCCCCAGGACTTGACCCCTGAATGTGCCCTATTATGTAAACAAAACCTTCCCTACCTCCCTCTCACCCAGATGCTACCAACTTTCAAAATTTAAGCAAAATAAACACAGATGTATATTTAGAAATTCTCAGGTTATGTTGCAATAGAATGCTGTAAACATGATTAATTGCCCTCTCAGAGGCGTTTCGAAGCAATGCCGGAAAGCTTTTATAATTGGCTATTGTAAGAGGGGTATACTTCTATTTCAGGCATTTTAGGGAGCAGTATGCAGTCTCTCAAAGTCCTAAACCGCTTTTCTCTAAAAATAAACAGTTTTTATTGAATGAATTGTTAATGAATTATTTGTTGAGAGATTAGTCTACAAGGGTAACTTTCCTGGTTTCTTCACCCTGCTTAGACAAACTATTCCAAAGTCATTGGACATCCATGAACTAATATTTTATTGAAATGGTTACAGTATCTGGAGTGCCCTGACACCTTTTCCACTGTACATTGTACTGTTTTTAATTTTTTATTCCTAAACAATAGTCCTCATCGATGATTCATTATTATTATTATATATCATTATTCTGAGCAGTAATGGGCAGCTGTTATTGGGTGAGAGTGTCAGCTGACAACTCTCAGCCTGTTTTAGCACCCATTGTTGGCATGAATTGGTATGGCTAGAAGAAAGTGTGCAATCTCTGCCATGGCTATACTTTCAATCGGAAGTAGTCTACTAGAAGTCCCTCCCCACCCCATCCCACCCATGGTCATCAATTTACTTATAGATAGTGCACATCAGCTGGTTACCTTAACACACCTATCAAGTCACTAAACCTCTCCTCACCTGAAATCATTTAACACACTGCATCCTTACAATGGTTTAAACACTCATTGATATTTGTGTGTGTTTGTATATATGATCTACATATCTATATAATACACATTTTCTCTAATGTTCTCCCTTCTATTTTTCACTTTAACACTAACTTCTCTCATTACTAAAATATCCCTATCCTTTTGCTCACCTGTCCCTGGCAACACCATCATCATTACTTCCACCTTACTCCCCTCCCCTCTCTATTCATCCCATGCACTCTACACATACCTTTCCAGCCTATCCGCACCATCTCCTCCCAAATTCTCTACATACATACCCTCCTACAAAACTTTCAAATCCTACTCCCACCTTCACTTATTTTCTATCCTTCTGCTCCTAGCAGCTGGTGATGACTCTCCAAACCCCGGTCCCCTCTCAACAAACTCACCACATACTAACTCAAGGAACCACACTAATCTCATACCCATCTCATGTTCCTCTAAATCCTCCTTCAATACTGCCCCCTGGAACGCACGCTCTGTTTGCAATATAACTAAATCCACTGCTGTCCATGACTTCTTCATCTCTCGTTCAATAGATTTACTAGCCTTAACAGAAACCTGGCTCTCCCCCTCTGACACTGCCACCCCTGCATCTTTGTCTTTCGGTGGTCTCCAACTTACCCACAACCCAAGAAACTCTGAATGTAAAGGTGGTGGTGTTGGGTTTCTCATCTCTCCTCACTGCTCCTTTAAACCTCTTCCAACCCCCCCCTTCCCTCTCTTTCCCGTCATTTGAAATACATTCAATTCGCCTTTTGAAACCCTTCTCTGCTAACATTGCTGTTATTTACCATCCCCCTGGTTTCCCTCTTCTCTTCCTTGACCACTTTGCTGCCTGGCTACCCTATTTCCTCTCTTCTAACATTCCATCCCTAATTCTCGGGGACTTCAATATTCCTATAAACCCACCTTTGACCTCTGCAGCCACTAAACTACTTTCAATTACTTCCTCCCTCAGGCTATCGCAGTGGGCAAATTCTCCCACCCATGTAGCTGGCAATACCCTTGACCTAATCTTCACTTATGCATGTACAGTATCTACTATCTGCAACACTCCATTTCCACTCTCTGATCACCACCTCTTATCATTTGCTCTCGCGTACCCCCTCACCCAACAACCTCAACCTAACCCCCCTCAACTAAGGAGGGACCTTAATTCTCTTGATCTCCAGCAGTTGTCAGCTGACATTGATTCACGACTGCTGTCCATCCCTTCCCTCTCCTGTCCTTCACTGGCCATCTCCACATATAACTCTACTCTTACATCTGCCTTGAACGCTGCAGCGCCACTCCAAACAAGTACCTCAAGGAGGACCCGCCCCCAACCATGGCATACTAAATCAACGCGCTACCTGCAAAGATGCTCCTGTTATGCTGAACACTCCTGGAGGAAGTCTCGCACCCAATCAGACTTTCTCCATTATAGATTCATATTGTGTTCATACAGTGCAGCCCTTGCCCTTGCCAAACAGTCCTATTTTTCCTCTCTCATTAGTTCATGTTCCCGCAACCCCAGGCGTCTCTTTGACACCTTTAATTCTCTTCTTCACCCTGCTGTGGCCACCCACCAAATTAACCTTACTGCTGATAACTTTGCATGTTATTTCACTGACAAGATTGAACAGCTAAGGAAAGAATTCTCCCCTCCTTCAGAGCTCCATGCTAATAAAACTCTTGCTGTGTAAATGAGTGTATTACCAAGAGCCACAACTATAACGCTTACATTAAAGAGACAGCTTCAGAGAAAAGGCAGTGTTTACAATGCTCCCTAGGGACACCTCCAGTGGCAATCACTCAGATGGCCATTGAAGGTGGTTCCTGGGTCAGTGCAACACAAGGTGCAGCACTGACGTTCAGCGTCTCCACACTCTTCATGGAGACACTGAACTTTCCTCACAGAGATGCATTTAGTCGATGAATCTCTATGAGGAGATGCTGATAGCTAGGGTGGTGTTTGACTCCGCCCCACAAAATTGATTAACTCAGCCAATCCACTGCTTTCCCGTAGCAAAAACTATAAAACTAAAAGAAACTATAAAACTTACAGTAATGAGCAGTGTTTAGAAGTGTATCACAGATGACCAGTACTATAAATCTAACGGTATTGTGCAGTTTTTAGAAATGTATCCCAAAACTCCACAACTATAAAACTCAAAGTAGAAAATTATACTACTTTTTTAGATCCATATGTAGTAGATATACCTGGTGTAGTAGTTACTGGAATGGACACTGTAGTACTTGTTTCAACTCCTTGTGATGTAGTTATACTCAGTGTAGAAGTTTCTGATGTGGATACTGTGATGCTTGTTTCCGATCCCGAAGTTGTTTCTGAAGTGGACCCTGCAGTACTTGTTTCAGACCGTTGTGATGTAGTTCTACTTGGTGTAGATGTTTCTGACGTGGATGCTGTGGTGCTTGTTTCAGATCCTGGTGTTGTAGATATATTCAGTGAAGTTGTTTCTGAAGTGAACTCTGTAGTACTTGTTTCAGACCCTTGTGATGTAGTTATACTTTGTGTAGAAGTTTCTGAAATGGACTCTGCAGTACTTGTTACAGGTCCTTGTGATGTAGTTATACTTGGTGTAAAGGTTTCTGACATGGATGCTGTGGTGATTGTTTCAGATCCTGGTGTTGTTGATATATGCAGTGAAGTTGTTTCTGAAGTGGACTCTGCAGTACTTGTTACAGGTCCTTGTGATGTAGTTATACTCAGTGTAGAAGTTTCTGATGTGGATATTGTGGTGCTTGCTTCAGATCCTGGTGTTGTAGATATATTCAGTGAAGTTGTTTCTGAAATGGACCCTGCAGTACTTGTTTCAGACCCTTGTGATGTAGTTATACTCAGTGTAGAAGTTTCTGATGTGGATATTGTGGTGCTTGCTTCAGATCCTGGTGTTGTAGATATATTCAGTGAAGTTGTTTCTGAAGTGGACTCTGCAGTACTTGTTACAGGACCTGGTGATGTAATTATACTCGGTGTAGAAGTTTCTGACATGGATTCTGTAGTGCTTGTTTCTGATCCTGTTGTTGTAGATATATGTAGTGAAGTTGCTTCTGAAGTGAACTCTGCAGAACTTGTTTCACACCCTTGTGTTGTAGTTATACTCAGTGTAGAAGTGTCTGATGTGGATACTGTGGTGCTTGTTTCCAATCCTGGTGTTGTAGATATATTCAGTAAAGTTGTTTCTGAAGTGGACTCTGCAGTACTGATTACAGGTCCTTGTGATGTAGTTATACTTGGTGTAGAAGTTTCTGACGTGGATGCTGTGGTGATTGTTTCAGATCCTGGTGTTGTAGATATATTCAGTGAAGATGTTTCTGAAGTGGACTCTGCAGTACTTGTTTCAGACCGATATGATGTAGTTATACTTGGTGTAGAAGTTTCTGAAATGGACTCTGCAGTACTTGTTACAGGTCCTTGTGATGTAGTTATACTTGGTGTAGAAGTTTCTGACGTGGATGCTGTGGTGATTGTTTCAGATCCTGGTGTTGTAGATATATTCAGTGAAGTTGTTTCTGAAGTGGACCCTGCAGTACTTGTTTCAGACCCTTGTGATGTAGTTATACTTGGTGTAGAAGTTTCTGACGTGGATGCTGTGGTGATTGTTTCAGATCCTGGTGTTGTAGATATATTCAGTGAAGTTGTTTCTGAAGTGGACTCTGCAGTACTTGTTACAGGTCCTTGTGATGTAGTTATACTTGGTGTAGACGTTTCTGATGTGGACTCTGTGGTGCTTGTTTCATATATTGTAGATATATTCAGTGAAGTTGTTTCTGAAGTGGATTCTGCAGTACTTGTTTCAGACCCTTGTGATGTAGTTATACTTGGTGTAGACGTTTCTGATGTGGACTCTGTGGTGCTTGTTTCAGATCCTGGTGTTGTAGATATATTCAGTAAAGTTGTTTCTGAAGTGGACCCTGCAGTACTTGTTTCAGACAATTGTGATGTAGTTATACTTGGTGTAGAAGTTTCTGACGTGGATGCTGTGGTGATTGTTTCAGATCCTGGTGTTGTAGATATATTCAGTAAAGTTGTTTCTGAAGTGGACTCTGCAGTACTTGTTTCAGACCCTTGTGATGTAGTTATACTCAGTGTAGAAGTTTCTGATGTGGCTACTGTGGTGCTTGTTTCCGAACCTAGTGTTGTAGATATATTCAGTGAAGTTGTTTCTGATGTGGACTCTGCAGTACTTGTTTCAGACCCTTGTGATGTAGTTATACTGGGTGTAGAAGTTTCTGATGTGGACTCTGTGGTGCTTGTTTCAGATCCTGGTGTTGTAGATATATTCAGTGAAGTTGTTTCTGAAGTGGACCCTGCAGTACTTGTTTCAGACCCTTGTGATGTAGTTATACTTGGTGTAGAAGTTTCTGATGTGGACTCTGTGGTGCTTGTTTCCGATCCTGGTGTTGTAGATATATTCAGTGAAGTTGTTTCTGAAATGGACTCTGCAGTACTTGTTACAGGTCCTTGTGATGTGGTTATACTTGGTGTAGAAGTTTCTGGCGTGGATGCTGTGGTACTTGTTTCAAATCCTGGTGTTGTAGATATATTCAGTGAAGTTGTTTCTGAAGTGGACTCTGCAGTACTTGTTTCAGACCCTTGTGATGTAGTTATACTTGGTGTAGACATTTCTGATGTGGCTACTGTGGTGCTTGTTTCCGATCCTAGTGTTGTAGATATATTCAGTGAAGTTGTTTCTGAAGTGGACTCTGCAGTACTTGTTTCAGATCGATGTGATGTAGTTATACTTGGTGTAGAAGTTTCTGAAATGGACTCTGCAGTACTTGTTACAGGTCCTTGTGATGTAGTTATACTTGGTGTAGAAGTTTCTGACGTGGATGCTGTGGTGATTGTTTCAGATCCTGGTGTTGTAGATATATTCAGTGAAGTTGTTTCTGAAGTGGACCCTGCAGTACTTGTTTCAGACCCTTGTGATGTAGTTATACTTGGTGTAGAAGTTTCTGACGTGGATGCTGTGGTGATTGTTTCAGATCCTGGTGTTGTAGATATATTCAGTAAAGTTGTTTCTGAAGTGGACTCTGCAGTACTTGTTTCAGACCCTTGTGATGTAGTTATACTCAGTGTAGAAGTTTCTGATGTGGCTACTGTGGTGCTTGTTTCCGATCCTGGTGTTGTAGATATATTCAGTAAAGTTGTTTCTGAAGTGGACTCTGCAGTACTTGTTACAGGTCCTTGTGATGTAGTTATACTTGGTGTAGAAGTTTCTGACGTGGTCTCTGCAGTACTTTTTACAGGTCCTTGTGATGTAGTTATACTTGGTGTAGAAGTTTCTGATGTGGATGGTGTGGTGATTGTTTCAGATCCTGGTGTTGTAGATATATTCAGTGAAGTTGTTTCTGAAGTGGACTCTGCAGTACTTATTTCAGACCGATGTGATGTAGTTATACTTGGTGTAGAAGTTTCTAAAATGGACTCTGCAGTACTTGGTACAGGTCCTTGTGATGTAGTTATACTCAGTGTAGAAGTTTCTGAAGTGGATACTGATGTGCTAGTTTCAGATCCTGGTGTTGTAGATATATTCAGTAAAGTTGTTTCTGAAGTGGACTCTGCAGTACTTGTTACAGGTCCTTGTGATGTAGTTATACTTGGTGTAGAAGTTTCTGACCTGGATGCTGTGGTGATTGTTTCAGATCCTGGTGTTGTAGATATATTCAGTAAAGTTGTTTCTGAAGTGGACTCTGCAGTACTTGTATCAGACCTTTGTGATGTAGTTATACTTGGTGTAGACGTTTCTGATGTGGACTCTGTGGTGCTTGTTTCAGATCCTGGTGTTGTAGATATATTCAGTAAAGTTGTTTCTGAAGTGGACTCTGTAGTACTTGTTTCAGACCCTTGTGATGTAGTTATACTCAGTGTAGAAGTTTCTGAAGTGGATACTGATGTGCTAGTTTCAGATCCTGGTGTTGTAGATATATTCAGTAAAGTTGTTTCTGAAATGGACTCTGCAGTACTTGTTACAGGTCCTTGTGATGTAGTTATACTTGGTGTAGAAGTTTCTGACCTGGATGCTGTGGTGATTGTTTCAGATCCTGGTGTTGTAGATATATTCAGTAAAGTTGTTTCTGAAGTGGACTCTGCAGTACTTGTATCAGACCTTTGTGATGTAGTTATACTTGGTGTAGACGTTTCTGATGTGGACTCTGTGGTGCTTGTTTCAGATCCTGGTGTTGTAGATATATTCAGTGAAGTTGTTTCTGAAGTGGACTCTGCAGTACTTGTTTCAGACCCTTGTGATGTAGTTATACTTGGTGTAGAAGTTTCTGACCTGGATGCTGTGGTGATTGTTTCAGATCCTGGTGTTGTAGATATATTCAGTGAAGTTGTTTCTGAAGTGGACTCTGCAATACTTGTATCAGACCCTTGTGATGTAGTTATACTTGGTGTAGACGTTTCTGATGTGGACTCTGTGGTGCTTGTTTCAGATCCTGGTGTTGTAGATATATTCAGTGAAGTTGTTTCTGAAGTGGACTCTGCAGTACTTGTTTCAGACCCTTGTGATGTAGTTATACTTGGCGTAGAAGTTTCTGAAATAGACTCTGCAGTACTTGTTACAGGTCCTTGTGATGTAGGTATACTTTGTGTAGACGTTTCTGATGTGGACTCTGTGGTGCTTGTTTCAGATCCTGGTGTTGTAGATATATTCAGTAAAGTTGTTTCTGAAGTGGACCCTGCAGTACTTGTTTCAGACCCTTGTGATGTAGTTATACTTGGTGTAGAAGTTTCTGACATGGATGCTGTGGTGATTGTTTCAGATCCTGGTGTTGTAGATATATTCAGTAAAGTTGTTTCTGAAGTGGACTCTGCAGTACTTGTTTCAGACCCTTGTGATGTAGTTATACTTGGTGTAGACGTTTCTGATGTGGACTCTGTGGTGCTTGTTTCAGATCCTGGTGTTGTAGATATATTCAGTAAAGTTGTTTCTGAAGTGGACCCTGCAGTACTTGTTTCAGACCCTTGTGATGTAGTTATACTTGGTGTAGACGTTTCTGATGTGGACACTGTGGTGCTTGTTTCAGATCCTGGTGTTGTAGATATATTCAGTAAAGTTGTTTCTGAAGTTGATTCTGCAGTACTTGTTTCAGACCCTTGTGATGTAGTTATACTTGGTGTAGACGTTTCTGATGTGGACTCTGTGGTGCTTGTTTCAGATCCTGGTGTTGTAGATATATTCAGTAAAGTTGTTTCTGAAGTGGACCCTGCAGTACTTGTTTCAGACCCTTGTGATGTAGTTATACTTGGTGTAGAAGTTTCTGACGTGGATGCTGTGGTGATTGTTTCAGATCCTGGTGTTGTAGATATATTCAGTAAAGTTGTTTCTGAAGTGGACTCTGCAGTACTTGTTTCAGACCCTTGTGATGTAGTTATACTCAGTGTAGAAGTTTCTGATGTGGCTACTGTGGTGCTTGTTTCCGAACCTAGTGTTGTAGATATATTCAGTGAAGTTGTTTCTGATGTGGACTCTGCAGTACTTGTTTCAGAGTCTTGTGATGTAGTTATATTTGGTGTAGAAGTTTCTGATGTGGATACTGTGGTGCTTGCTTCAGATCCTGGTGTTGTAGATATATTCAGTAAAGTTGTTTCTAAAGTGGACTCTGCAGTACTTGTTACAGGTCCTTGTGATGTAGTTATACTTGGTGTAGAAGTTTCTGGTGTGGATGCTGTGGTGATTGTTTCAGATCCCGGTGTTGTAGATATATTCAGTGAAGTGGTTTCTGAAGTGGACTCTGCAGTACTTGTTTCAGACCGATGTGATGTAGTTATACTTGGTGTAGAAGTTTCTGAAATGGACTCTGCAGTACTTGTTACAGGTCCTTGTGATGTAGTTATACTTGGTGTAGAAGTTTCTGACGTGGATGCTGTGGTGATTGTTTCAGATCCTGGTGTGTTAGATATATTCAGTGAAGTTGTTTCTGAAGTGGACTCTGTAGTTCTTGTTTCAGACCGATGTGATGTAGTTATACTTGGTGTAGAAGTTTCTGAAATGGACTCTGCAGTACTTGTTACAGGTCCTTGTGATGTAGTTATACTTCGTGTAGAAGTTTCTGACGTGGATGCTGTGGTGATTGTTTCAGATCCTGGTGTTGTAGATATATTCAGTGAAGTTGTTTCTGAAGTGGACTCTGCAGTACTTTTTTCAGACCGATGTGATGTAGTTATACTTGGTGTAGAAGTTTCTGAAATGGACTCTGCAGTACTTGTTACAGGTCCTTGTGATGTAGTTCTACTTGGTGTAGAAGTTTCTGACGTGGATGCTGTGGTGATTGTTTCAGATCCTGGTGTTGTAGATATATTCAGTGAAGTTGTTTCTGAAGTGGACTCTGCAGTACTTGTTTCAGACCCTTGTGATGTAGTTATACCAGTTGTAGACGTTTCTGATGTGGACTCTGTGGTGCTTGTTTCAGACCCTGGTGTTGTAGTTATATTCAGTAAAGTTGTTTCTGAAGTGGACTCTGTAGTACTTGTTTCAGACCCATGTGATGTAGATATACTTGGTGTAGAAGTTTCTGAAATGGACTCTGCAGTATTTGTTACAGGTCCTTGTGATATAGTTATACTTGGTGTAGAAGTTCCTGACATGGATGGCGTGGTGATTGTTTCAGATCCTGGTGTTGTAGATATATTCAGTAAAGTTGTATCTGAAGTGGACTCTGCAGTACTTGTTTCAGACCCTTGTGATGTAGTTATACTCAGTGTAGAAGTTTCTGAAGTGGATACTGATGTGCTAGTTTCAGATCCTGGTGTTGTAAAAATATTCAGTGAAGTTGTTTCTGAAGTGGACTCTGCAGTATTTGTTACAGATCCTTGTGATGTAGCTATACTCAGTGTAGAAGTTTCTGATGTGGATACTGTGATGCTTGTTTCCGATCCTGAAGTTGTTTCTGAAGTGGACCCTGCAGTACTTGTTTCAGACCCTTGTGATGTAGTTATACTTGGTGTAGAAGTTTCTGATGTGGCTACTGTGGTGCTTGTTTCCGATCCTGGTGTTGTAGATATATTCAGTAAAGTTGTTTCTGAAGTGGACTCTGTAGTACTTGTTTCAGACCCTTGTGATGTAGTTATACTTGGTGTAGAAGTTTCTGATGTGGATACTGTGGTGCTTGTTTCAGATCCTGGTGTTGTAGATATATTCAGTGAAGTTGTTTCTGAAGTGGACTCTGCAGTACTTGTTTCAGACCCTTGTGATGTAGTTATACTGGGTGTAGAAGTTTCTGATGTGGACTCTGTGGTGCTTGTTTCAGATCCTGGTGTTGTAGATATATTCAGTGAAGTTGTTTCTGAAGTGGACCCTGCAGTACTTGTTTCAGACCCTTGTGATGTAGTTATACTTGGTGTAGAAGTTTCTGATGTGGACTCTGTGGTGCTTGTTTCCGATCCTGGTGTTGTAGATATATTCAGTGAAGTTGTTTCTGAAATGGACTCTGCAGTACTTGTTACAGGTCCTTGTGATGTGGTTATACTTGGTGTAGAAGTTTCTGGCGTGGATGCTGTGGTACTTGTTTCAAATCCTGGTGTTGTAGATATATTCAGTGAAGTTGTTTCTGAAGTGGACTCTGCAGTACTTGTTTCAGACCCTTGTGATGTAGTTATACTTGGTGTAGACATTTCTGATGTGGCTACTGTGGTGCTTGTTTCCGATCCTAGTGTTGTAGATATATTCAGTAAAGTTGTTTCTGAAATGGACTCTGCAGTATTTGTTACCGATCCTTGTGATGTAGCTATACTCAGTGTAGAAGTTTCTGATGTGGATACTGTGATGCTTGTTTCCGATCCTGAAGTTGTTTCTGAAGTGGACCCTGCAGTACTTGTTACAGGTCCTTGTGATGTGGTTATACTTGGTGTAGAAGTTTCTGACGTGGATGCTGTGGTGCTTGTTTCAGATCCTGGTGTTGTAGATATATTCAGTGAAGTTGTTTCTGAAGTGGACTCTGCAGTACTTGTTTCAGACCCTTGTGATGTAGTTATACTTGGCGTAGAAGTTTCTGAAATAGACTCTGCAGTACTTGTTACAGGTCCTTGTGATGTAGGTATACTTGGTGTAGACGTTTCTGATGTGGACTCTGTGGTGCTTGTTTCAGATCCTGGTGTTGTAGATATATTCAGTAAAGGTGTTTCTGAAGTGGACCCTGCAGTACTTGTTTCAGACCCTTGTGATGTAGTTATACTTGGTGTAGAAGTTTCTGACATGGATGCTGTGGTGATTGTTTCAGATCCTGGTGTTGTAGATATATTCAGTAAAGTTGTTTCTGAAGTGGACTCTGCAGTACTTGTTTCAGACCCTTGTGATGTAGTTATACTCAGTGTAGAAGTTTCTGATGTGGCTACTGTGGTGCTTGTTTCCGAACCTAGTGTTGTAGATATATTCAGTGAAGTTGTTTCTGATGTGGACTCTGCAGTACTTGTTTCAGAGTCTTGTGATGTAGTTATATTTGGTGTAGAAGTTTCTGATGTGGATACTGTGGTGCTTGCTTCAGATCCTGGTGTTGTAGATATATTCAGTAAAGTTGTTTCTAAAGTGGACTCTGCAGTACTTGTTACATGTCCTTGTGATGTAGTTATACTTGGTGTAGAAGTTTCTGGTGTGGATGCTGTGGTGATTGTTTCAGATCCCGGTGTTGTAGATATATTCAGTGAAGTGGTTTCTGAAGTGGACTCTGCAGTACTTGTTTCAGACCGATGTGATGTAGTTATACTTGGTGTAGAAGTTTCTGAAATGGACTCTGCAGTACTTGTTACAGGTCCTTGTGATGTATTTATACTTGGTGTAGAAGTTTCTGACGTGGATGCTGTGGTGATTGTTTCAGATCCTGGTGTGTTAGATATATTCAGTGAAGTTGTTTCTGAAGTGGACTCTGTAGTTCTTGTTTCAGACCGATGTGATGTAGTTATACTTGGTGTAGAAGTTTCTGAAATGGACTCTGCAGTACTTGTTACAGGTCCTTGTGATGTAGTTATACTTGGTGTAGAAGTTTCTGACGTGGATGCTGTGGTGATTGTTTCAGATCCTGGTGTTGTAGATATATTCAGTGAAGTTGTTTCTGAAGTGGACTCTGCAGTACTTGTTTCATACCGATGTGATGTAGTTATACTTGGTGTAGAAGTTTCTGAAATGGACTCTGCAGTACTTGTTACAGGTCCTTGTGATGTAGTTCTACTTGGTGTAGAAGTTTCTGACGTGGATGCTGTGGTGATTGTTTCAGATCCTGGTGTTGTAGATATATTCAGTGAAGTTGTTTCTGAAGTGGACTCTGCAGTACTTGTTTCAGACCCTTGTGATGTAGTTATACCAGTTGTAGACGTTTCTGATGTGGACTCTGTGGTGCTTGTTTCAGACCCTGGTGTTGCAGTTATATTCAGTAAAGTTGTTTCTGAAGTGGACTCTGTAGTACTTGTTTCAGACCCATGTGATGTAGATATACTTGGTGTAGAAGTTTCTGAAATGGACTCTGCAGTATTTGTTACAGGTCCTTGTGATGTAGTTATACTTGGTGTAGAAGTTCCTGACATGGATGGCGTGGTGATTGTTTCAGATCCTGGTGTTGTAGATATATTCAGTAAAGTTGTATCTGAAGTGGACTCTGCAGTACTTGTTTCAGACCCTTGTGATGTAGTTATACTCAGTGTAGAAGTTTCTGAAGTGGATACTGATGTGCTAGTTTCAGATCCTGGTGTTGTAAAAATATTCAGTGAAGTTGTTTCTGAAGTGGACTCTGCAGTATTTGTTACAGATCCTTGTGATGTAGCTATACTCAGTGTAGAAGTTTCTGATGTGGATACTGTGATGCTTGTTTCCGATCCTGAAGTTGTTTCTGAAGTGGACCCTGCAGTACTTGTTTCAGACCCTTGTGATGTAGTTATACTTGGTGTAGAAGTTTCTGATGTGGCTACTGTGGTGCTTGTTTCCGATCCTGGTGTTGTAGATATATTCAGTAAAGTTGTTTCTGAAGTGGACTCTGTAGTACTTGTTTCAGACCCTTGTGATGTAGTTATACTTGGTGTAGAAGTTTCTGACATGGATGCTGTGGTGATTGTTTCAGATCCTGGTGTTGTAGATATATTCAGTAAAGTTGTTTCTGAAGTGGACTCTGCAGTACTTGTTTCAGACCCTTGTGATGTAGTTATACTTGGTGTAGACGTTTCTGATGTGGACTCTGTGGTGCTTGTTTCAGATCCTGGTGTTGTAGATATATTCAGTAAAGTTGTTTCTGAAGTGGACCCTGCAGTACTTGTTTCAGACCCTTGTGATGTAGTTATACTTGGTGTAGACGTTTCTGATGTGGACACTGTGGTGCTTGTTTCAGATCCTGGTGTTGTAGATATATTTAGTAAAGTTGTTTCTGAAGTTGATTCTGCAGTACTTGTTTCAGACCCTTGTGATGTAGTTATACTTGGTGTAGACGTTTCTGATGTGGACTCTGTGGTGCTTGTTTCAGATCCTGGTGTTGTAGATATATTCAGTAAAGTTGTTTCTGAAGTGGACCCTGCAGTACTTGTTTCAGACCCTTGTGATGTAGTTATACTTGGTGTAGAAGTTTCTGACGTGGATGCTGTGGTGATTGTTTCAGATCCTGGTGTTGTAGATATATTCAGTAAAGTTGTTTCTGAAGTGGACTCTGCAGTACTTGTTTCAGACCCTTGTGATGTAGTTATACTCAGTGTAGAAGTTTCTGATGTGGCTACTGTGGTGCTTGTTTCCGAACCTAGTGTTGTAGATATATTCAGTGAAGTTGTTTCTGATGTGGACTCTGCAGTACTTGTTTCAGAGTATTGTGATGTAGTTATATTTGGTGTAGAAGTTTCTGATGTGGATACTGTGGTGCTTGCTTCAGATCCTGGTGTTGTAGATATATTCAGTAAAGTTGTTTCTAAAGTGGACTCTGCAGTACTTATTACAGGTCCTTGTGATGTAGTTATACTTGGTGTAGAAGTTTCTGGTGTGGATGCTGTGGTGATTGTTTCAGATCCCGGTGTTGTAGATATATTCAGTGAAGTGGTTTCTGAAGTGGACTCTGCAGTACTTGTTTCAGACCGATGTGATGTAGTTATACTTGGTGTAGAAGTTTCTGAAATGGACTCTGCAGTACTTGTTACAGGTCCTTGTGATGTAGTTATACTTGGTGTAGAAGTTTCTGACGTGGATGCTGTGGTGATTGTTTCAGATCCTGGTGTGTTAGATATATTCAGTGAAGTTGTTTCTGAAGTGGACTCTGTAGTTCTTGTTTCAGACCGATGTGATGTAGTTATACTTGGTGTAGAAGTTTCTGAAATGGACTCTGCAGTACTTGTTACAGGTCCTTGTGATGTAGTTATACTTGGTGTAGAAGTTTCTGACGTGGATGCTGTGGTGATTGTTTCAGATCCTGGTGTTGTAGATATATTCAGTGAAGTTGTTTCTGAAGTGGACTCTGCAGTACTTGTTTCAGACCGATGTGATGTAGTTATACTTGGTGTAGAAGTTTCTGAAATGGACTCTGCAGTACTTGTTACAGGTCCTTGTGATGTAGTTCTACTTGGTGTAGAAGTTTCTGACGTGGATGCTGTGGTGATTGTTTCAGATCCTGGTGTTGTAGATATATTCAGTGAAGTTGTTTCTGAAGTGGACTCTGCAGTACTTGTTTCAGACCCTTGTGATGTAGTTATACCAGTTGTAGACGTTTCTGATGTGGATACTGATGTGCTAGTTTCAGATCCTGGTGTTGTAAAAATATTCAGTGAAGTTGTTTCTGAAGTGGACTCTGCAGTATTTGTTACAGATCCTTGAGATGTAGCTATACTCAGTGTAGAAGTTTCTGATGTGGATACTGTGATGCTTGTTTCCGATCCTGAAGTTGTTTCTGAAGTGGACCCTGCAGTACTTGTTTCAGACCCTTGTGATGTAGTTATACTTGGTGTAGAAGTTTCTGATGTGGCTACTGTGGTGCTTGTTTCCGATCCTGGTGTTGTAGATATATTCAGTAAAGTTGTTTCTGAAGTGGACTCTGTAGTACTTGTTTCAGACCCTTGTGATGTAGTTATACTTGGTGTAGAAGTTTCTGATGTGGATACTGTGGTGCTTGTTTCAGATCCTGGTGTTGTAGATATATTCAGTGAAGTTGTTTCTGAAGTGGACTCTGCAGTACTTGTTTCAGACCCTTGTGATGTAGTTATACTGGGTGTAGAAGTTTCTGATGTGGACTCTGTGGTGCTTGTTTCAGATCCTGGTGTTGTAGATATATTCAGTGAAGTTGTTTCTGAAGTGGACCCTGCAGTACTTGTTTCTGACCCTCGTGATGTAGTTATACTTGGTGTAGTAGTTTCTGATGTGGCTACTGTGGTGCTTGTTTCCGATCCTAATGTTGTAGATATATTCAGTAAAGTTGTTTCTGAAATGGACCCTGCAGTACTTGTTTCAGACCCTTGTGATGTAGTTATACTTGGTGTAGAAGTTTCTGATGTGGACTCTGTGGTGCTTGTTTCCGATCCTGGTGTTGTAGATATATTCAGTGAAGTTGTTTCTGAAGTGGACTCTGCAGTACTTGTTACAGGTCCTTGTGATGTGGTTATACTTGGTGTAGAAGTTTCTGGCGTGGATGCTGTGGTGCTTGTTTCAAATCCTGGTGTTGTAGATAAATTCAGTGAAGTTGTTTCTGAAGTGGACTCTGCAGTACTTGTTTCAGACCCTTGTGATGTAGTTATACTTGGTGTAGACATTTCTGATGTGGCTACTGTGGTGCTTGTTTCCGATCCTAGTGTTGTAGATATATTCAGTAAAGTTGTTTCTGAAATGGACTCTGCAGTACTTGTTACAGGTCCTTGTGATGTGGTTATACTTGGTGTAGAAGTTTCTGACGTGGATGCTGTGGTGCTTGTTTCAGATCCTGGTGTTGTAGATATATTCAGTGAAGTTGTTTCTGAAGTGGACTCTGCAGTACTTGTTTCAGACCCTTGTGATGTAGTTATACTCGGTGTAGAAGTTTCTGAAACAGACTCTGTGGTACTTGTTTCAGATCCTTGTGATGTATTTTCTGTTAATGTTGAAGTGGTACCGGGAACAGTCGTTGTTGGATCTGAGGTGCCATCTGGGTAACAGAGCAGAGAAATCATAAAGTCACACATTGGTGTATAAAAGTAATTTATAATGTAGTAATTCCCAGATTTTACTAGTAACATGACGTAAAGTCATGATTTTATTAAAGACACGGAGGCGAGTATTATGCATAACTCTTTCTTTTATTTCCTCAGCAGCAAAGATAGAGGAATATAAATATTATCAAAAATGAAAGAAAAAACTGTACAGGCACAACAGGCAGCCAATCACATAATAGAGGAAGTAGCTATATAAGTCCTGTGTCTCCCACAATCCCCCTCTTTCTTGCGAAAACCGAAGACCAGGTAAGATGAACGATGTCCCACTTGATCCAAACAGGAAACGGGAAACAATGCGATAACTTCAAGCTAAAAAAGATAGAAAAATATGGTAATTTCCAAACTCAAAATTGTAGACTTACCAAAGGAGGAGTCATACATAAAACTGGATTCTGAAATAGAAAATATATAAAAATTAGAAACCAGCATAAAAACGTTCAAAATCATCCAAAACATGATAAAAATACATGATATAAATACATGATCCAAATACAGACCCAATTGAAAACATACCTGCATAGTATCGAAGCATCTCCTATCCCAAATCCACACCGGGAGGGTGGGAGGGAATAATACTTGCCTCCGTGTCTTTAATAAAATCATGACTTTACGTCATGTTACTAGTAAAATCTGGGAATTTTATTAAAGACACGGAGGATCATATTATGCAAGTTCAAAGCTCTGCTATCACCTGAGATGCGATGTGTTCAATTGGTCTGAAATAGAAGTCCCTGAAGGTTGATTCTCGGGACCAGTCCGCTGCGCGCATGATGTCCTCCAGACGGCAACCAACTGTGGATGCCTTCGAGGCCATAGCACCTCGTACAGAATGAGGTGTAAAGATAGACGTGTCTATACCCGCTAGAGATAAAAGCCAACGAATCCAACGCGCTAGAGTCGGTGTCGAAACCGGCCGATGAGGAGCCTTAAAGGAAATGAATAGGGGTTGTCGGTCAGACGAACACAACGTTCGCGTAGCATCCAGATAGGCCTTCAAACAATCCACCGGACAGAGTGCCGAGAAGCTAGGATATACGAAGGATTTGGATGCCGACTTAGTCCTCCTAGATATGTTGAAAGTAACGCCTTCAGGAGTAAACACAAAGGCACCCCAGTCAAGAGCCCTGACATCGGAGACTCTCTTACAAGAGATCAGGCAAAGCAGCATAACCATCTTGGAGGATAGCTGCTTAAGGGTCAAGTCATGGTTAGGATACCACGCCGACAGGAACCGCAACATTATGTTGACATCCCAAAAGGCCGAAAAATGCGACCTAGGTGGACGGACGAGTCGAATACCCTTGAGAAGGCGGCATACAAAAGGATGTTTGCCGACGGGTAAACCTTCCAAACCGCCGTGACCGGCAGATATGGCCGAACGAAAAACATTGATAGTTCTGTACGCCTTGCCCGAGTCGAACAGGGCTGTGAGAAACTCCAGGATCAAATGGAGAGGGGCAGATATGGGATCCACTGCCCGTTCCATGCACCAACCAGACCAAGACTTCCATGCAGCTCGGTAAGCTGATCGCGTGCCCGGAGCCCAGGCGTTATCGAGGAGCAAGAGAGTCGTCTGTGGAACGTCAGGGACAACCCAGCGTCCCCTGAAAGGAACCACGCTACCAGGGGCAACTGGTGCCGTAATACCAATTCGTGCGAGTTCCCATCCGGATCCAGAAGGAGGTCCTGAAAGTTCGGTAATAGACGAGGGAAGTCTATAGACAACTCCATCAGTCGAGGGAACCACAGACGGGATCTCCACAGAGGGGTGATCAGAGCCAGACAGCAGTCGTGACGAACCAGCTTCGAGATTGTGCGAGCAATCATGTTGAATGGAGGGAAGGCATACAGGCGGCCCGGCGGCCATTCCTGAAGAAAGGCATCCTTCGCCACAGCCGCCGGGTCCGGTCTCCAACTGTAGAACTTCGGCTATTGAGTGTTCAGGCGAGAGGCGAATAGGTCCATCTCGAATCGCCCCCACAACCCGGTTAGGCTTTGGAAGACCGAGGCGTGCAAGCGCCAGTCTCCCGAGTCTCTTAAATGTCTGGAGTTCCAATCCGCACCCGAATTGTCCAGACCCGGAATATGTTCCGCCGTCACCGAAACGTTGTTGAAAAGGCAGAACTGCCACAAATCCTTCGCCAAGAGAGCCAACATCCTGGACTTGGTGCCGCCCAGGTGATTTATGTACCAGACCGCCGATACGTTGTCTAACTTGAGGAGAACGCAACAATTCGCCCTTCCAGGGGTAAGGCTGCAAATCGCAAAGGCTCCCGCCAGAAGTTCTAGGCAGTTGATGTGCAACGACTTCTCTGTGTCGGACCATCTGCCTCCTGTGGAAACGTCGCCACAACGAGCACCCCAGCCGTGCAAGCTGGCATCTGATTCTATGATCACGTCCGGAATGGAACCGAAAATCGCCCTTCCGTTCCAGGCTTCCATGTGTGCTAGCCACCATACCAGCTCGTCTATGGATTCCTCATCCAAACATATCCGAGATTCGTAGGAGTGACCCGAACGTAGGTGTGACCCCTTGAGCCGCTGGAGGGCCCGGTAATGCAAAGGGCCTGGGAATATCGCCTGAATGGAGGAGGCCAGTAGACCGATGATCCTTGCCAACTGTCGAACCGATAAGTCCGAAGCACGAAGAGCTCGACGAAGCTCCTTCTGGATGGCTTTCATCTTGGATTCCGGCAAGTACAGGAACTGCCGTATGGAATCCACCTGGAACCCCAAAAACTCCATAGACTGGGCGGGGGTCAGGACCGACTTGTCCCAGTTGATCAGAAAACCTAGGTTCTGTAAAAGGTTGACTGTCCAGTCCAAATGCAGTCTCAGGCATTCCAACGATGACATGATCAGGATGTCGTCCAGGTAAATAATCAGTCGAACCCCACGAGTACGGAGGTACAACACCACCGGCTTCATTACCTTGGTGAAACACCAAGGGGCCGAGGAGAGACCGAATGGCAGGCATGTAAAACGCCAATGCCGTCCGTGCCAGGTGAAGTGTAAGTAGTCCCTGGACTCTACTGCTATTGGAACCGTGAAGTACGCGTCCTTCAGGTCCAACTTGGCCATCCAATCCGACTGTCTCAGAAGGTCTCTGAGACAATGAATGCCTTCCATCTGAAAGTGTTGGTAGCGGAGGAAAGCGTTGAGAGGGCGAAGATTTATCACTGGGCGGACTCCGCCCCCTTTCTTGGGCACTAGGAAGAGATTGCTCGTAAAGCCTGGAGTGGCGAACGGCAATTCCTCGATGGCGCCTTTCGAGAACATCTCCTCGACTTCTGCGGAGATCATCGCGTCCTGCTCCTGTGGGAGAGACAATTCCCTGGGGGCAGACATTTGAACAGGCAGGGAGACAAACTCCAGTTGATAACCCTTTACGCATTGCAGAACCCAAGCATCTGAGGTTATATCTGCCCACCTTAGGTAGAATAAAGCCAGCCTCCCCGCCACCCGAACCTGATCGAGAGGGGAAGAAAGGGTACTCACCATAAGGGCGTCTGCCCGAAGACCCACCACGGGGGTATCTGGAGCCCCACGATCTCCCTCTTGCCGGAAAGAAGGGAAGCGTTTTCGGATCTTGGAACCCTCCGGAGGGGAAAAAGGAACCTCTGGTGGCACGGAACGAGCCTCGGAAACCACGGCCGGGTGGACGGTTCCTGCTACGCCCGGCCCCTCCGAAAACCTTGGGCGCGAATACGCGCTTCATATTTGCCTGCGCCTTGTCGATCGCCGTAAATGTTTTGACATAAGATCCCATGTCTTTCACGAAGGATGTGCCGAACAACATCCCCTCATCGGCTGAATCAGGTTCAGCTACGGTCATAGCGGCCAGTTTAGGGTCTATTTTTAAGAGAATTGCCTTGCGTCTCTCGGAAGACATGGCCGTGTTAGCATTCCCTATAAGGCAGATAGCCCGCTGGACCCACCCGATGGCCACATCGACATCCAAAACAGAGTCACCAGTACGAGTGGCGTCAAGAAGCTCATACAGCTTTGACAGGGGGCCCAGCGTATCTAGGATCTTGTCTTGGCACCCTTTCAGGGAGTGATCAAGACCCTTCTTAGGTTTCCACCCAGACTTATTTAAAAATTGGGCAATTTGAGGGTCAACGTCTGGGGTCTTACAGGCAGCGCCAGGGAGGGAAGGTCGTGGGCATTCGGCACGAAATTTATTGCGGCCTTCCTTGGACAGAGGTGTGCGTATTCGTTTAGCCACATATTGGGCGATATGGTCCGGAGGGACCCATTCAGCAGACCGCGGGTGACGTAGGTCGTCCGGGTCAAACAGGGGGTTACCCTGTGGGTCTAAAAGCCCTTTATTATCATCCCCAGCAGGGCCTGGCACTTTCCCTCGGGGGTTGGCAGAGGACCCAGAAGGGGTTACACCCATAGGGGGTTGATCCTCGCCTGACTCGCCCTCAACATAGGAGTCATACTCCATAATATCGGAATCATCTTCCACACTCCGGTCGGTATCCGACCCATTATCCAGGGCTCTAGCCCGTTTCCACAATCTAGCATCTTTAGCCCGGCCAGGGGCTCTTGTGCACGTGGGATGCGCGCTATCTGCGACCACCAGAGGCGTGTCAGTCATGGCAGGCAAAGCCTGCATCGAGGAGTGGGAGCCGATATGTCGAGATTTTGCCTTCGCCTTACGGGCACCCGGCACAGTTTGGGCAGGGGAAGGGGACCCCACACCCAGGGGGGTAGGGGTAGCCATGGAAGGTAAAAACACAGAGTGAAGTGACTGGGTAAAGGAGGATGAAACAGCCCCCATAGCGGAGGCAATAGCCTTTTGAAGGGAGGAAGCCATAGTGGCCTCTAATAAGGCCTGGAACTCCTGAGAGGCTATAGCACCCTAGGGTTATCTATTGGGAAATCCCCAGAGGGGTCAGTAGGCCCATCCTTACTATCCTGCATAATGAGGCACTAGAGAAAAAATGGGCACTAATATAAGCCTAAAAGGAAACACCAGAAATGGGTTGATTAACCCAGCAGAACAGAATACAAGCTAAAACCTGATCGTTGGTGTAGCAGGGGAACCCGGAGAAGAACAGGGACCGACCGCACGGCAGAAACAGGGTGATGCGAGTGACCGCCCAAAATGGCCGCCGCATGTGTCAGAGTGCGAGAGGGGAACGAGCACAACTCAGCCGCGGTCGCAGGGGGAAGGACCGTCGGGGCAGAGTAACAGCACTGAGAAGCGAGTAGAGAAACAGGGACGGGAGGGAGGGGAAAAACAGCCCGCGGCGGCGGGCAAAGTCCCAGGGGAACCCCCAAATACACCAACGATGTAGGTAACAGAAAATATCAACAGCGAATAAATACAATAATAATAGCAATAAGCATAAATCAAAAACATGAACCACAAGTAAACATCACAAAACAAAATGCAATGAGTAGGAGAGCTCAAGTAAGATACTTAGCTGTCTGAGGAAGCAGCAAAGAAAGAGGAGGATTGTGGGAGACACAGGACTTATATAGCTACTTCCTCTATTATGTGATTGGCTGCCTGTTGTGCCTGTACAGTTTTTTCTTTCATTTTTGATAATATTTATATTCCTCTATCTTTGCTGCTGAGGAAATAAAAGAAAGAGTTATGCATAATATGAGCCTCCGTGTCTTTAATAAAATATACAACATACAGTTTTAATGTATTGATGTCTTTGCAATCATACAATGTATCTGCATAAGAAATCCTCACTCTTGATGGTTTAAAGAGTATACATGAGTAGAATCACTTTTTTAAGGAACTGTTTGGCATGATTCTCTTTGGAAATTTTATCTCTATGTAATTTAATTTGCCAATGTTGCTGTGTATTAAAGCATTGAAATAATGCTGTAGCATTGAACACAATGTGAGATTATTACTGCATATATTATGGTACTATGCCTCATACAGTGCTAGATACTCCACTATAGAGGCACTGTAATAACACGAGGCACAGCAGTAAACTCTTATGATGGACCTGTTTCTGTATAATTTATTTACTTGTATAGCTGTAAAATTTAAATTAAAGAAAATGTTTCCATGATAAAATATTACTTTTTAAAGATTTTACATATGCACCCAATGGCTTAAAGCAACAATTAAATCACCTCAATTAATAATTATTAGTTGGGAAACCAAAAGGAACATGCCAATAATTATTGTAGCAGTCCTCCACATATATGTTTTTTTAAATATATTCCATATTTTCCCCTACTAGTGAAATATATCTTTCAATCTGAAAGTAAGTCGAAGATTTATGCAATGAATGGTCTCTAAAATCAGGACTTGGTTTAATATTTTTGGATTAACTGTTCAAATGATTTAATATATTTGGAAAAAACAAATTAAAATAATTAATATTTAAAAATGTTATATGTATTTTTTTTATATTGGTATATTTTTTGTATGATATATGTTTGATGTTTAATATTTTAACCTTTTTGAAAAAAAAAATATTTTAAAAGTTTATCTAAAATTATCAATTTATTTTAAAAGCTTATTTAAAAATATCAGTACTTGATGTAATTTGTTTGAATCAGAATCAGAAAGAAATAAAATTAATAAAAAAAAACTTTTCAATGATTTATTTGCAAAAAATTGCCACTGGCTTTCATGGTGACTTCTGTAGATAAATCATTTTGAATTTTTTTTTTTTCTCAAAGAATGAAATTATTTCTAATTCTGTTTCAAACTAATTAAATCAAAATCTTAGAACTGACTAGCTAATTGATTAGTAGAGGTTTGTGTATGTTTTCCAGTCAGTGGGTGAATGTCTTCGGCCGATGGAGGCTAATTGAAAAATTCATTAGGATTTAGGATTTTTAAGTTTACTATTTTCTTGTTCAATACGCACTTATATATTTTATAGTTGCAACATAAAGGAACACCACGATCACTATTTTTGTGCACTGCCATAGGAAATGTGTTATTCCTACTACCCCTTCAAATATCAGATCTCTCTTTAATAGAATCTCAATTATATATTGTTATCTCTTTGTTTAGAGTTTTGCTTTTACATGGATATCAGTTGCGGTACTTACCTGTGCATTGTCTACCAGGATTGGTTGTATTATTATCCACCGTTCCTGGGATGCACTGACATTCATAGCTTCCCAGGGTGTTCTTACAAGTTGCCAAAGATGAACAGGTATTTGTAGTATTAGATGCACATTCATCGATATCTGGAAAAATACAAATTTCATAATCAATCTGTAGAATTCAGTAATAAAGTAAAAAGAGAGAACTGTGATAAAAAAGGCCATTATAAGTGGCAGATATTTCACCCATAACGAGATGGTTCTATACAGTTAACACCAAAATCTGCCCCACAGCAAATAAAGCCTTCAAAAAGATTTATTGAGGAAAAATAAGTGACTCACTTTTCTTCTGTAGATTTTAATTTAGATATTTTTCTTTGATCACTTTTTCCAACCAACATGTTTGTCATAGCTAGTGCGTTTGGTTTTGGTTGTTTGTGGTGGGGCAGGGTAGGGGATGCACATCTTGAATCTTAACATTAAGTAAGCCGATGGAGGCTAATTAAAAAATTCATTTTTTTTAATCTTAACATTAAGTAAAGCGGATCCAAATATTCCTCTTACCTTCACAAAATCTTCCAGGGACACTGGGGCTGGTACCGCTATATCCTGGCAAACACTGACAAGGAACCAAGCTATAACTAGTGCATGTGGCAAATTGCGAGCAACCAGCTTGTCCAGAGACACATATGTCTGTTTCTGTAAAAATAAAAAAAGGAAGGATTTATAGGTGACAAAATCCGAACTATAAACATTAGTAAAATGAAGAAAAGGAAAAGGTTCCATCTCATACATACAAAAATGTGTATAAATTACTGGATTTGAGGTTATTTATATATACATTGTAAATTCAAGACTCTGGACGTCTGGAAACTTGTCTTGTGAAAAATGCACACTGTAGCGAAAGCCACTTCGCCACTGTGTTTTGGAGGGGGCTGCTTGCCCGCCTCTTACCCTGTGACTACGGTCCCTGGGCGATTTGGCCCTTTATGCACGGTATTTGGGCATACTGTGGGTTATTGGGCTGCCCCAGGATTATGGGCCCTCTCATCAGCCCATACGAAACTTAAACCCCATGGCGTTTGAACTGTGTTTGTGGCATCTGAGCGCTGTTTGGATATGTTGAGCGCTCAGATCCAAGCCATCTGGGGATGGGTTGAATGTGGGGGTTCTGTTTAGTATAACAGGAGTTATGTATTGTTATGTCTTTTGGTGGTTGCTGGTAACATGTGATTAATGGAGGCTGTGTTTGTCCCTGGATATAATTAAATCAGCTTCTCCATTGTCTCCAGGATAGAGGTGTTACGGACCGTTTCAGCATAAAAGGGGAAAAATCGGTTTAGGCGATAATCCCCTTTTCCCCAAAAAGGCACAGCTACTGTAAAAGCACCAAAACTCACGAACTGGATATAGATGAATAAGGTAGCACTCCAGCTGGAACCTCACGAATAGCTGCTAGCAGATGAATAGGAAAAGCAGACATCAGCTTACACTCCTTAGCAATCAATCTCCAACAGCATACAGTGAATCCCCCCAAGAACGAGACAAGGCTCCGTGTTGAAGGTCAAGCAGTGGTCTGTTTATTCAGGGCTACCTGCCCCTGTATTTATGCAGGTCTCCCACCTGGTGGACACTCCCCTAGGGGACCAGATGGAAGACTGAAACAGCAGACAGACATGTATCATTTTCGTACACACAGCCACAATACTTTCCCACAATGCATCCTGGTTTCCTCCTCCCTGCCCTGGAGATAATTAATGAAGTAATTCAATTATCTCCTAAGACAAAGGCCAGACTCCATTATGCACATGGTGACACAGAAACAGACTATCCCTTTAAAATACATACAGACACATTTTATACACAAAACACAGACATGTAACATATCCCCAGATAGCTCAGGTCTGGGCGCACATTATTAGGTGAATGGCACCCAGATCACACAAATACATTTTAATTGCCATGGAGCCAAAGTCTTTAATTATACGAACAGGCTCCATGGCATTGCTATCTGGGTTACTACAGTTCACATAAAACATAAAATACCGAATTCCCTGCATTCACCAAATCCATACGAATTAGAACCAGGGGCTGGAGGTTCAGCGGTGCCTGCACGTAAAAGTGTCCGATTTTGGTGCATGAAAGCCGGGCAGAAAAGTGCTGCTGGGGGGCAGGGACAACTACCTGTGCCCCCTGTAACTCAGCCTGCCGCTGGGGAGGGAGGCCACTGCTCTCCTCTCCCTGTACTTCACATTGCCCTCCTGGCATATCACTCTGCTGCTGGGGGGCAGGAACAACTACCTCTGCCCCCTGTAACTCAGCCTGCCGCTGGGGAGGGAGGACGCTGCTCTCCTCTCCCTGCACTTCACATTGCCCTCCTGGCATATCACTCTGCTGCTGGGGGGCAGGAACAACTACCTCTGCCCCCTGTAACTCAGCCTGCCGCTGGGGAGGGAGGACGCTGCTCTCCTCTCCCTGCACTTTACACTGCCGCTGGGGAATGGAGACTGGGCTCCCAATTCCCTGCAGGCTCGGTGGAGAGACCTCGGTCCCATCTCCACTGGCCACCTGGGGTTCTTCCCAGTAAAATTGTACAATATCTTCCCAGCTGAAGGGGTCTGGATCTGGGTCTGCGCTTCCCTGTTGAGCCTTCTCACTGGAGTGGAACAGATTTTGGTAGTCCTGTTCCAGCTCCATCTCTCGGGTTACTAGGTGGACCAGGTCTTGCTCAATTTCATGAGTGTCGTCCCAGTCATACCTGCTCTCCCTCCACTCAAAGAGATCACTGAACCGGGCTTGTGTGGGGCTCCCAAATTCAGGCTCTGAGAAAGACTCCCATAACAAGCCAGGACCATCAAACTCCTCTCCCTCTGGCTTGTCATGCTCGGCTGTCCAGGGCAGGTGCTGTGCAACATACCACCAAAGCGCCTGGTAGGCATCCTCCAGCCACATCTCCTGCCATACCCGGAGCTCCAGTTCTTTTACCCATTCCTCCCTGGGCTGCTCTCCCAGGAAGGGCATCCGCAGGGCTAGTCGCTCCTGCAAACGCTGATCTTCCTTGGGAAGTCTCTCACCTCGTTGGTATTCCACAATGTCCAGTGCCTGGTACCAGATGCCTTTCCTTAATGCCTCCCGGTCATCCATGTCACCCTCATCGTACTCCACTGCTGGTTCAATGCTGTTGCTTTTAGGGTCGCTGTCCTGGGACATGCGTTGCCCTCAAATTGTAAAATCCAGAGTAATGGTGTCTCCTGTAGCTGTCCTTCTGGCTGTAGGAACGATCCCGCCGCTTGCCACCAATTGTTACGGACCGTTTCAGCATAAAAGGGGAAAAATCGGTTTAGGCGATAATCCCCTTTTCCCCAAAAAGGCACAGCTACTGTAAAAGCACCAAAACTCACGAACTGGATATAGATGAATAAGGTAGCACTCCAGCTGGAACCTCACGAATAGCTGCTAGCAGATGAATAGGAAAAGCAGACATCAGCTTACACTCCTTAGCAATCAATCTCCAACAGCATACAGTGAATCCCCCCAAGAACGAGACAAGGCTCCGTGTTGAAGGTCAAGCAGTGGTCTGTTTATTCAGGGCTACCTGCCCCTGTATTTATGCAGGTCTCCCACCTGGTGGACACTCCCCTAGGGGACCAGATGGAAGACTGAAACAGCAGACAGACATGTATCATTTTCGTACACACAGCCACAATACTTTCCCACAATGCATCCTGGTTTCCTCCTCCCTGCCCTGGAGATAATTAATGAAGTAATTCAATTATCTCCTAAGACAAAGGCCAGACTCCATTATGCACATGGTGACACAGAAACAGACTATCCCTTTAAAATACATACAGACACATTTTATACACAAAACACAGACATGTAACATATCCCCAGATAGCTCAGGTCTGGGCGCACATTATTAGGTGAATGGCACCCAGATCACACAAATACATTTTAATTGCCATGGAGCCAAAGTCTTTAATTATACGAACAGGCTCCATGGCATTGCTATCTGGGTTACTACAGTTCACATAAAACATAAAATACCGAATTCCCTGCATTCACCAAATCCATACGAATTAGAACCAGGGGCTGGAGGTTCAGCGGTGCCTGCACGTAAAAGTGTCCGATTTTGGTGCATGAAAGCCGGGCAGAAAAGTGTTGGCTGCCCGGGGAGCTCCAGAACAGCGCCACCTAGCGGCCGCTAAGTGTAACAGCGGCCACACAGTTAACAGGCAATTAACCGCAGCTTCAGGGAGGTAAATTGGCAGCACACTCCAGCTTCTGGGTGGCCAATTAACAACGCCGGCCGGCTTCCCACGGCTCTGGGGAGGTTGGTGAACGGCTGTTTGTTCGGTAGATGAAATCTACCGAACTGCTGTGCAGAAAGGGAGAAATAAATCCTTCTGCACAGTAAAATTAACCCTTTAGCTGCCGGTCCATAATCCAAAGGCAGCAGGCGGGCAACCAGGCTCCTCCAATACAATGTGGCGAGATTGGTTTCGTCACAAGAGGATTCTGTGGAACTAGTTTGAGCTGGAAAAACCATGCTTCCAGAAGGTCAAATGCACATTTGTACTAACTTTTGAACCCCTGGTCCAATTCTTATGATTTTTGAGTATGTTGTTCCCCCGAATGTATTGATTATGCGAATGTGATGTATATTTTGGGAGTTATGACTGTTGTGTAAAAACTGTATTTTCCCTACCTATGATAATTGTATTTTCCTGTGTGTACAGATAATTAGTTTACAGGTAGAAGGGAGGGCTATGTGTGGGATGTAACTATTGTGTGATTGGTTAATGTACGTTACTGTGTGTGTCCCTCCCCTTCATGGGAGCACCTAATAAAAAGGGCTGCAAGCTAGCAGCCAGACAGTTCTATTTTTACCCTCAACTTGAGTCCTGTCTCTTATTGGGGGAATCTGCTACAAGGGATTGCTATGCTAGGCATATTCCCTTGCTATAATCACTGAGCTCTTGTAAGAGCTTGTTCCTGCTTCGTTCTGAAGGGAGATAGCTGCAGCCTGCGGTGCTTATGGTGTCTGGTGCAGTGCTTGGAGTCCTCTGGAAGCGCTAGGAGCATCTTTTAACGGAGGTACCCAGTCGGGGTGCCAGTGGATCCGTTACATTGGTGGCAGCGGTGGGATGGCGTCCTAGTGCGAGAAGCAGCTCAGAGACACCGGTAACATGTGGAGTTGTGCAGCGTCCCTATCTTCAGCAACATAATGGAACCAGCAGTGGCTACAGCAAGCATGGCGTATAGCTACTCCGTACTGGAGTTTGGCACGATGGTAGGGTTGCACCTGAAGTTTTACGGACCCAATCCAGAGGAGAAATTCGTGCGGTTCGTGTGGGGCATGGTGACCCGGAACCTACAACACAGGGCGTTGAGGGAAGGCCAGTGGGCACGTTGGGAGAAACTCCAGCCACAGGTAGACTGGGACGAGGAAGAAACCGAGGTGGCCGGTGGAGATGGGACCGAGGTCTCTCTACCGGCCCTACAGGGATGCTGGGCACCCGGCCCAGATCATCAGCGGCAGTATGTTTTACAGGGAGGGGAGACAGTCGGTCTCACTCCCCAGCGGCAGAATGTGTTATTGGAGGAAGAGACAACCGGTCTCCCTCCCCAACAGCAACCAGTGGTACCCGAGGTAGAGGACCTCATAGACTGGTCCTGGGAGGACCCCCTGCAGGCAGGTGGAGATGGGACCGAGATCTCTCCACCGGCCCTACAGGGATGCTGGGCAACCGGCCCAGATCCCCAACTAGAGCTGGAGTTACAGAAAGTAGAGAGCATCGACCTCCCCCCCCAGCAGCAGCCGGAGTACCAGGGGGAGGTAAGTGATATTTCTCCTCCCCAGTCAACTCCTTTGTTCCCTGACCCCCCAGCAGAAGAGCTGGCAACTGGGCAGAGCGCCGCTGGCCTCTGTCCTCCCTTGTTTCCTTCCCCTGAGCCTGACTTTCTACAGGCTGCCCCAGCGGAAGAGCTGACAACTGGGCAGAGCGCCGCTGGCCTCTGTCCTTCCTGTTTTCCTTAACCTGAGACTACCCCAGCTCTGACCCCGGAGCAGAGCACATCGGGCATCTGGCCCCCAAGTACTCACAGCCATTTGCCCAGCAAGGCCGAGGGTGCCACAGTTTCACCCCACAACTTGGGACCTACAGGCCAGTATGACTTATTGTGGGGGGGCTATTCTGTTAATTCTTTATTGTGGGGGGCTACACTGCTAAATTTGTTTTGTGGGTGGGCTACTCTGCTAATTTTGTTTTATGGGTGGGCTGCCCGACTAATCTAGGTACTGACCGGCAGAAGGTCAGGTACCTGGTTAGTCTACCCCCGAATGGGAAGATATGTAGCGAAAGCCACTTCGCCACTGTGTTTTGGAGGGGGCTGCTTGCCAGCCTCTTACCCTTTGACTACGGTCCCTGGGCGATTTGGCCCTTTATGCACGGTATTTGGGCATACTGTGGGTTATTGGGCTGCCCCAGGATTATGGGCCCTCTCATCAGCCCATACGAAACTTAAACCCCATGGCGTTTGAACTGTGTTTGTGGCATCTGAGCGCTGTTTGGATATGTTGAGCGTTCAGATCCAAGCCATCTGGGGAATGTGGGGGTTCTGTTTAGTATAACAGGAGTTATGTATTGTTATGTCTTTTGGTGGTTGCTGGTAACATGTGATTAATGGAGGCTGTGTTTGTCCCTGGATATAATTAAATCAGCTTCTCCATTGTCTCCAGGATAGAGGATTCTGTGGAACTAGTTTGAGCTGGAAAAACCATGCTTCCAGAAGGTCAAATGCACATTTGTACTAACTTTTGAACCCCTGGTCCAATTCGTATGATTATTGAGTATGTTGTTCCCCCGAATGGATTGATTGTGAATATGTATTTTTATGCGAATGTGATGTATATTTTGGGAGTTATGAATGTTGTGTAAAAACTGTATTTTCCCTACCTATGATAATTGTATTTTCCTGTGTGTACAGATAATTAGTTTACAGGTAGAAGGGAGGGCTATGTGTGGGATGTAACTATTGTGTGATTGGTTAATGTACGTTACTGTGTGTGTCCCTCCCCTTCATGGGAGCACCCAATAAAAAGGGCTGCAAGCTAGCAGCCAGACAGTTCTATTTTTACCCTCAACTTGAGTCCTGTCTCTTATTGGGGGAATCTGCTACAAGGGATTGCTATGCTAGGCATATTCCCTTGCTATAATCACTGAGCTCTTGTAAGAGCTTGTTCCTGCTTCATTCTGAAGGGAGATAGCTGCAGCCTGCGGTGCTTATGGTGTCTGGTGGAGTGCTTGGAGTCCTCTGGAAGCGCTAGGAGCATCTTTCAATGGAGGTACCAAGTCGGGGTGCCAGTGGATCCGTTACACACACGATGGTTGGAAGCAAAGAATGGTCAGTATTGTAGTATAAATCTCACTAAACTAAACTCTAAGGTACAGAATTCAATGGAAACAACAATGTGAGTGACTCCTAGCTTCCCTGGAGTTTGTTCATCTTTCTTTATTTTGTCTCTCTCTCTCTCTCTCTCTCTTTCCCTTAGTAACAAAAACATTATGCAAAAGAAAGTTGCAGAATAAAACTTATACCTGTAAAATTAAATGAATCTAATTGAAGAGTGCTGTTTTCTAATGCTTCTGAAAAAGTGGTGGAAATATCACTTAGAGTCAAGTTTTCGGCTGGGTCCGTGGCAATGCTAAAGTTTACAACAACACTTCCTTGTTCAATACTGGTGATGTCGATGCGCATTTTCCCAGAATTAACCAATTCTTTGCTTTTCTGATCCAGATTGCTTGTTACCTGCAAATCATAATTACAAATTAAAAAAAATAAACACAAAGCAAAAGTAAAGCATTGATTGAAAAAGAACTTTGTGGGGGCGGAGCTAAGCAACCGAGAGGGAAATTCGCATGGAGCATGCGCTCCGACACAACCAGGCCCAAACTTACCAAAATCCAATGTGGCGGAACCACCCTCGCCACTGAGAACTGGAGAAGCCTGGTTGCTAGCCTCCTGCCCAGTGATTATGGTCCCTGGGAGATATTGCCCTTTAACCCCTTAAGGACCAAACTTCTGGAATAAAAAGGAATCATGACATGTCACACATGTCATGTGTCCTTAAGGGGTTAAGGGACTGAATTGGGGCTTATGGACTGCTACCATAATGTACTGACCCTTTAAGAACTACTTTTGGGCAGGTGGATTGTATTATACTGTCCCTAGCTCTTTAAATACTTTGGGGACAGATTGGTACTTTTGTATATGGCACTTTGGACACATTCGAAGCTGTCGAAGCTGTCGAAGCTGTCGAAGCTGTCGAAGCGGTCGAAGCGGTCGAAGCGGTCGAAGCGGTCGAAGCTGTCGAAGCGGTCGAAGCTGTCGAAGCGGTCGAAGCTGTCGAAGCGGTCGAAGCTGTCGAAGCTGTCGAAGCGGTCGAAGCAATCGAAGCGGTCGAAGTGGTCGAAGCTGTCGAAGTTACCGAAGTTGTCGAAGTCGTCGAAGTGGCCGGTATCGGACAAAGGACCACGTGGCGGCGGCCATTTTAACTTCGAACACTGCCGACCCTTAACATCAACTCCACTTCGACACTTCGACTAAAGTCGAAGTTCAGGCACACTTCGAATGGGACTTAGCCGTTTTTATGCCAGGAATTGACCGACCGCACAGCCCAAATCTATGGAACTGTTTTGGGCAAGAAAATGTGCTCGCGGTCGGTCATAAAAGGACTTCCGTGTAACTTTTGATCCACTGGAGGGATTTGCCTGAATTTTGGAAGTGTTTATGTTTAAAGTATGCTGAGTCTGAATATGTGATTTGTATGTGAATGTGATGTATGGTTTTGAAGTTACAGATATTGTGTAAAAGTTATGTTTTAAACTGTATAATAAGTGGATTATCTCTCAGGCTAAGGGGAGGGGATGTGTGGGTTGTACCATATCTCGGATTGGTTATTTTATGCCTCCCCCTGGGTGTGGCCTGTATGTGTGAGATGGAAATAAAAGCCAGGCTGGATGAGCCAGTCGAGAGTTCCTGTTTTACCCTCAAAGTGATGTGTCGTCTCATTATTGGGGGAAAGATTTATTGCATGCTGTTCCAGTTGACTGCTAGGAGTACAAGCCTATTCGTATGGTTCCTATTCAATGGTCTACAGCATTCATATGCTTGGGAGAATTTAAAGGTTTCTCGGATTCGGTGATTGTGGTGTCTGCCAGAGTGCTTGGAGTCCTCAGGAAGCGCTAGGAGCATCCATTAACGGAGGTACCCGGTCGGGGTGCCAGGCGATCCGTTACATCCAGCATTTGGCAACACTTATTCCAGAGGATACCCCAACAGACGAATTGCCACACATACTAAGGCACTTGCTGACAGCCCTGCTACCACCGCGACAGGCCAAAACAACGCAGTTAGATGGCTTCTTCCGAGCCCCAAAACCAGCTAAGGCACCTACCGCAACACCCAGAGATCTTATCATAAAATTAAGGACAAGATGGCGGCCGTGGCGGCGACCAGGGGAAGCTCACCCCATCAGTTTGAGGCGATGAATCTATCATTCTACGCGGACCTAACTGGCAGCACACTCTCCTGGAGATGGTCCCTCAAACCATTCACCATGCTGTTGAGGCAGAAAAACATACTCTACAAGTGGCTGATGACCCGAGCCTTATGGATCCAGAAAGGAGAAACAAAGCACACAGTAAGCACCCTCACAGAAGCAGCGGCGCTGTTACCTGTCCTGGGGCTGCCGATGGACTCACTACACCCCGCTGCAACCCAAAGCGCTACCACCTCGACGCATTATTGGAACCCTGATCAGGTGACCCCCTTCGTCCCACGAGGTTCGACCCGGGAAAAACATGATTCGGCAACAACCTGAAATCTACAGGCGAGAGCCACCACCCTAAGGACATTGCACTAAAGCATGAGTTTTTATACTTTCTCTGTTTTCAACGTTAACCTTTGAATGTTTTAATGTTAACATGACGACTAACCACACTCTCAACACATCTGACTAGACGGCCGGTGGGCCATGAACCACTACCCTCCCCCCCACGCCTGACAGAACTTACACAGGACTTGCAACCCAACCCTACAGAGACAGGCGACGCACCAAGCAAGACACTAAGCGACATGACATCCCACTACAGGGAACATGTCATTTAAAAGCACCACTCACTATTAAACTTCCCGGGTTATACCAGGCATACCGAACAGGTCAGACACAAGTTTACATGCATACACGCAGTACACACTGCTTATTCCATTCAAACCTCACCTAGCCAAGTGTACAGCGGGGACAATAAGCTCACACAGGACACCCTGGATGCAACCTCGAGCTGTAGAGACCACTATGTATAATGCGACCAAAACCAAAAATGTGCATGATACGACAAGCCATGCAATGTTGCCGACTGTTTATTGTTTAATGTTGCAAAGCTGTTGTGGCAATGTGACTATATGTGTTACTCTACGCACAACCAAAATAAAGAATTACAAAAAAAAAAAGAAAAATAACTTGGCTGCGAATGTATTCTTTAGTTAGTGTATTGTTTTGTTTTGCTACATATTTTTCTTTTTTTTTTCTACATGCAGTTACTATATTCTTGGATATTAAAAGTATCAGAATGTTGAGAAGCTTTCTAATTTTATGTAGTTTTTTTTTTTTATTTTAAATAAATGCCTCCGTTTAGGCTAGCCAATTTTTTCCTTCTGTGAAGCTTGACTGTGCCCTCCATGGAAAGTTTTATTTTAGTTTTTACATTAGCAATTATTATATAACCACGTTAAAACATTTTATCCCATGGAAACAATGTCAAGATGGTTTATTTGTGCAGAATAATTAATGTGAAACAGTTCTATAATTTCACACTCACCTCTTGTATAAAGTTGTCAGTGAAATTTTTATATTCAGCACTACTTATATTTTTAAATTGTTCGTTGAATTCTTCATTTATCGTAACTTTTGCAGAAAATGATACTCCGGCTGTAGAAACAAGGAACACATATGATTTAATATTGTAGTTTTTGTTTATCATTTAAGATCATAGTATGCTTCTATTTCATAAGTACCATATTACCATATTTTATTTTATTAGACTGTTATTGAACATCTACAAATTTGGCTTTGGGATGCAACTCTCTTATTCAGTTGTTAAGCTAAGTTGCCTGGACTTTTAGGTCCATATATATATATATATATATATATATATATATATATATATATATATATATATATATATATATATATATATATATATATACTGCAGGTATAATAGCACAACCACTGATCATTAATATGGCTGTATTTAGTCTCTAATGTCACGTAAAATAAATATAGTTGTATATTAGTATCAATGTTGGCTATAATGCCTTAATATGTGCCCAAAGCCCACTCTACCTCCCATCCACCCAGATGCTGCTTTCTGCAGCACTGCCAGAAGGGGAGAGAGTGCTGTATAGCTCCTGTCTAAGCCAGTGAGGTTGACCAGAGTCCTAGTAGAGACATTTGTTTATTTACTGGTTAAGGATCACCCCAGGATTGCCAGGGAAGGTTAGTGCAATTTTATTTTAGATTTTGCCATGCTGAAAGCCAAAACAAACCACGGGTATATGTTGAGAAATTCTGAGGTTATGTTTCACTAGAATGCTGTAAACATGATTAATTGCCCTCTCAGGGGCTTTCTAAGCTCTAATGGAAAGCATTTATAATCGGCTATTGTAAAAGGGAACACTTCTATTGCAAGCCTTTTTGGGGGTGCGTTACACAGTCTCTCAAAGGGTGTTTTCTTTCTTTAAAAATAAACTGGTTTTATTGGATGAATTGTTAATGAATTATTTGTTGAGAGATTAGTCTACAAGGGTAACTTTCCTGGTTTCTTCACCCTGCTTAGACAAACCTTCAATAATATATTGTATGTTTCACACGCACAGTTGAACTTTCTTTTTTGAGTCTGGGAAATGCCCCTTTTACCCACCGGCACTGGTACCTGCATACGTTTTACATTTTACTTTTTTAATTTACTTTTCAGTTTTGATGGTCTAGACCAGTGGAAAAAGAGAACAATCATTTTTATCTATTGCTAATAATAGATTGTATCCTCCCTGATAACAATCGTAAAAAGTCCAAAGCCATTACGGATAAATATAGTAAATTTCCACTTTATTTTTACCATTTACATCTATCGGTTAGTGTAAAAGTAATTCTTTTTTGGTCTCTTGTAAAAATAATAAAGTGTGATTTAGGTTTTTTATCAGGAGCATTGTATACAGGCATGGACCCAAGAAGTTTGACTTGTTTAATCAACAATGAAATGGTCATTACTCTGTTAACTAGGTCTCGTATTAAGAAACAAAGAAAGCTTAAAAAAATAAAAAAGCAGTGTAGCTGAGGGCAGTATTATAATCCACAATCTCCGCTGGTTTCACAGGTAAATCCACAGTCAGCGCTGAAAAGTAATGCAAGTCCCCAAATCCTCCCAATAACCGGACGAAACACAGTTTGGGAGTCAACTAACTGGCTTTATTCACAAGCTGGCATATTTAAGCAGTTCCCCATGCAAGGGGTTTCCTTACAGATAATTCAGGGGATTTCTCCCATCAGGCATTGCAATTCTCCCAACAGGCATTGCTGCACGAGAGGGATACTCTGTCAGGATCGGGACAGGGATCCAACACGCAGAGTACAAACAGGTACAGGATACGTATACCGGACCTTAGAATGGCCGGACTAACGTACGGAGAATATAGAGAATAGTCAAAGACAAGCCGAGGTCGAGGGAACGAGAAGACAGGTAAGCGAGGAACAAGCCGGGTTAAGGGTAACAGAGATAAACAGAGTAAGTCAAACAAGCCGGGTCAGAACCAAAGGGATAACAGAAATACAAGAGCACTGTGTGACTAGGCAGACTAGAACCACGACAGGGCAATGAGCAAATGGGAGAAGCAAGTTTAAATACCCTGGCTCGGAAGGGTAGACACGCCTCCGACGAGTCCTGATTAGTCTCTGAAGGATTGAGTGACAGGTCGTTCCGGGTTGGCGTCATGACGTCGGTTTCCGGACGTCATGCTAAAAAAGGGAGTGAGTCCCTCGCGGCCGGCGTTTACGTGACCGGATGGACCGCGAGGAACAGAGGAAACAGCCCGTCCGGACGGATGGACGTCTAAGTCTCTACCTCTCTCGGAGGTAGAGACTTCAGGTACCCTGACATACTCCCACTAAAATGGACGATTAAGTGGATTATCCCCTCGTGCAGCAAAACCGACAATTTACTTTAAAATACATATTTTAGACAATATTCGGTACATTGAGGTAACCGAACGTTCGGTAGATAGCTGGGGTCTGAGCGCACCTATTGTGAGAATACCGCTCAGATCCCAGCTGAAATGACCGAACGCCGCAACAAATACTGTTCTGTATAGAAGTTCCCCTCAATCTGTCGATTGTATTTAGGGGAACGATTCTACCGAAAACCGGGCTCCCGAACGGCCTGGAAGTGCAGCGGTGTTCATATCATCGAGTAGCCGTTTTTAGTTCCAGGCGCTCGATGACCAAACACCGCTGCAGAATAGATGATCCAAGATGGCCGACCGCCGCATGGTCGGTAGTCGAACGACGGCCACCTAGGAGAGCCTCTAATTACCGATTGCAACATTGTTGCAATCGGTTAACAAGCGCCACACGACCCTAAGTGTGTGATCTATCAGGGGGGCCCGTATTCGTTTGGCGAACAGCCCAGATAGCCGCTGTTCGCCGAACGAAGTACTTGTATGCTGGTAGCTTACGGCTGCCAGCATGCGAATCACTATAGCACAATACATACACAGCCTACAGACAACCTTCCTATATTATAGTCCAGAAGTGGCTAGGTTTGCCACAATGCTCCCCCAGAACCAAGCCGGCATACACAGTCTGATCCCAACGGATCGGCTTGGGGAGGTCCGGGAGAGTACTCACAGATCACTTTTCAAGTTCAGTCTGTCTAGATAACTCGTCGGCGTTACCGTTTTGTTTCCCTGGGTGATAATGAATTGTAAAATCGAAGGGCTGCAGCGCCAAACTCCAGCGCAGCAGCCTGGCGTTGTCCCCAGCTACACGGTTCAGCCACACCAACGGGTTGTGATCTGTGAGTAGGGAAAAAGGTTGTCCATACAAATAAGGCTGTAGCTTCTTCAGGGCCCACACCACGGCCAGGCACTCCTTCTCAATAGCGGCGTAGCTTACTTCTCGTGGCAATAACTTCCGGCTCAAGTAAGCTACGGGATGTTCTCCGCCATCGGTTCCAACTTGGCTCAGCACTGCCCCCAATCCAAACATTGAAGCGTCTGTGTGAACAAGAAATCTTTTAGTTGGATCAGGAGCCGCAAGTACAGGAGCATTAGTTAGAGCAGTCTTTAGTTGTTGGAATGCCTGCTCACACTCTGGGGCCCAGACAGCCTGCCGTACGCTACCAGCATGCAAACCTTTCGTTTGACGAAACACGGCTATCCGGGTCGTTCGCCAAACAAATACGGGCTCCCCAGGTAGACCACACATTCACAGGTCGTGTGGCACCAATTAACCGATTGCAACATTGTTGCAATCGGTAATTAAGGGCTCTCCTAGGTGGCCGTCGTTCGGCTACCGACCATGCGGCGGTCGGCCATCTTGGATCCTTTGTCTCTGCAGCGGTGTTCGGTCGTCGAGAGCCTGGAACTGAAAACGGCTACTCAATGATCCGAACACCGCTGGACTTCCAGAGCGTTCGGGAGTTCCACGTTCACCACATTATGTTCCCCATCGATGTTCGGTAGTTTCAAACCGAACTCGATGGTTAAGTGTATTTTGTGCGGCGTTCGGTTAGTTTAGCTGGGATCTGAGCGGTATTCTCACTAAATGTGCCCGCAGACCCCAGCTATCTACCGAATGGTCATTCGTATGAAAGCGAGTAATATTATGTGAAATATGTATTTCTATGTGAATTGCCAGTTTTGCTGCACGAGGGGATAATCCACTTAATCGTCCATTTTAGTAGGAGGATTCCTTCTCGTGCAACAATGCCTGTTGGGATAATTACACTGCCTGATGGGAGAATTCCCCTGTAACATCTGCAAGGAAACCCCTTGCAAGGGGAACTGCATAAATATGGAAGTCTGTGAATAAAGCAAGTTAGTTGACTCCCAAACTGTGTTTCGTCAGGTTATTGGGAGGATTGGGGATATTGCCATGCTTTCTAACTCTGACTGTGGATTACCTAAGATACCAACGGAGATCGTGGACTATACTACTGCATTCCATTACAATTGGTGGCAAGCGACGGGATCCGAACCTTACAGCCGAAAAGCAGTGTTCGTGTAAACTGAAACTACCGAACAAGGAAAGCAAGGGCAATTCGTATGGAGATTGATTATACCGTACTGAAACGGCAGACTTTAAAGGAGCTACTGGAAGCCAGGGGTAAGATAGCCAGCAACAAATCCAAAGCTGTGCTGATCGCTGAACTGATGGAGGGAGACGGAGCTCTCAGCGTTACACCTCCACCAGCCATGGAAGAGACCCCATACCAGAGAGAGCTGAGAACCAGGATGGCGTTTCTGCCACAGCCAGTACCCTTGGAGATATTGACCGTGCTGATGTCAGATGTGCAGGATTATCTGATGGCAAACCGCACACCAGAGACACCGCCTAGGGCAGAGTCTGTTACTGCCTCCATATACGGACAGGTAAATCCCAAAGTCCCACATCACGCGTTTAAAGTATTTTGTGAAGAAAAGGACGAGATTGACGGGTATTTACAGGATTTCGAGAGGCTGTGTGATTTGCACGACTTGGAACCCGCAGTATGGGTACCCCTACTGGCAGGCAAATTATCGGGTAGGGCAGCCGAAGCCTACCGCGCTGTGCCCCGAGAGGACAGCAAAGATTACCCAAAAGTAAAAAGGGCGATCTTGGAGAGGTATGCCATTACCCCAGAGGCGTACAGGCGCAAGTTCAGGGGCTTGCGCAAACCTGAGAAAGATTCCCATGCAGAATGGGCGCATAAGCTGGATCAAGCATCACAAGGCTGGATACAAGCCAGCAATGCTACCAATATGGAAGAATTGCGGCAGTTAATGCTGCTGGAGCAATTCTTTAATGGCTTGTCCCCAGAAGCACAAGAATGGGTGAGAGATCGAAAACCACTCACCCTAACCGAAGCGGCTAGACTAGCGGATCAACATTTTGATGCCAGGAGGCATCACGGACTCCAATTTAAGACTTTCCCTCGACTTACCGGGCCACCCAGTAACTTTTCTCCTACTGGCCCCACAGTAACCCTGTCCAGGCCCGCACCAAATAATCCCCCCCCTCTCGATACAATAGCCGGGCTAACATCCAATGTCACACCTGCAAACAGTGGGGACATATTTCCCGAGAGTGCACGCAAAACCGGAGCAGACAAGCGTGGAACCAGGTGCGACAAAATTTGACACCAAGGGCTGCTGCACATCACTATCAAGTAGCACCAGCCACCCAGGAAATGCTGAGCGCCCAGACCGAGGAACCTCTAGGAGTACTCCACGAGGTGATGTCGGTCCGAGCCACCGACAACCGGCAGCATCATCGTCAGCTGGTGACCCTGGAAGGGAAGGAGGTACAAGGGCTCCGAGATTCGGGGGCCACTCTAACTTTGGTTGCACCGCATTTAGTCCCAGGCTCAACTCACACTGGCGGATCAGTGGCAGTACGGGTGGCAGGGGGAGCAGTATACCGGCTACCCACTGCCAAGGTACATTTGGATTGGGGTGTGGGAGAGGGAACTGTGGAAGTGGGGCTTATGCTAAATTTACCCGCAGATGTTGTACTGGGGAATGACTTGGGCCAGATGACTTCTGCTTTTATACCCCAGGCTCCGTACCAGGAAGCCCATCCAGTGACTACACGGCAGCAGGCTCGCACCACGGCTCCACCGATACACTCTGAGGCTCAGGTAAGAGACCATGAACCCCACACGACTCACATGTCCTGGGATACCCCGACTACCTTTGCGACAGAAGTAAAGACAGACCCCACCCTACAAGTATATAGGGACCGGGTACACACTGACCAGGCAGGGCTAGAGGGGGAGCGGTACACGTGGGAGAAAGGGTTATTATACCGCGTCGCGGCGAGGGAATTGGGAGGGTCCGTCACCCTGACAACCAAACAGTTAGTGGTACCACAGAAATATAGGCAGGAGCTACTTAGGAACGCTCATGATATTCCCTTGTCCGGACACCTAGGGATGACCCGCACCAGATATCGCCTAACGCATGCTTTCTTCTGGCCCGGCATTTCTAAGGACGTGCGACAGTATTGCACCTCCTGTGACGTCTGCCAGCGAGTAGGGAAACGAGGGGACCGCCACAAAGCCAAGCTATGTCCCCTACCCAGTATTGTAGAGCCCTTCAGCAGGCTAGCCGTAGACATAGTGGGACCCCTGCCAAAGCCCAGCCCCTCTGGCAAAAAGTATATCCTAACTGTAGTGGACTACGCCACCAGGTACCCAGAGGCTGTAGCCCTCACTAACATTCATGCTGAAACCGTAGCTGAGGCCTTAATGAAGGTATTCTCCAGAGTAGGGTTCCCCCAAGAAATAATATCTGACCCAATTCACTGCCGAGGTCACCCAACATATGTGGAAAGTATGTGGCATTAAGCCAATAGTCAATTCCACCTACCACCCCCAGTCCAATGGACTATGCGAGAGGTTCAACGGTACGCTGAAGCAGATGCTTTGTACGTTTGGGGAAACCCACAAGGACTGGGAGAGGTTCCTACCTCACCTACTCTTTGCATATAGAGAGGTCCCCCAGGAGTCGACAGGATTCTCCCCGTTTGAGTTGCTGTTTGGGAGGAGGGTGCGGGGACCCTTGAACTTGATTAGGGAACACTGGGAGGGAGAGAGTAATACAGACGGAACCCCTATCGTATCATACGTACTGGAGTTCCGGGACCGTCTGGAGGCGCTGACCCAGACTGTGCGCACCAACCTCCAGGCGGCCCAGCAACGCCAGCGGCGCTGGTACGATAGAGGAGCCAGAGACCGCAGCTTTCAGGTGGGGCAGAAGGTTTTGATTTTAAAACCCGTCGGCACAGACAAGCTGCAGGCCATCTGGCAAGGCCCATATCAGGTGGTAGAGCAGAGATGCGACACCACCTATGTGATTGGCCCCTGCTCAGGGGTAGGGAAGAGACGCATGCTCCATGCTCAAACCCTACCATGAGAGGATAGAGGATGTGACGGCGATCTGTGCCTCCGCCTCAGAAGATCAGGAGAATCTGCCCCTACCTTGCTAGAACCGGAAGAGCCGATAGAGCCCTCCCGGGGGGTTCAGTTGGGGGAGCGGCTAAGCCCTCAAGAGCGTGCACAGGTACAAGCGCTGATTGTAGCTAAAGGGGCTACCTTCTCCAATTTACCTGGGTACACTCCGCTGGCCACCCACCGAGTTGAAACCCCGGGACAGCTACCTATGCGACAGGCTCCATATCGGGTCCCTGAGTCAGTCCGGACCCATATGAAGGCAGAATTAGACGAGATGTTACAGCTAGGGGTTATCGAACCCTCAGATAGCCCCTGGGCATCGCCGGTAGTCCTGGTACCTAAAAAGGACGGCACAACCCGGTTCTGCGTCGACTACCGGAGGCTAAACTACAAAACGGTGTCTGATGCCTACCCGATGCCCCGGATAGACGAGCTGTTAGATAAGATGGCACGGGGCCAGTATCTCACTACCATTGATTTGTCTAAGGGATACTGGCAAATTCCCCTAGCCGATGACGCCATCCCCAAGTCGGCGTTTGTCACTCCGTTTGGCCTGTATCAGTTCAAGGTCATGCCCTTCGGAATGAAAAACGCTCCGGCTACCTTTCAGCGGATGGTAGATCGGCTACTGGGCAGCTTTCAGGAGTATGCCTGTGCCTACTTAGACGACATAGCCATATTTAGCCAGACCTGGGAAGACCACCTACGCCATATAGGGGCTATTTTAGACCGTATTGGGGAGGCAGGGTTAACCTTAAAGCCCAGTAAGTGCCACATAGGGATGGCCGAAGTGCATTATCTGGGGCACCGAGTAGGGTGTGGGCAGCAGAGACCCGAGCCAGCCAAAATTGAGGCCGTGGCAAAGTGGCCTACCCCAAGGACCAAAACTCAGGTGCTAGCTTTCCTAGGGACTGCAGGGTATTATAGGAAATTTGTACCCGACTACAGCGCCCTGGCCAAACCCCTGACGGACCTGACCAGAAAGAACCTTCCCTGACAGGTTGTCTGGGCCCCAGAGTGTGAGCAGGCATTCCAACAACTCAAGACTGCTCTGACTAATGCTCCTGTATTAACTGCTCCTGATCCAACTAAAAGATTTCTTGTCCACACAGATGCTTCAATGTTTGGATTGGGGGCAGTGCTGAGCCAGGTGGGAGCAGATGGCGGAGAGCATCCCGTAGCTTACTTGAGCCGAAAGTTGTTGCCCCGTGAAGTGAGCTACGCCGCCATTGAGAAAGAATGCCTGGCCGTGGTGTGGGCCCTTAAAAAGCTACAGCCATATTTGTATGGACAACCTTTTTCCTTACTCACAGATCACAACCCGTTGGTGTGGCTGAACCGTGTGGCTGGGGACAATGCCAGACTGCTGCGCTGGAGTTTGGCGCTGCAGCCCTTCGACTTCACCATCCATTACCGCCCAGGAAAACAAAACGGTAACGCCGACGGGTTATCCAGACAAACTGAACTCGAAAAGTGATCTGTGAGTACTCTCCCGGACATCCCCAAGCCGATCCGTTGGGATCAGACTGTGTATGCCGGCTTGGTTCTGGGGGAGCATTGTGGCAAACCTAGCCACTTCTGGACTATATTTAACAAAGGTTGTCCGTAGGCTGAATGTGTTACTGTATACCTTGATTGTGTATGTATTGTATTATGGCCGTTCGCATGCTGGCAGCCGTACGCTACCAGCATGCAAACCTTTCGTTTGACGAAACACGGCTATCCGGGCCGTTCGCCAAACGAATACGGGCTCCCCAGGTAGACCACACACTCACAGTCGTGTGGCACTAATTAACCGATTGCAACAATGTTGCAATCGGTAATTGAAGGCTCTCCTAGGTGGCCGTCGTTCGGCTACCGACCATGCGGCGGTAGGCCATCTTGGATCCTTTGTCTCTGCAGCGGTGTTCGGTCGTCGAGAGCCTGGAACTGAAAACGGCTACTCAATGATCCGAACACCGCTGGACTTCCAGAGCGTTCGGGAGTTCCGCGTTCACCACATTCTGTTCCCCATCGATGTTCGGTAGTTTCAAACCGAACTCGATGGTTAAGTGTATTTTGTGCGGCGTTCGGTTAGTTTAGCTGGGATCTGAGCGGTATTCTCACTAAATGTGCCCGCAGACCCCAGCTATCTACTGAATGGTCATTCGTATGAAAGCGAGTAATATTATGTGAAATATGGATTTCTATGTGAATTGCCAGTTTTGCTGCATGAGGGGATAATCCACTTAATCGTCCATTTTAGTAGGAGGATCCCTCAGGTGCAGCAATGCCTGTTGGCATAATTATACTGCCTGATGGGAGAAATCCCCTGTAACATCTGTAAGGAAACCCCTTGCAAGGGGAACTGCATAAATATGGAAGTCTGTGAATAAAGCAAGTTAGTTGACTCCCAAACTGTGTTTAGTCCGGTTATTGGGAGGATTGGGGATATTGCCGTGCTTTCTAACTCTGACTGTGGATTACCTAAGATACCAACGGAGATCGTGGACTATACTACTGCATTCCGTTACAGTGCTCTGCCCAGGTCTGGCTGAATATAGCTATGTCGTCTAAGTAGGCACAGGCGTATTCCTGGAATCCGTCCAGTAACCGATCTACCATCCGCTGAAACGTCGCAGGAGCGTTTTTCATCCCGAATGGCATGACTCGAAATTGATATAAGCCAAACGGGGTGACAAACGCCGACTTAAGTATCCCTTTATGTAAGTATCCCTTACATAAATCTATGGTAGTGAGATACTGGCCCCGTGCCATCTTATCCAGCAGCTCGTCTATCCGGGGCATCGGATAGGCATCAGACACCGTTTTGTCATTTAGCCTCCGGTAGTCGACACAGAAACGTGTCGTGCCGTCTTTCTTGGGTACCAGCACTACCGGCGATGCCCAGGGGCTATCGGAAGGTTCAATAACCCCTAGCTGTAACATCTCATCTATTTCCATTTTCATATGCGTCCTGACTGCTTCAGGTACGCGATATGGGGTCTGCCGCATAGGTAGCTGTCCCGGGGTTTTAACTCGGTGGGTGGCTAGCGGAGTGTACCCAGGCAAATTGGAGAAAGTAGACCCTTTAGCTACAATCAGCTCTTGTATCTGGGCACGCTCCTGAGAACTTAGCTGCTCCCCCAGCTGAACCCCCTTGGAGGGCTCTGTCTGTTCTTCCTGTTCTAATAGGTCAGGTAGGGGCAGATTCTCCTGATCCTCAGAGGCTGAGGCGCATATCGCCGCCACGTCCTCTATCCTCTCATGGTAGGGTTTGAGCATGTTCACATGGAGCATGCGTCTCTTCCCTACCCCTGAGCATGGGCCAATCACATAGGTGGTGTCACACCTCTGTTCCACCACCTGGTATGGGCCTTGCCAGATGGCCTGCAGCTTGTCTGTGCGGACAGGTTTTAAAATCAAAACCTTCTGTCCCACTTGAAAGCTGCGGTCTCTGGCTCCCCTATCGTACCAGCGGCGCTGGCGTTGTTGGGCCGCCTGGAGGTTGGTGCGCACTTCCTGAGTCAGCGCCTCCAGACGGTCCCTGAATTCCAGTACGTACGATACAATAGGGGTTCCATCTGGGCTACTCTCTCCCTCCCAATGTTCTCTAATTAGGTCTAATGGCCCCCGTACCCTTCTCCCAAACAGCAATTCAAAAGGGGAAAACCCTGTTGACTCTTGAGGTACCTCTCTATATGCGAAGAGCAAATGGGGCAGAAAACGCTCCCAGTCTCTGTGGGCCTCTACAAACGTACGGAGCATCTGCTTCAGCGTACCATTAAATCTCTCGCATAAGCCATTGGACTGGGGGTGGTACGCAGAATTTACTATTGGCTTAATGCCACATATTTTCCACAGTTGCTGGGTGATCTCGGCGGTGAATTGGGTGCCCCTATTGGATATTATTTCTTGGGGAAACCCTACCCGGGAGAATATTTTCATTAAAGTCTCGGCCACCGTCTCTGCATGGATATTCGAGAGTGCTACGGCCTCTGGGTATCGGGTGGCATAGTCCACTACCGTTAAGATGAACCGTTTTCCGGAGGGACTGGGTTTGGGTAAGGGTCCCACTATGTCAACGGCCCCCCTACTGAAAGGTTCTGAAATAATCGGGAGGGGACATAATTTAGCTTTGTGACGGTCACCTCACTTGCCTACTCGCTGGCATATATCACAGGATGTGCAGTATTGTCTCACATCTTTAGAAATCCCTGGCCAGAAAAATGCATGAGTTAACCTATATCGGGTACGGGTCATTCCTAGATGTCCGAACAAGGGGATATCGTGAGCAATCCTAAGTAGCTCGGGACGATATTTCTGGGGAACCACTAACTGTTTGGTGGTCACTGTGACTGACCCTCCCACTCCCCGTTCAGAAATGCGGTATTGTAGCCCTTTCTCCCAAGTGTACCGCTCCCCCTCTAGCCCCCCCTGGTCAGTGCGTACCCTGTCTCTGTACACCTGTAATGTGGGATCTGACTTCACCTCGGCTTCAAACTTAGCTGGGGTATCCCAGGACATACGTGTCGGGTGGGGGTCTTGGTCTCTTACCTGAGCCTCAGAGTGTGTTGGTGGAGCCGTGGTGCGAGCCTGTTGCCGTGTGGTGACTGGATGGGCTTCTTGGTAGGGAGCCTGTGGGACAAAAGCAAAGGTCATCTGGCCCAAGTCATTCCCCAGTACAACATCCACTGGTAGGTTTTGCATGAGACCTACTTCCACAACCCCCTCTCCCACACCCCAATCCAAATGTACTTTCGCAGTGGGTAAACGATACACTGCTCCCCCTGCCACCCTTACGGCCACTGATCCGCCAGTGTGAGCGGAACCTGGGACTAGATGGGGTGCGATCAAGGTGAGCGTGGCTCCGGAATCTCGGAGCCCTTGTACTTCTTTCCCCTCCAGGGTCACCAGCTGGCGATGATGCTGCCTGTTGTCGGTGGCTCGAACTGACATCACCTCGTGTAATACCCCTAGAGGTTCCTCGGGTTGAACACTCCACATCTCTTGGGCAGCTGGTTCCCGCTGATAATAGTGGGCAGCAGCCCTTGGTGCTGGATTCGGTCGGGCTTGGTTCCAGGTGGGTCTGCCTCGATTTTGGGTGCATTCTCGGGCCATATGCTCCCACTGTTTGCAGGCGTGGCACTGGATATTGGCACGTCCATTATACCTGGAGGTGGGTGGTACATTCCCTGGGGACGGGCGAAAAGGGGATGCAGTGGGAGCGTGTGGGGTTGGAACGCTGGGTGACCCCGTGGGTCGCGGGTAACTCTTGGAAAGGGTTATCTGATGCCTTCTTGCATCAAAATGCTGGTCGGCTAAGCGTGCCGCCTCTGTTAGGGTGAGAGGCTTCCTGTCCCGCACCCATTCTTGTGTCACTGGAGACAAACCGTCGAAGAATTGCTCCAACAGCATTAACTGTTGCAATCCTTCCATGGTAGTGGCTTGGCTCGCTTGTATCCACCCTTGTGATGCTTGGTCCAGCTTGTGTGCCCACTCAGCATGAGAATCTTTATCTGGTTTTCGCAGGTTTCTAAATTTCCGCCGGTATGCCTCTGGGGTAATGGCATACCTCTCTAATATTGCTCGCTTCACTTTCTCATAGTCTTTGCTGTCCTCGCTGGGTACAGCGCGATATGCTTCGGCTGCCCGCCCTGCCAGCTTGCCTGCCAGCAGTGGGACCCATACGGCCCGTTCTAAGTCATGTAAATCACACAGCCTTTCAAAATCTTGTAAGAACCCATCGATCTCATCCTTCTCCTCGCAGAATACTTTAAATGCATGATAGGGAATCTTGGGTTTTACCTGGCTGTAGGGTGACCCAGTCGAGGGTTCTGCTCGAGACAAGGTATGCTGTGGGCTGTGTGCCATCACGTACTCCTGCACATTTGCCATCACCAGGTTCAGCATGTCAGCCGATATAGGCTGTGGCAGAAATTCCAGCCTGGTCCTCATTTCTCTCTGGTAAAGCGTTTCCTCCATGACTGCTGGGGGTGTAGCGCTGCGGGCTCGGTCTCACTCCATCAGCTCGGCAATTAGTACAGCCTTGGGTTTGCTGCTGGCTATCTTACCCCTGGCTTCTAGCAGTTCTTTTTTTTTTTTGTCAATCTTTCTTTTATTGAGGTATATGGTTATGGTGGTACAGAATAAAGAGAGGGAGACTTCAGGGGTTATACAGGCTAATATCGTCATAACAGTTTACAAAATCTCCTGAAGATATCCGCCTCATTTTATATTTTTTAAAACAAGCTTAGAACATGGAATTATTCAAACAGGTGAGTGATAATATATGTCTTGGTTATCCAGCTTAGTTAATGTAACGTTAAAACATCAATATACATTTTATGTAAAACATAGAGATATCAGGCTTTATAACAGTAATAGATTGAACATGCTAAGCTGGGCAGATGTATAATTAGTCGAGTAGACTATTAGATATGCGTCAGGGTAACTGTCGCTTAACCGGGTTGGCGGTCTCACTGTGCATTTGTTGTGAGTAATATAATAGAGAACTGCGTTTTGTCGTGAAGATGCGATTTAAGGGCTCAGTTAATTATAGATTTCTGTATGCATAAGTTTATCCACCAGGGGGCAGCAGAGCGACAGGCTCAGATATCGTAATTAGAATACGTAGTAAGACAGGGAACTTATAGTGCTTAACACAACACTACGCAAAAAAGTACATTAATGCTTATAATGTGATTTGCCGAGCTTGTGTTAAACTTAATAGTAATAAGTAAGGATGACAAGCTTTGCACACAGTTTTTGGACTGAGGCTTGAGTCACAAGATAAAAGTTTAAACTGTAGGTACATTAGCTTGCTTATTAAGGAAATGTTAAATATAACATGCTGTGTAATCATGTCTAAAGTGAATGAGCATATAACGTTGGCTAGCCTAGGATAAGAGCTAAACAATTAAGAAAAGTATATACATTAAAACATGAGAGACAAGCTGAGTAATCCCTGTGCTGTCTATTAAGGCTATTGTAAATAATCGTTAGGTTTGAGAGGCAAATGTGTGATGTGGCTAGGATACATTTTAAGGAGTACAAAAACTCTGCTTAGGAAGTGCCACTGTGGTATAGATAGCGTCCATGGTAGTAAAGGCCTTGGACTTATACCGCTGTGCGTCCCGGTCTGGTAGTGCTCGGTCAGCCGATACCCAGCGCCTTGAAGGGTGTTGGGAGTGTTTGGAGGTCCTGCTGAGGCTCTGCAGTGTGCTGCGTCGTGGGTTCCAGTCGCTGTTGCATCTGCTTGTCACCGCGGGAACCGGTGTGGATAATGCGTATTAGTGTGTTCTTCGCTTGGTGCTCTGGGGCTCTCCATAGCTCCGAGCAGGATCGAGGCTGGGGTTGTAGCTTGCTTGTTGCTGGTTGCGGGTTAAGTGTCCGCCGCATGCAGGATTTAAGGTGAGCTTGTGGGCCAAGTCGGGCCCTTGATGCCTTTCGGTATCTGTTTTGTCGGACGCCCATCTTGGATGTGTGGGGCACCTGTGTGTAGTGCCTGCGTCGCGTTGTCGGTCGCAGCCATGAGGCTACCAGCTGCTCAGCTTGACGGTAAGTTACTCCTCGATTTCGCAGAGCTGCCCTGAGACCAGCGCAGGTCCGGTCTAGTATTGTCATAGGAGATGTGTATGTCTCTGTGCGGGTATTCCGCCTGCGCTGTTTGGGCTGGTCGGCCATTTTGGCTGTACCTCTGGGGTCTGTTGCCCTGCCATTTCTGGCGGTTGGTGTGGTCTTGTTCCGTGCTGGTCCGTCTGTGCCTGGTAGACCGGGATGTCCCCCACCGGTCCCTGGGGGGGGGTAGGTAGAGGTGTAACAGCTTGTGGGGTCTTTCGCTGAGAGGAGCGGCCCCCTCCTCCCTGCTTCAGCCCCATTAGGCCGCACGTGTAACTCCGCTTCCCCGGCATTGACAGGCACCGGGGTGGTGTCAGAATGCGCAGTGGGGCACCCCCAACACGGGTAGTGCTCCCTCCGACGCTTTTGGGCTCAATATTCGTTGCTGGTACCCCGGTTTCTGCCCGTCGGATCGGAGCTCGTGGCAGATGCGTCTGCACGGCTCAGCGGTCAAGCTCCGCCCCCCTCTAGCAGTTCTTTTAACGTCTGTCTCTTTAGCTTAGAATAATCCGTCTCCATTCACTTCGGTAGCCGGTTCTTTCGCTGAATTCCACTTGCCATTCCCTTTTCTCATTCGGCAGTTGCAATTTGCACCAATTGCGCTTTTTCGGCTGTAAGGTCGGATCCCGTCGCTTGCCACCAATTGTAGCGGAGGGCAGTATTATAATCCACGATCTCCGCTGGTTTCACAGGTAAATCCACAGTCAGCGCTGAAAAGTAATGCAAGTCCCCAAATCCTCCCAATAACCGGACGAAACACAGTTTGGGAGTCAACTAACTGGCTTTATTCACAAGCTGGCATATTTAAGCAGTTCCCCATGCAAGGGGTTTTCTTACAGATAATTCAGGGGATTTCTCCCATCAGGCATTGCAATTCTCCCAACAGGCATTGCTGCACGAGAGGGATACTCCCACTGGGAGTGGACGATTACGTGGATTATCCCCTCGTGCAGCAAAACCGACAATTTACTTTAAAATACATATTTTAGACAATATTCGGTACATTGAGGTAACCGAACGTTCGGTAGATAGCTGGGGTCTGAGCGCACCTTTTGTGAGAATACCGCTCAGATCCCAGCTGAAATGACCGAACGCCGCAACAAATACTGTTCTGTATAGAAGTTCCCCTCAATCTGTCGATTGTATTTAGGGGAACGATTCTACCGAAAACCGGGCTCCCGAACGGCCTGGAAGTGCAGCGGTGTTCGTATCATCGAGTAGCCGTTTTTAGTTCCAGGCGCTCGATGACCAAACACCGCTGCAGAATAGACGATCCAAGATGGCCGCCCGCCGCATGGTCGGTAGTCGAACGACGGCCACCTAGGAGAGCCTCTAATTACCGATTGCAACATTGTTGCAATTGGTTAACAAGCACCACACGACCCTAAGTGTGTGATCTATCAGGGGGGCCCGTATTCGTTTGGCGAACAGCCCAGATAGCCGCTGTTCGCCGAACGAAGTACTTGTATGCTGGTAGCTTACGGCTGCCAGCATGCGAATCACTATAGCACAATACACACACAGCAAAATATACATAGCACACAGTACAGCCTACAGACAATCTTCCTATATTATAGTCCAGAAGTTATTATGAAAAGGTTTGGACGGTGTTTACAAAAACATGTAAATAAACACTTTGATCATTCAACTCTGTATATAACACCCACGACTATACCTCCCCTACCCTTCTTTTTAGGAGTTTAGAATATATGTTGTGCAAGAATGTATCACAAAGTCCCATGCAAGTAAAACTCACTGTAATGTATTGTGTGCATGAGTGTATTACGAAGTTCTACAACTATAGCACTTACATTAATGTGCATTGTGTTTGAGTGTTTAAAAGTTCTCTATGCAAATTCAACTCACAATAATGGACAGTCTACAAGAGGGTGTCACAGAGCCCCACAACTATAAAACTAATAGTACGTGTAGTGTTAAGAAGTGTATCACACAGCCCCAAAACTATACATCTTACAGTAATGTGCCATTTTTAGGGATGTTTCACACAGTTCCATAACTATAAAAATGTATCACAGAGCGCCATCATTTTTAGAACTCACAGCAATGTGCAGTGTTTAGAAATGTATCACAGAGCGCCATCATTTTTAGAACTCACAGCAATGTGCAATGTTTAGAAATGTATCACAGAGCGCCATCCTTTTTAGAACTCACAGCAATGTGCAGTGTTTAGAAATGTATCACAGAGCACCATAATTTTTATAACTCACAGCAATGTGCAGTGTTTAGAAATGTATCACAGAGCACCATCATTTTTAAATTCACAGCAATGTGCAGTGTTTAGAAATGTGTCACAGAGCGCCATAATTTTTATAACTCACAGCAATGTGCAGTGTTTAGAAATGTGTCACAGAGCGCGATCATTTTTATAACTCACAGCAATGTGCAGTGTTTAGAAATGTGTCACAGAGCGCCATCATTTTTAAATTCACAGCAATGTGCAATGTTTAGAAATGTATCACAGAGCGCCATAATTTTTATAACTCACAGCAATGTGCAATGTTTAGAAATGTATCACAGAGCGCCATCATTTTTAGAACTCACAGCAATGTGCAGTGTTTAGAAATGTATCACAGAGCGTCATCATTTTTAGAACTCACAGCAATGTGCAGTGTTTAGAAATGTATCACAGAGCGCCATAATTTTTAGAACTAACAGCAATGTGCAGTGTTTAGAAATGTATCACAGAGCGCCATAATTTTTAGAACTCACAGCAATGTGCAGTGTTTAGAAATGTATCACAGAGCTCCATAATTTTTAGAACTCACTGCAATGTGCAGTGTTTAGAAATGTATCACAGAGCGCCATCATTTTTAAACTCACAGCAATGTGCAGTGTTTAGAAATGTATCACAGAGCGCCATAATTTTTAGAACTCACAGCAATGTGCAGTGTTTAGAAATGTGTCACAGAGCGCCATCATTTTTAAATTCACAGCAATGTGCAGTGTTTAGAAATGTGTCACAGAGCGCCATAATTTTTATAACTCACAGCAATGTGCAGTGTTTAGAAATGTGTCACAGAGCGCCATAATTTTTAGAACTCACAGCAATGTGCAGTGTTTAGAAATGTATCACAGAGCGCCATCATTTTTAGAACTCACAGCAATGTGCAGTGTTTAGAAATGTATCACAGAGCGCCATCATTTTTATAACTCACAGCAATGTGCAGTGTTTAGAAATGTATCACAGAGCGCCATCATTTTTAGAACTCACAGCAATGTGCAGTGTTTAGAAATGTATCACAGAGCGCCAGCATTTTTAGAACTCACAGCAATGTGCAGTGTTTAGAAATGTATCACAGAGCACCATCATTTTTAGAACTCACAGCAATGTGCAGTGTTTAGAAATGTATCACAGAGCGCCATCATTTTTAGAACTCACAGCAATGTGCAGTGTTTAGAAATGTATCACAGAGCGCCATAATTTTTAGAACTCACAGCAATGTGCAGTGTTTAGAAATGTATCACAGAGCTCCATAATTTTTAGAACTCACTGCAATGTGCAGTGTTTAGAAATGTATCACAGAGCGCCATCATTTTTAAACTCACAGCAATGTGCAGTGTTTAGAAATGTATCACAGAGCGCCATCATTTTTAGAACTCACAGCAATGTGCAGTGTTTAGAAATGTGTCACAGAGCGCCATCATTTTTAAATTCACAGCAATGTGCAGTGTTTAGAAATGTGTCACAGAGCGCCATAATTTTTATAACTCACAGCAATGTGCAGTGTTTAGAAATGTGTCACAGAGCGCCATCATTTTTAAACTCACAGCAATGTGCAGTGTTTAGAAATGTATCACAGAGCGCCATCATTTTTAGAACTCACAGCAATGTGCAGTGTTTAGAAATGTGTCACAGAGCGCCATCATTTTTAAATTCACAGCAATGTGCAGTGTTTAGAAATGTGTCACAGAGCGCCATAATTTTTATAACTCACAGCAATGTGCAGTGTTTAGAAATGTGTCACAGAGCGCCATCATTTTTAAATTCACAGCAATGTGCAATGTTTAGAAATGTATCACAGAGCGCCATAATTTTTATAACTCACAGCAATGTGCAATGTTTAGAAATGTATCACAGAGCCCCATCATTTTTAGAACTCACAGCAATGTGCAGTGTTTAGAAATGTATCACAGAGCGCCATCATTTTTATAACTCACAGCAATGTGCAGTGTTTAGAAATGTATCACAGAGCGCCATCATTTTTAGAACTCACAGCAATGTGCAGTGTTTAGAAATGTATCACAGAGCGCCATAATTTTTAGAACTCACAGCAATGTGCAGTGTTTAGAAATGTATCACAGAGCGCCATAATTTTTAGAACTCACAGCAATGTGCAGTGTTTAGAAATGTATCACAGAGCTCCATAATTTTTAGAACTCACTGCAATGTGCAGTGTTTAGAAATGTATCACAGAGCGCCATCATTTTTAAACTCACAGCAATGTGCAGTGTTTAGAAATGTATCACAGAGCGCCATAATTTTTAGAACTCACAGCAATGTGCAGTGTTTAGAAATGTGTCACAGAGCGCCATCATTTTTAAATTCACAGCAATGTGCAGTGTTTAGAAATGTGTCACAGAGCGCCATAATTTTTATAACTCACAGCAATGTGCAGTGTTTAGAAATGTGTCACAGAGCGCCATCATTTTTAAACTCACAGCAATGTGCAGTGTTTAGAAATGTATCACAGAGCGCCATCATTTTTAGAACTCACAGCAATGTGCAGTGTTTAGAAATGTGTCACAGAGCGCCATCATTTTTAAATTCACAGCAATGTGCAGTGTTTAGAAATGTGTCACAGAGCGCCATAATTTTTATAACTCACAGCAATGTGCAGTGTTTAGAAATGTGTCACAGAGCGCCATCATTTTTAAATTCACAGCAATGTGCAATGTTTAGAAATGTATCACAGAGCGCCATAATTTTTATAACTCACAGCAATGTGCAATGTTTAGAAATGTATCACAGAGCCCCATCATTTTTAGAACTCACAGCAATGTGCAGTGTTTAGAAATGTATCACAGAGCGCCATCATTTTTATAACTCACAGCAATGTGCAGTGTTTAGAAATGTATCACAGAGCGCCATCATTTTTAGAACTCACAGCAATGTGCAGTGTTTAGAAATGTATCACAGAGCGCCATAATTTTTAGAACTCACAGCAATGTGCAGTGTTTAGAAATGTATCACAGAGCGCCATAATTTTTAGAACTCACAGCAATGTGCAGTGTTTAGAAATGTATCACAGAGCTCCATAATTTTTAGAACTCACTGCAATGTGCAGTGTTTAGAAATGTATCACAGAGCGCCATCATTTTTAAACTCACAGCAATGTGCAATGTTTAGAAATGTATCACAGAGCGCCATAATTTTTAGAACTCACAGCAATGTGCAGTGTTTAGAAATGTGTCACAGAGCTCCATAATTTTTTAAACTCACAGCAATGTGCAGTGTTTAGAAATGTGTCACAGAGCCTCATCATTTTTTAAACTTACAGTAACATGCACCATTTAGGAGTGTATCACAGAGTTCCATAACTATAAAACTCACAGCAATGCGTCCTCTGCAATAAACGCACAGTAATGCAATGCGTACATCGCAGAACTATTCAAGCAGGAACAGCTTTTGCTCCAGCTTGACTATTTGAACTTAAAATGAGAAAATTAATAAGTCGATATCTGAAAGAGAAAATGTGTTTTTCTGCTGTTAAGCAAAGTATAGGCGTGATATATATTTTTATTGGACAAATATAATATTTAAAAGCCAATGTGGCAAACCTAGCCACTTCTGAACTATATTCATTACAGGTTGTCCGTAGGCTGACTGCATAATGTGTACCGTTAAATGTATATGTGTTGTATTATGGCCGTTCGCATGCTGGCAGCCGTACGCTGCCAGCATACAAAGCATTCGTACGACGAAACACGGCTATCCTGGCCGTTCGCCGTACGAATGCGGGCTCCCCAGGTCGACCACACATTCACAGGTCGTGTGGCATCAATTAACCGATTGCAACATTGTTGCAATCGGTAATTAAGGGCTCTCCTAGGTGGCCGTCGTTCGGCTACCGACCATGCGGCGGTCGGCCATCTTGGATCCTTTGTCTCTGCAGCGGTGTTCGGTCGTCGAGAGCCTGGAACTGAAAACGGCTACTCAATGATCCGAACACCGCTGGACTTCCAGAGCGTTCGGGAGTTCCGCGTTCGGTACATTATGTTCCCCATACTTATTCGGTACTTTTAAACTAACTTCAATGTTTAAATGTATTCTGTGCGGCGTTCGGTTAATTCAGCTGGGATCAGAGCGGTATTCTCACGAAGTATGCGCTTCGACCCCAGCTACCTACCGAACGTTCGGTTATTCCAAAGTACCGAATATTGTGTGAAATATGTATTTTAAAGTAAATTGTCAGTTTTGCTGCACGAGGGGATAATCCACTTAATCGTCCATTTTAGTGGGAGTATCCTTCTCGTGCAGCAATGCCTGCTGGGAAAGTCACATTGCATGATGGGAGAAATCCCCTGGATTTACTGTATGGAAACCCCTTGCATGGGGAACTGTATAAATATGCCAGCTGTGAATAAAGCCAGTTAGTTGACTCCCAAACTGTGTTTCGCCCGGTTATTGGGAGGATTGGGGATATTGCCGTGCTTTCTACTCTGACTGTGGATTTCCTGAAGATACCAACGGATATTGTGTACTATTATACTGCATTCCGTTACAGCCAAGTTTTTGAGAGGTTTTTTTACTCTCTTCTGGTCTGTGTATTGCTTCATTCCTGATGTAGAGAGGAAATCTCTCAAAATCTTGTCTTTTATATATTACGTAAGTCCATTAAAACAGGTTTCATTGAATATTGATATACTCCAGTTGTTTTGGTAAATTCTCTACTGATACTAATAAGGCTAATCCAGTATATAGTCACCAGTATATATTGTGACCTCGAAAAAAAAGAAAAGAGAAAATAATTTTCTGGAGCTCACAAAAGTCTTACCTGTCCAGATGCTGCTGTTATAAATGTCATTGTGCGGACAAGACAACTGTTGTACAAACACTTGATACTGAAAGGAAGGTTTCAGTTGCACGAATGTCACCTCAGACCTGGATTGTGTTTGATTCGATGATAAAAGGTCAGTGCCATTTGACAAGGAAACATTGTACAGAGCTCCGTTGCTCTCTCCTCGAGCGATGACTACTAGTATAATCTGATCACTGGTAACTTTATTTAGTTGAATAGTGACAGTTACTCCATCTAAGACAGAAAACATGCAATTAGCACAGTTAGTACATCAACAACAATGTTTTAGATTTAATAAAAGCAATATATTCATATAATTAATAACGTACCACAAGCTGAAGGCGTTGTTAACGGTGAGTTGGAGTTCTTAGTTGGACTTGGTGTAGATGTTTCCAGAATGGACACAGTGCTAAATGTTTCAGGACTTCTATTGCTGAAAATGCTTAGTGTGGATGATTCTGTTGTAATTGCTTTGGATCCTGGTAAAGTTGATATGCTTGCTGTAGGAGTTTGTGAAATGAACAATGTTATACTTTTTTCAGATTGCTGTAAAGTAGATATACTTGGTGTAGAGGTATGTAAGTTATACCATGCAGTACTTGTTTCAAATCCTTGTGATGTAGATATACTTTGTGTAGGAGTTTCTGAAATTGATTTTGTAGTACTCATTTTAACATCTTGTGACACAGATATGCTTGGTATAGAAGCGGTTGGCTCTGCGGGTGGCTCTGTGGTTGTATCTGTTAGCTCTTTGGTTGTACCTTCGGTTTTCTCTGTGCTTTTATCTGTGGTTGTATCTGTGATTGTATCTGTGGTTGTATCTGCAGTTGTAGTTGCGGTTGGCTCTGTGATTGGCTGTGTGGTTGTCTCTGTGATTGGCTGTGTGGTTGTATCTGCGGTTTGCTCTGTGATTGGCTGTGTGGTTGTATATGTGGTTGGCTCTGTGATTGGCTGTGTGGTTGTATATTTGGTTGGCTGTGTGGTTGTATCTGTGGTTGGCTCTGTGATTGGCTGTGTGGTTGTATATGTGGTTGGCTCTGTGATTGGCTGTGTGGTTGTATATGTGGTTGGCTCTGTGATTGGCTGTGTGGTTGTATCTGCAGTTGGCTCTGTGATTGACTGTGTGGTTGTATCTGCAGTTGGCTCTGTGATTGGCTGTGTGGTTAGCCCTGCTGTTGGCTCTGTGATTGACTGTGTGGTTGGCTCTGCTGTTCGCTCTGTGATTGGCTCTGTGGTTGTATCTGTGATTGGCTCTGTGGTTGTATCTGTGATTGGCTCTGCGATTGGCTGTGTGGTTGTATCTGTGGTTGGCTCTGTGATTGGCTCTGTGATTGGCTGTGTGGTTGTATCTGTGGTTGGCTCTGTGATTGGCTGTGTGGTTGTATCTGTGGTTGGCTCTGTGATTGGCTGTCTAGTTGTATCTGTGATTGTCTGTGTGGTTGTATCTGGCGTTGGCTCTGTGATTGGCCTTGTGGATGTATCTGCGGTTGGCTCTGTGATTTGATGTGTGGTTGGCTCTGCGGTTGGCTCTGTGATTGACTTTGTGGTTGTATATTTGATTGGCTCAGTGAGTGGCAGTGTGGTTGTATCTGCAGTTGGCTCTGTGATTGGCTGTGTGGTTGTATCTGTGATTAGCTCTGTGATTGGCTGTGTGGTTGTATCTGCCGTTGGCTCTGTGATTGGCTGTGTGGTTGTATCTGCAGGTGGTTCTGTGATTGGCTGTGTGGTTGTGTCTGCCGTTGGCTCGGTGATTGGCTCGGTAGTTGTATCTGCGGTTGGCTCGGTGGTTAGCTGTGTGGTTGTATCTGCGGTTGGCTCTGTGATTGGCTGTGTGGTTGTATCTGCAGTTGGCTGTGTGGTTGTATCAGCGATTGGCTCTGTGATTGGCTGTGTGGTTGTATCTGCGGTTGGCTCTGTGGTTGGCTGTGTGGTTGTATCTGCGGTTGGCTCTGTGGTTTTATCTGCGGTTAGCTCTCTGATTGGCTTTGTGGTTGTATCTGCCGTTGGCTCTGTGATTGGCTGTGTGGTTGTATCTGCGGTTGGCTCTGTGATTGGCTGTGTGGTTGTATCTGCGGTTGGCTCTGTGATTGGCTTTGTGGTTGGCTCTGCGGTTGGCTGTGTGGTTGTATCTGCGGTTGGCTCTGTGGTTGGCTGTGTGGTTGTATCTGCGTTTGGCTCTGTGATTGACTGTGTGATTGTATCTGTTGTTAGCTCTGTAATTGGCTGTGTTGTTGTATCTGCGGTTGGCTCTGTGATTGGCTTTGTGGTTGTATCTGCGGTTGGCTCTGTGATTGACTGTGTGGTTGTATCTGTCGTTGGCTCTGTGATTGAATCTGTGGTTTGCTCTGTAATTTGCTGTGTGGTTATATCTGCCGTTGGCTCTGTGATTGGCTGTGTGGTTGTATCTGCCATTGACTCTGTGATTGGCTGTGTGGTTGTACCTGCCATTGACTCTGTGATTGGCTGTGTGGTTGTACCTGCGGTTGGCTCTGTGATTGGCTGTGTGGTTGTATCTGCCATTGGCACTGTGATTGGCTGTGAGGTTGTATCTGCGGTTGGCTCTGTGATTGGCTGTGAGGTTGTATCTGAGGTTGGCTCTGTGATTGGCTGTGTGGTTGTATCTGCGGATGGCTCTGTGGTTGGCTGTGTGGTTGTATCTGCGGCTGGCTCTGTGGTTTTATCTGCAGTTGGCTCTCTGATTGGCTTTGTGGTTGTATCTGCCGTTGGCTCTGTTATTGGCTGTGTGGTTGTATCTGCCATTGGCTCTGTGATTAGCTGTGTGGTGGTATCTGCCGTTGGTTCTGTGATTGGCTGTGTGGTTGTATCTGCGTTTGGCTGAGTGGTTGTATCTGTGCTTGGCTCTGTAATTGGCTGTGTGGTTGCATCTGTGGTTGGCTCTGTGATTGGCTGTGTGGTTGTATCTGCGGTTGGCTGTATGGTTGTATCTGCGGTTAGCTCTGTGATTGGCTGTGTGGTTGCATCTGTGGTTGGCTCTGTGATAGGCTGTGTGGTTATATCTGTGGTTGTATCTGCGGTTGGCTGTATGGTTGTATCTGCTGTTGGCTCTGTGATTGGCTGGGTAGTTGTATCTGCGGTTGGTTCTGTGATTGGCTGTGTGGTTGTATCTGCGGTTGGCTCTGTGATTGGCTGTGTGGTTGTATCTGCGGTTTGCTCTGTGGTTGGCTGTGTGGTTGTATCTGCGGTTGGCTGTGTGGTTATATCTGCGATTGGCTGTGTGATTGTATCTCTGGTTTTCTCTGTTATTGGCTGTGTGGTTGTATCTGCGTTTGGCTCTGTGATTGGCTGTGTGGTTGGCTCTGCTGTTGACTCTGTGATTGTATGTGTGGTTGTATCTGCGGTTGGCTCTGTGATTGGCTGTGTGGTTGGATCTGCGGTTGGCTGTGTGGTTAGATCTGCGGATGGCTCTTTGATTAGCTGGGTAGTTGTATCTGCAGTTGGTTCTGTTGTTGGCTGTGTGGTCATATCTACAGTTGGCTCTGTGGTTGGCCTTGTGGTTGTATCTGCTGTGTGCTCTGTGATTGGCTGTGTTGTTGGCTCTGCTGTTGGCTCTGTGATTGGCTGTGTGGTTGTATCTGCAGTTGGCTCTGTGAATGGCTGTGTGGTTGGCTCTGCGGTTGGCTGTATGGTTGTATCTGCGGTTGGCTCTGTGGTTGGCTGTGTGGTTGTATCTGCGGTTGGCTCTGTGATTGACTGTGTGATTGTATCTGTTGTTGGCTCTATAATTGGCTGTGTGGTTGTATCTGCGGTTGGCTCTGTGATTGGCTTTGTGGTTGTATCTGCGGTTGGCTCTGTGATTGACTGTGTGGTTGTATCTGTCGTTGGCTCTGTGATTGAATCTGTGGTTTGCTCTGTAATTTGCTGTGTGGTTATATCTGCCGTTGGCTCTGTGATTGGCTGTGTGGTTGTATCTGCCATTGACTCTGTGATTGGCTGTGTGGTTGTACCTGCCATTGACTCTGTGATTGGCTGTGTGGTTGTACCTGCGGTTGGCTCTGTGATTGGCTGTGTGGTTGTATCTGCCATTGGCACTGTGATTGGCTGTGAGGTTGTATCTGCGGTTGGCTCTGTGATTGGCTGTGAGGTTGTATCTGAGGTTGGCTCTGTGATTGGCTGTGTGGTTGTATCTGCGGATGGCTCTGTGGTTGGCTGTGTGGTTGTATCTGCGGCTGGCTCTGTGGTTTTATCTGCAGTTGGCTCTCTGATTGGCTTTGTGGTTGTATCTGCCGTTGGCTCTGTTATTGGCTGTGTGGTTGTATCTGCCATTGGCTCTGTGATTAGCTGTGTGGTGGTATCTGCCGTTGGTTCTGTGATTGGCTGTGTGGTTGTATCTGCGTTTGGCTGAGTGGTTGTATCTGTGCTTGGCTCTGTAATTGGCTGTGTGGTTGCATCTGTGGTTGGCTCTGTGATTGGCTGTGTGGTTGTATCTGCAGATGGCTGTATGGTTGTATCTGCGGTTGGCTCTGTGATTGGCTGTGTGGTTGCATCTGTGGTTGGCTCTGTGATAGGCTGTGTGGTTATATCTGTGGTTGTATCTGCGGTTGGCTGTATGGTTGTATCTGCTGTTGGCTCTGTGATTGGCTGGGTAGTTGTATCTGCGGTTGGTTCTGTGATTGGCTGTGTGGTTGTATCTGCGGTTGGCTCTGTGATTGGCTGTGTGGTTGTATCTGCGGTTTGCTCTGTGGTTGGCTGTGTGGTTGTATCTGCGGTTGGCTGTGTGGTTATATCTGCGATTGGCTGTGTGATTGTATCTCTGGTTTTCTCTGTTATTGGCTGTGTGGTTGTATCTGCGTTTGGCTCTGTGATTGGCTGTGTGGTTGGCTCTGCTGTTGACTCTGTGATTGTATGTGTGGTTGTATCTGCGTTTGGCTCTGTGATTGGCTGTGTGGTTGGATCTGCGGTTGGCTGTGTGGTTAGATCTGCGGATGGCTCTTTGATTAGCTGGGTAGTTGTATCTGCAGTTGGTTCTGTTGTTGGCTGTGTGGTCATATCTACAGTTGGCTCTGTGGTTGGCCTCGTGGTTGTATCTGCTGTGTGCTCTGTGATTGGCTGTGTTGTTGGCTCTGCTGTTGGCTCTGTGATTGGCTGTGTGGTTGTATCTGCAGTTGGCTCTGTGAATGGCTGTGTGGTTGGCTCTGCGGTTGGCTGTATGGTTGTATCTGCGGTTGGCTCTGTGGTTGGCTGTGTGGTTGTATCTGCGGTTGGCTCTGTGATTGACTGTGTGATTGTATCTGTTGTTGGCTCTATAATTGGCTGTGTGGTTGTATCTGCGGTTGGCTGTGTGATTGGCTTTGTGGTTGTATCTGTGGTTTGCTCTGCAATTTGCTGTGTGGTTGTATCTGCCGTTGGCTCTGTGATTGGCTGTGTGGTTGTATCTGCCTTTGACTCTGTGATTGGCTGTGTGGTTGTACCTGCGGTTGGCTCTGTGATTGGCTGTGTGGTTGTATCTGCCGTTGGCACTGTGATTGGCTGTGAGGTTGTATCTGCGGTTGGCTCTGTGATTGGCTGTGTGGTTGTATCTGCAGATGGCTCTGTGGTTGGCTGTGTGGTTGTATCTGCGGTTGGCTCTGTGGTTTTACCTGCAGTTGGCTCTCTGATTGGCTTTGTGGTTGTATCTGCTGTTGGCTCTGTGATTGGCTGTGTGGTTGTATCTGCCATTGGCTCTGTGATTAGCTGTGTGGTGGTATCTGCCATTGGCTCTGTTATTGGCTGTGTGGTTGTATCTGCGTTTGGCTGAGTGGTTGTGTCTGCGCTTGGCTCTGTATTTGGCTGTGTGGTTGCATCTGTGGTTGGCTGTGTGGTTGTATCTGTGGTTGGCTCTGTGATTGGCTGTGTGGTTGCATCTGTGGTTGGCTCTATGATAGGATGTGTGGTTGTATCTGTGGTTGTATCTGTGGTTGGCTGTATGGTTGTATCTGCGGTTGGCTCTGTGATTGGCTGTGTGGTTGTACCTGTGGTTGGCTCTGTGATTGGCTGTGTGGTTGTATCTGCTGTTGGTTCTGTGGTTGACTGTATGGTTGTTTCTGCGGTTGGCTCTGTGGTTGGCTGTGTGGTTGTACCTGTGGTTGGCTCTGTGATTGGCTGTGTGGTTGTATCTGCTGTTGGCACTGTGATTGGCTTTGAGGTTGTATCTGCGTTTGGCTCTGTGATTGGCTGTGTGGTTGGATCTGCGGTTGGCTGTGTGGTTAGATCTGCGGATGGCTCTTTGATTAGCTGGGTAGTTGTATCTGCGGTTGGTTCTGTTGTTGGCTGTGTGGTCGTATCTACAGTTGGCTCTGTAATTGGCTGTGTGGTTGTATCTGCGGTTGGCTCTGTGATTGGCTTTGTGGTTGTATCTGCGGTTGGATCTGTGATTGACTGTGTGGTTGTATCTGTCGTTGGCTCTGTGATTGAATCTGTGGTTTGCTCTGCAATTTGCTGTGTGGTTGTATCTGCCGTTGGCTCTGTGATTGGCTGTGTGGTTGTATCTGCCTTTGACTCTGTGATTGGCTGTGTGGTTGTACCTGCGGTTGGCTCTGTGATTGGCTGTGTGGTTGTATCTGCCATTGGCTCTGTGATTGGCTGTGTGGTTGTATCTGCAGATGACTCTGTGGTTGGCTGTGTGGTTGTATCTGCGGTTGGCTCTGTGGTTTTATCTGCAGTTGGCTCTCTGATTGGCTTTGTGGTTGTATCTGCCGTTGGCTCTGTGATTGGCTGTGTGGTTGTATCTGCCATTGGCTCTGTGATTAGCTGTGTGGTGGTATCTGCCATTGGCTCTGTTATTGGCTGTGTGGTTGTATCTGCGTTTGGCTGAGTGGTTGTGTCTGCGCTTGGCTCTGTAATTGGCTGTGTGGTTGCATCTGTGGTTGGCTCTGTGATTGGCTGTGTGGTTTTATCTGTGGTTGGCTGTGTGGTTGTATCTGTGGTTGGCTCTGTGATTGGCTGTGTGGTTGCATCTGTGGTTGGCTCTGTGATTGTATCTGTGGTTGTATCTGCGGTTGGCTGTATGGTTGTATCTGCGGTTGGCTCTGTGATTGGCTGGGTAGTTGTATCTGCGGTTGGTTCTGTGGTTGACTGTATGGTTGTTTCTGTGGTTGGCTCTGTGGTTGGCTGTGTGGTTGTACCTGTGGTTGGCTCTGTGATTGGCTGTGTGGTTGTATCTGCTGTTGGCACTGTGATTGGCTTTGAGGTTGTATCTGCGTTTGGCTCTGTGATTGGCTGTGTGGTTGGATCTGCGGTTGGCTGTGTGGTTAGATCTGCGGATGGCTCTTTGATTAGCTGGGTAGTTGTATCTGCGGATGGCTCTTTGATTAGCTGGGTAGTTGTATCTGCGGTTGGTTCTGTTGTTGGCTGTGTGGTTGTATCTACAGTTGGCTCTGTGGTTGGCCTTGTGGTTGTATCTGCTGTGTGCTCTGTGATTGGCTGTGTGGTTGGCTCTGCGGTTGGCTCTGTGGTTGCCTGTGTGGTTGTATCTGCGGTTGGCTCTGTGATTGACTGTGTGATTGTATCTGTTGTTGGCTCTGTAATTGGCTGTGTGGTTGTATCTGTGGTTGGCTCTGTGATTGGCTTTGTGGTTGTATCTGCGGTTGGATCTCTGATTGACTGTGTGGTTGTATCTGTCGTTGGCTCTGTGATTGAATCTGTGGTTTGCTCTGTAATTTGCTGTGTGGTTGTATCTGCCGTTGGCTCTGTGATTGGCTGTGTGGTTGTATCTGCCATTGACTCTGTGATTGGCTGTGTGGTTGTACCTGCGGTTGGCTCTGTGATTGGCTGTGTGGTTGTATCTGCCATTGGCACTGTGATTGGCTGTGAGGTTGTATCTGCGGTTGGCTCTGTGATTGGCTGTGTGGTTGTATCTGCAGATGGCTCTGTGGTTGGCTGTGTGGTTGTATCTGCGGTTGGCTCTGTGGTTTTATCTGCAGTTGGCTCTCTGATTGGCTTTGTGGTTGTATCTGCCGTTGGCTCTGTGATTGGCTGTGTGGTTGTATCTGCCATTGGCTCTGTGATTGGCTGTGTGGTTGTATCTGCCATTGGCTCTGTGATTAGCTGTGTGGTGGTATCTGCCATTGGCTCTGTTATTGGCTGTGTGGTTGTATCTGCGTTTGGCTGAGTGGTTGTGTCTGCGCTTGGCTCTGTAATTGGCTGTGTGGTTGCATCTGTGGTTGGCTCTGTGATTGGCTGTGTGGTTGTATCTGTGGTTGTATCTGCGGTGGGCTGTATGGTTGTATCTGCGGTTGGCTCTGTGATTGGCTGGGTAGTTGTATCTGCGGTTGGTTCTGTGGTTGACTGTATGGTTGTTTCTGCAGTTGGCTTTGTGGTTGGCTGTGTGGTTGTATCTGCAGTTTGCTGTGTGGTTGTATCTGCGGTTGAATCTGTGATTGGCTGTGTGGTTGTATCAGCAGTTGGCTCTGTGATTGGCTGTGTGGTTATATCTGTGGTTGGCTCTGAGGTTGGATGTGTGGTTGTCTCTGATGTTGGCTCTTTGACTGGCTGTGTTGTTGTATCTGCGGTTGGCTCTTTGAATGGCTGTGTGGTTGTATCTGCGGTTGGCTGTGTGATTGGCTGTGTGGTTGTATCTGCGGTTGGCTGTGTGGTTGTATCTGCGGTTGGCTCTGTGATTAGCTGGGTAGTTGTATCTGCAGTTGGTTCTGTTGTTTGTTGTGTGGTTGTATCTGTAGTTGGCTCTGTGGTTGGCTGTGTGCTTGAATCTGCGTTTGGCTGTGTAGTTGTATCTGCAGTTGGCTCTGTGATTGGCTGTGTGGTTTTATCTGTGGTTGACTCTGTGGTTGGCTGTGTGGTTGTATCTGCGGTTGTCTCTGTGGTTGGCTGTGTGGTTATATCTGCGGTTGGCTCTCTGATTGACTGTGTGGTTGTATCTATCGTTGGCTCTGTGATTGACTGTGTGGTTGTATCTGTGGTTGGCTGTGTGGTTGTATCTACGGTTGTATCTGTGATTGTCTGGGTGGTTGTATCTGCCGTTGGCTCTGTGATTGGCTTTTTGGTTGTATCTGTGGTTGGCTCTGTGATTGGCTGGGTGGTTGTATCTGCGGTTGGCTGTGTTATTGGCTGTGTGGTTTTATCTGCGGTTGGCTCTGTGATTAGCTGGGTAGTTGTATCTGCCGTTGGTTCTTTTGTAGGCTGTGTGGTTGGCTCTGTGGTTGGCTGTGTGGTTGTATCTGCGGTTGGCTCTGTGATTGGCTGTGTGGTTGTATCTGCGGTTGGCTCTGTGATTGGCTGTGTGGTTGTATCTGTGGTTGGCTCTGTGGTTGCCTGTGTGGTTGTATCTGCAATTGGCTCTGTGTTTGGCTGTATGGTTGTATCTGCGGTTGGCTCTGTGATTAACTGTGTGGTTGCATCTGTGGTTGGCTCTGTGATAGGCTGGGTAGTTGTATCTGCAGTTGGTTCTGTGGTTGACTGTATGGTTGTATCTGCAGTGTGCTGTGTGGTTGGCTGTGTGGTTGTATCTGCGGTTGGCTCTGTGATTGGCTGGGTAGTTGTATCTGCGGTTGGTTCTGTGGTTGACTGTATGGTTGTATCTGCAGTTTGCTGTGTGGTTGGCTGTGTGGTTGTATCTGCAGTTTGCTGTGTGGTTGTATCTGCGGTTGAATCTGTGATTGGCTGTGTGGTTGTATCAGCAGTTGGCTCTGTGATTGGCTCTGTGGTTATATCTGCGGTTGGCTCTGAGGTTGGCTGTGTGGTTGTCTCTGATGTTGGCTCTTTGACTGGCTGTGTGGTTGTATCTGCGGTTGGCTGTGTGATTGGCTGTGTGGTTGGCTCTGCTGTTGGCTGTGTGGTTAGATCTGCGGATGGCTCTTTGATTAGCTCGGTAGTTGTATCTGCGGTTGGTTCTGTTGTTGGCTGTGTGGTCGTATCTACAGTTGGCTCTGTGGTTGGCCTTGTTGTTGCATCTGCTGTGTGCTCTGTGATTGGCTGTGTGGTTGGCTCTGCTGTTGGATCTGTGATTGACTGTGTGGTTGTATCTATTGTTGGCTCTGTGATTGACTGTGTGGTTGTATCTGTGGTTGGCTGTGTGGTTGTATCTGCGGTTGTATCTGTGATTGGCTGGGTGGTTGTATCTGCCGTTGGCTCTGTGATTGGCTTTGTGGTTGTATCTGTGGTTGGCTCTGTGATTGGCTGGGTGGTTGTATCTGCGGTTGGCTGTGTTATTGGCTGTGTGGTTGTATCTGCGGTTGGCTGTGTGGTTGTATCTGCAGTTGGCTCTGTGATTAGCTGGGTAGTTGTATCTGTGGTTGGTTCTTTTGTTGGCTGTGTGGTTGGCTCTGTGGTTGGCTGTGTGCTTGTATCTGCGTTTGGCTGTGTGGTTGTATCTGCGGTTGGCTCTGTGATTGGCTGTGTGGTTGTATCTGCGGTTGGCTCTGTGGTTGCCTGTGTGGTTGTATCTGCAGTTGGCTCTGTGTTTGACTGTATGGTTGTATCTGCGGTTGGCTCTGTGATTAGCTGTGTGGTTGCATCTGTGCTTGGCTCTGTGATAGGCTGTGTGGTTGTATCTGTGGTTGTATCTGCGGTTGGCTGTATGGTTGTATCTGCGGTTGGCTCTGTGATTGGCTGGGTAGTTGTATCTGCAGTTGGTTCTGTGGTTGACTGCATGGTTGTTTCTGCGGTTGGCTCTGTGGTTGGCTGTGTGGTTGTATCTGCAGTTTGCTGTGTGGTTGTATCTGCGGTTGAATCTGTGATTGGCTGTGTGGTTGTATCAGCAGTTGGCTCTGAGGTTGGCTGTGTGGTTGTCTCTGATGTTGGCTCTTTGACTGGGTGTGTGGTTGTATCTGCGGTTGGCTGTGTGATTGGCTGTGTGGTTGGCTCTGCTGTTGGCTGTGTGGTTAAATCTGCGGATGGCTCTTTGATTAGACGGGTAGTTGTATCTGCGGTTGGTTCTGTTGTTGGCTGTGTGGTCGTATCTACAGTTGGCTCTGTGGTTGGCCTTGTGGTTGTATCTGCTGTGTGCTCTGTGATTGGCTGTTTGGTTTGCTCTGCTGTTGGCTCTGTGATTGGCTGTGTGGTTGTATCTGCAGTTGGCTCTGTGATTGGCTGTGTGGTTGGCTCTGCGGTTGGCTGTATGGTTGTATCTGCGGTTGGCTCTGTGGTTGGCTGTGTGGTTGTATCTGCGGTTGGCTCTGTGATTGGCTTTGTGGTTGTATCTGCGGTTGGCTCTGTGATTGACTGTGTGGTTGTATCTGTCGTTGGCTCTGTTATTGAATCTGTGGTTTGCTCTGTAATTTGCTGTGTGGTTGTATCTGCCGTTGGCTCTGTGATTGGCTGTGTGGTTGTATCTGCCATTGACTCTGTGATTGGCTGTTTGGTTGTACCTTCGGTTGGCTCTGTGATTGGCTGTGTGGTTGTATCTGCCGTTGGCACTGTGATTGGCTGTGAGGATGTATCTGCGGTTGGCTCTGTGATTGGCTGTGTGGTTGTATCTGCGGATGGCTCTGTGGTTGGCTGTGTGGTTGTATCTGCGGTTGGCTCTGTGGTTTTATCTGCAGTTGGCTCTCTGATTGGCTTTGTGGTTGTATCTGCCGTTGGCTCTGTTATTGGCTGTGTGGTTGTATCTGTGTTTGGCTGAGTGGTTGTGTCCGCGCTTGGCTCTGTAATTGGCTGTGTGGTTGCATCTGTGGTTGGCTCTGTGATTGTCTGTGTGGTTGTATCTGCGGTTGGCTGTGTGGTTGTATCTGTGATTGGCTCTGTGATTGGCTGTGTGGTTGCATCTGTGGTTGGCTCTGTGATACGCTGTGTGGTTGTATCTGTGGTTGGCTGTATGTTTGTATCTGCGGTTGGCTCTGTGATTGGCTGGGTAGTTGTATCTGCGGTTGGTTCTGTGGTTGACTGTATGGTTGTTTCTGCGGTTGGCTCTGTGGTTGGCTGTGTAGTTGTTTCTGCGGTTGGCTCTGTGGTTGGCTGTGTGGTTGTATCTGCAGTTTGCGGTGTGGTTGTATCTGCGGTTGAATCTGCGATTGGCTGTGTGGTTGTATCAGCAGTTAGCTCTGAGGTTGGCTGTGTGGTTGTCTCTGATGTTGGCTCTTTGACTGGCTGTGTGGTTGTATCTGTGGTTGGCTCTAAGAATGGCTGTGTGGTTGTATCTGCGGTTGGCTGTGTGATTGGCTGTGTGGTTGTATCTGCGGTTGGCTGTGTTGTTGTATCTGCGGTTGGCTCTGTGATTAGCTGGGTAGTTGTATCTGCAGTTGGTTCTGTTGTTTGCTGTGTGGTTGTATCTGTGGTTGGCTCTGTGGTTGGCTGTGTGCTTGTATCTGCGTTTGGCTGTGTGGTTGTATCTGTGGTTGGCTCTGTGATTGGCTGTGTAGTTGTATCTGTGGTTGACTCTGTGGTTGGCTGTGTGGTTGTATCTGCGGTTGACTCTGTGGTTGGCTGTGTGGTTATATCTGCGGTTGGCTCTCTGATTGATTGTGTGGTTGTATCTATTGTTGGCTCTGTGATTGACTGTGTGGTTGTATCTGTGGTTGGCTCTGTGATTGGCTGTGTGGTTGTATCTGCGGTTGGCTGTGTTGTTGTATCTGCGGTTGGCTCTGTGATTAGCTGGGTAGTTGTATCTGCAGTTGGTTCTGTTGTTTGCTGTGTGGTTGTATCTGTGATTGGCTCTGTGGTTGGCTGTGTGCTTGTATCTGCGTTTGGCTGTGTGGTTGTATCTGTGGTTGGCTCTGTGATTGGCTGTGTAGTTGTATCTGTGGTTGACTCTGTGGTTGGCTGTGTGGTTGTATCTGCGGTTGACTCTGTGGTTGGCTGTGTGGTTATATCTGCGGTTGGCTCTCTGATTGACTGTGTGGTTGTATCTATCGTTGGCTCTGTGATTGACTGTGTGGTTGTATCTGTGGTTGTCTCTGATGTTGGCTCTTTGACTGGCTGTGTGGTTGTATCTGTGGTTGGCTCTAAGAATGGCTGTGTGGTTGTATCTGCGGTTGGCTGTGTGATTGGCTGTGTGGTTGTATCTGCGGTTGGCTGTGTTGTTGTATCTGCGGTTGGCTCTGTGATTAGCTGGGTAGTTGTATCTGCAGTTGGTTCTGTTGTTTGCTGTGTGGTTGTATCTGTGGTTGGCTCTGTGGTTGGCTGTGTGCTTGTATCTGCGTTTGGCTGTGTGGTTGTATCTGTGGTTGGCTCTGTGATTGGCTGTGTAGTTGTATCTGTGGTTGACTCTGTGGTTGGCTGTGTGGTTGTATCTGCGGTTGACTCTGTGGTTGGCTGTGTGGTTATATCTGCGGTTGGCTCTCTGATTGATTGTGTGGTTGTATCTATTGTTGGCTCTGTGATTGACTGTGTGGTTGTATCTGTGGTTGGCTCTGTGATTGGCTGTGTGGTTGTATCTGCGGTTGGCTGTGTTGTTGTATCTGCGGTTGGCTCTGTGATTAGCTGGGTAGTTGTATCTGCAGTTGGTTCTGTTGTTTGCTGTGTGGTTGTATCGGTGATTGGCTCTGTGGTTGGCTGTGTGCTTGTATCTGCGTTTGGCTGTGTGGTTTTATCTGTGGTTGGCTCTGTGATTGGCTGTGTAGTTGTATCTGTGGTTGACTCTGTGGTTGGCTGTGTGGTTGTATCTGCGGTTGACTCTGTGGTTGGCTGTGTGGTTATATCTGCGGTTGGCTCTCTGATTGACTGTGTGGTTGTATCTATCGTTGGCTCTGTGATTGACTGTGTGGTTGTATCTGTGGATGGCTCTGTGATTGGCTGTGTGGTTGTATCTGCGGTTGGCTGTGTGGTTGTATCTGCGGTTGGCTCTGTGATTAGCTGGGTAGTTGTATCTGCAGTTGGTATTGTTGCTGGCTGTGTGTCTGTATCTGTGGCTGGCTCTAAGGTTAGCTGTGTGGTTGTATCTGCAGTTGGCTCTGTGATTGGCTGTGTGGTTGTATCTGTGGTTGGCTCTGTGTTTGGCTGTGTGGTTGTATCTGCGGTTGGCTCTATGATTGACTGTGTGGTTGTATCTATTGTTGACTCTGTGATTGACAGTGTGTTTGTATCTGTGGTTGGCTCTGTGATTGGCTGTGTGGTTGTATCTGCGGTTGTATCTGTGATTGGCTGGCTGGTTGTTTCTGCCGTTGGCTCTGTGATTGGCTTTGTGGTTGTATCTGTGGTTGGCTCTGTGATTGGCAGGGTGGTTGTATCTGCGGTTGGCTGTGTTATTGGCTGTGTGGTTGTATCTGCGGTTGGCTGTGTGGTTGTATCTGCGGTTGGCTCTGTGATTAGCTGGGTGGTTGTATCTGTATTTGGTTCTGTTGTTGGCTGTGTGGCTGTATCTGTGGTTGGCTCTAGGGTTAGCTGTGTGGTTGTATCTGCAGTTGGCTCTGTGATTGGCTGTGGGGTTATATCTGTGGTTGGCTCTGTGGTTGGCTGTGTGGTTGTATCTGCAGTTGGCTCTCTGATTGACTGTGTGGTTGTATCTATTGTTGACTCTGTGATTGACTGTGTGGTTGTATCTGTGGTTGGCTCTGTGATTGGCTGTGTGGTTGTATCTGCGGTTGTATCTGTGATTGGCTGGCTGGTTGTATCTGCCGTTGGCTCTGTGATTGGCTTTGTGGTTGTATCTGTTGTTGGCTCTGTGATTGGCTGGGTGGTTGTATCTGCGGTTGGCTCTGTGATTAGCTGGGTAGTTGTATCTGTGGTTGGTTCTATTGTTGGCTGTGTGGTTGGCTCTGTGGTTGGCTGTGTGGTTGTATCTGTGGTTGGCTCTCTGATTGACTGTGTGGTTGTATCTATTGTTGACTCTGTGATTGACTGTGTGGTTGTATCTGTGGATGGCTCTGTGATTGGCTGTGTGGTTGTATCTGCGGTTGTATCTGTGATTGGCTGGCTGGTTGTATCTGCCGTTGGCTCTGTGATTGGCTTTGTGGTTGTATCTGTGGTTGGCTCTGTGATTGGCTGGGTGGTTGTATCTGCGGTTGGCTGTGTTATTGGCTTTGTGGTTGTATCTGCGGTTGGCTGTGTGGTTGTATCTGCGGTTGGCTCTGAGATTAGCTGGGTAGTTGTATCTGCAGTTTGTTCTGTTGTTGTCTGTGTGTCTGTATCTGTGGTTGGCTCTAGGGTTAGCTGTGTGGTTGTATCTGCAGTTGGCTCTGTTATTGTCTGTGTGGTTGTATCTGTGGTTGGCTGTTTGGTTGTATCTGCGGTTGGCTCTCTGATTGACTTTGTGGTTGTATCTATTGTTGGCTCTGTGATTGACTGTGTGGTTGTATCTGTGGTTGGCTCTGTGATTGGCTGTGTGGTTGTATCTGCGGTTGTATCTGTGATTGGCTGGGTGGTTGTATCTGCTGTTGGCTGTGTGGTTGTATCTGCGGTTGGCTCTGTGATTAGCTGGGTAGTTGTATCTGTGGTTGGTTCTATTGTTGGCTGTGTGGTTGGCTCTGTGGTTGGCTGTGTGCTTGTATCTGCGTTTGGCTGTGTGGTTGTATCTGTGGTTGGCTCTGTGGTTGCCTGTGTGGTTGTATCTGCAGTTGGCTCTGTGTTTGGCTGTGTGGTTGTATCTGTTGTTGGCTCTGTAATTGGCTGTGAGGTTGTATCTGCGGTTGGATCTGTGATTGGCTGGGTGGTTGTATCTGCCGTTGGCTCTGTGATTGGCTTTGTGGTTGTATCTGTGGTTGGCTCTGTGATTGGCTGGGTGGTTGTATCTGCGGTTGGCTGTGCTATTGGCTGTGTGGTTGTATCTGCGGTTGGCTGTGTGGTTGTATCTGCCATTGACTCTGTGATTGGCTGTGTGGTTGTACCTGCGGTTGGCTCTGTGATTGGCTGTGTGGTTGTATCTGCCGTTGGCACTGTGATTGGCTGTGAGGTTGTATCTGCGGTTGGATCTGTGATTGGCTGGGTGGTTGTATCTGCCGTTGGCTCTGTGATTGGCTTTGTGGTTGTATCTGTGGTTGGCTCTGTGATTGGCTGGGTTATTGTATCTGCGGTTGGCTGTGCTATTGGCTGTGTGGTTGTATCTGCGGTTGGCTGTGTGGTTGTATCTGCGGTTGGCTCTGTGATTAGCTGGGTAGTTGTATCTGTGGTTGGTTCTATTGTTGGCTGTGTGGTTGGCTCTGTGATAGGCTGTGTGCTTGTATCTGCGTTTGGCTGTGTGGTTGTAGCTGCGGTTGGCTCTGTGGTTGGCTGTTTGGTTGTATCTGCGGTTGGCTCTCTGATTGACTGTGTGGTTGTATCTATTGTTGGCTCTGTGGTTGGCTGTGTGGTTGTATCTGCGGTTGGCTCTCTGATTGACTGTGTGGTTGTATCTATTGTTGACTCTGTGATTGACTGTGTGGTTGTATCTGTGGTTGGCTCTGTGATTGGCTGTGTGGTTGTATCTGCGGTTGTATCTGTGATTGGCTGGCTGGTTGTATCTGCCGTTGGCTCTGTGATTGGCTTTGTGGTTGTATGTGTGGTTGGCTCTGTTATTGGCTGGGTGGTTGTATCTGTGGTTGGCTCTGTGATTAGCTGGGTAGTTGTATCTGTGGTTGGTTCTATTGTTGGCTGTGTGGTTGGCTCTGTGGTTGGCTGTGTGGTTGTATCTGCGGTTGGCTCTCTGATTGACTGTGTGGTTGTATCTATTGTTGACTCTGTGATTGACTGTGTAGTTGTATCTGTGGATGGCTCTGTGATTGGCTGTGTGGTTATATCTGCGGTTGTATCTGTGATTGGCTGGCTGGTTGTATCTGCCGTTGGCTCTGTGATTGGCTTTGTGGTTGTATCTGTGGTTGGCTCTGTGATTGGCTGGGTGGTTGTATCTGCGGTTGGCTGTGTTATTGGCTTTGTGGTTGTATCTGCGGTTGGCTGTGTGGTTGTATCTGCGGTTGGCTCTGTGATTAGCTGGGTAGTTGTATCTGCAGTTGGCTCTGTTATTGTCTGTCTGGTTGTATCTGTGGTTGCCTGTTTGGTTGTATCTGCGGTTGGCTCTCTGATTGACTGTGTGGTTGTATCTATTGTTGGCTCTGTGATTGACTGTGTGGTTCTATCTGTGGTTGGCTCTGTGATTGGCTGTGTGGTTGTATCTGCGGTTGAATCTGTGATTGGCTGGGTGGTTGTATCTGCCGTTGGCTGTGTGGTTGTATCTGCGGTTTGCTCTGTGATTAGCTGGGTAGTTGTATCTGTGGTTGGTTCTATTGTTGGCTGAGTGGTTGGCTCTGTGGTTGGCTGTGTGCTTGTATCTGCGTTTGGCTGTGTGGTTGTATCTGTGGTTGGCTCTGTGGTTGCCTGTGTGGTTGTATCTGCAGTTGGCTCTGTGTTTGGCTGTGTGGTTGTATCTGTTGTTGGCTCTGTAATTGGCTGTGTGGTTGTATCTGTGGTTGGCTCTGTGATTGGCTTTGTGGTTGGCTCTGTGATTGGCTTTGTGGTTGTATCTGCGGTTGGCTCTGTGATTGACTGTGTGGTTGTATCTGTCGTTGGCTCTGTGATTGACTGTGTGGTTGTATCTGTGGTTTCCTCTGTAATTTGCTGTGTGGTTTTATCTGCCGTTGGCTCTGTGATTGGCTGTGTGGTTGTATCTGCCATTGACTCTGTCATTGGCTGTGTGGTTGTACCTGCGGTTGGCTCTGTGATTGGCTGTGTGGTTGTATCTGCCGTTGGCACTGTGATTGGCTGTGAGGTTGTATCTGCGGTTGGCTCTGTGATTGGCTGTGTGGTTGTATCTGCGGATGGCTCTGTGATTGGTTGTGTGGTTGTATCTGCCATTGACTCTGTGATTGGCTGTGTGGTTGTACCTGCGGTTGGCTCTGTGATTGGCTGTGTGGTTGTATCTGCCGTTGGCACTGTGATTGGCTGTGAGGTTGTATCTGCGGTTGGATCTGTGATTGGCTGGGTGGTTGTATCTGCCGTTGGCTCTGTGATTGGCTTTGTGGTTGTATCTGTGGTTGGCTCTGTGATTGGCTGGGTGGTTGTATCTGCGGTTGGCTGTGCTATTGGCTGTGTGGTTGTATCTGCGGTTGGCTGTGTGGTTGTATCTGCGGTTGGCTCTGTGATTAGCTGGGTAGTTGTATCTGTGGTTGGTTCTATTGTTGGCTGTGTGGTTGGCTCTGTGATAGCCTGTGTGCTTGTATCTGCGTTTGGCTGTGTGGTTGTAGCTGTGGTTGGCTCTGTGGTTGGCTGTTTGGTTGTATCTGCGGTTGGCTCTCTGATTGACTGTGTGGTTGTATCTATTGTTGGCTCTGTGATTGACTGTGTGGTTGTATCTGTGGTTGGCTCTGTGATTGGCTGTGTGGTTGTATCTGCGGTTGTATCTGTGATTGGCTGGGTGGTTGTATCTGCCGTTGGCTGTGTGGTTGTATCTGCGGTTGGCTCTGTGATTAGCTGGGTAGTTGTATCTGTGGTTGTTTCTATTGTTGGCTGTGTGGTTGGCTCTGTGGTTGGCTGTGTGCTTGTATCTGCGTTTGGCTGTGTGGTTGTATCTGTGGTTGGCTCTGTGGTTGCCTGTGTGGTTGTATCTGCAGTTGGCTCTGTGTTTGGCTGTGTGGTTGTATCTGTTGTTGGCTCTGTAATTGGCTGTGTGGTTGTATCTGTGGTTGGCTCTGTGATTGGCTTTGTGGTTGGCTCTGTGATTGGCTTTGTGGTTGTATCTGCGGTTGGCTCTGTGATTGACTGTGTGGTTGTATCTGTCGTTGGCTCTGTGATTGACTGTGTGGTTGTATCTGTGGTTTCCTCTGTAATTTGCTGTGTGGTTGTATCTGCCGTTGGCTCTGTGATTGGCTGTGTGGTTGTATCTGCCATTGACTCTGTGATTGGCTGTGTGGTTGTACCTGCGGTTGGCTCTGTGATTGGCTGTGTGGTTGTATCTGCCGTTGGCACTGTGATTGGCTGTGAGGTTGTATCTGCGGTTGGCTCTGTGATTGGCTGTGTGGTTGTATCTGCGGATGGCTCTGTGATTGGTTGTGTGGTTGTATCTGCCATTGACTCTGTGATTGGCTGTGTGGTTGTACCTGCGGTTGGCTCTGTGATTGGCTGTGTGGTTGTATCTGCCGTTGGCACTGTGATTGGCTGTGAGGTTGTATCTGCGGTTGGATCTGTGATTGGCTGGGTGGTTGTATCTGCCGTTGGCTCTGTGATTGGCTTTGTGGTTGTATCTGTGTTTGGCTCTGTGATTGGCTGGGTGGTTGTATCTGCGGTTGGCTGTGCTATTGGCTGTGTGGTTGTATCTGCGGTTGGCTGTGTGGTTGTATCTGCGGTTGGCTCTGTGATTAGCTGGGTAGTTGTATCTGTGGTTGGTTCTATTGTTGGCTGTGTGGTTGGCTCTGTGATAGGCTGTGTGCTTGTATCTGCGTTTGGCTGTGTGGTTGTAGCTGCGGTTGGCTCTGTGATTGGCTGTGTGGTTGTATCTGCGGTTGGCTCTGTGATTGGCTGTGTGGTTGTATCTGTGGTTGGCTCTGTGGTTGGCTGTGTGGTTGTATCTGTGGTTGGCTCTGTGGTTGCCTGTGTGGTTGTATCTGCAGTTGGCTCTGTGTTTGGCTGTGTGGTTGTATCTGTGGTTGGCTCTGCGATTGACTGTGTGGTTGTATCTGTTGTTGGCTCTGTAATTGGCTGTGTGGTTGTATCTGTGGTTTGCTCTGTGATTGGCTTTGTGGTTGTATCTGCGGTTGGCTCTGTGATTGGCTGTGTGGTTGTATCTGCCGTTGGCACTGTGATTGGCTGTGAGGTTGTATCTGCGGTTGGATCTGTGATTGGCTGGGTGGTTGTATTTGTGGTTGGCTCTGTGATTGGCTTTGTGGTTGTATCTGTGGTTGGCTGTGTGGTTGTATCTGCGGTTGGCTCTTTGATTAGCTGGGTAGTTGTATCTGCAGTTGGTTCTGTTGTTGGCTGTGTGGTTGTATCTGTGGTTGGCTCTGTGGTTAGCTGTGTGGTTGTATCTGCGGTTGGCTCTGTGATTGGCTGTGTGGTTGTATCTGTGGTTGGCTGTGTGGTTGTATCTGTGGTTGGCTCTCTGATTGACTGTGTGGTTTTATCTGTGATTAGCTGTGTGGTTGTGTCTGTGGTTGGCTCTGTAATTGGCTTTGTGGTTGCATCTGTGGTTGGCTCTGTGATTGTCTGTGTGGTTGTATCTGCGGTTGGATCTGTGATTGGCTGGGTGGTTGTATCTGCCGTTAGCTCTGTGATTGGCTGGGTGGTTGTATCTGTGGTTGGCTCTGTGATTGGCTGGGTGGTTGTATCTGCGGTTGGCTCTGTGGTTGGCTGTGTGGTTGCATCTGCGGTTGGCTCTGTGATTGGTTCTGTGGTTGTATCTGCGGTTGGCTCTGTAATTGACTGTGTGGTTGTATCTGTGGTTGGCTCTGCAGTTGACTGTGTGGTTCTATCTGCAGTTTTATCTTTTGTTGGCTTTGTGTTTGTATCTGCGTTTGGATTTTTGGTTGGACCTGCGGTTGTCTCTGTGGTTTTACCTGAAGATGTATCTGCGGTTAGCTCTGTGGTTGGCTCTGCGGTTTGCTCTGTGATTGGCTCTGTAGTTTTATCTGCTGTTGCATCTGCAGTTGGCGGTGTGGTTGTATCTTTGGTTTGCTGTGTGGTTATGTCCGCAGGTGGCTCTGTGGTTGTATCTGCAGTTGTATATTTGGGTAGCTGTGTGGTTGGCAGTGCAGTTGCACCTCCAGTCGGCTCTGTGGTTGTACCTGCAGTTGTATCTGCAGTTGTATTTTTGGTTGGTTCTGTGATTGTATTTACAGTTGACTCTGTGGTTGTATTTGCAGTTGGCACTGTGGTTGTATTTGCAGTTGTCACTGTGGTTGTAGTTGCAGCTGACTCTATGGCTGTATTTGTATCATTCTCTGTGCTTCCATCTAGGTAATTAAACAGAGATATGAGGAAATCAAAAAATGTAAGAGGTATATAAAGGGTTTTTAAACTTTTTTTTTTTACAATAAGAAATTGTCACACTATATGTTACTACGTGAACACAAAACTAGAAGCACTTTTTGTAAGAATTTTTTAGCATTAATTTACAAATGTTGCTGTATATTGCAGCATTACCACAAATAGAATATAGGACAAAGCAGCCAAAATGATCAGAGGTGACGGCTGAGAATCTTTCCATTTCTCCAATTTTTACTATACATTTGAAATTCATTTGAATTCTTATTGCAGTGGATAACCTTAAGCTGCTGCTGAATCCTTCAGTTCTGAATGGGTTATCAAGGTCAGTTTTGTTATCTTGTAATTTGCTTAGAAAGTGATCTATTGAACTATTTGCCTCAATGTGGAAAGATGTAAAAATAATCTAACTCTGTACAGAAAACATAAGCAGACACTTAACATACATGTGCAGAACATGAAAAATAACTTGACTTCTTCACTAACAGGTACATTTAAATAAAAGCATAATAGAATAGGGGATCATCTGCTAAATACAGATAAAATGGAAAAACATAGCGTTTAACTGTGTGGGAGTAAATGAAGGTGTGTGATTTACAATTGGCCACTCACAAATTTTCAGATGTTAAACAGCCTTGAATGGAATCTTTTTCTTCAATATCTTCACACTCCCATCAGTCAATCAGAATATTTGCTCAAAGAGAAAATATATGGAGAAAATAAAGTGCAATTCCAGAGTAAAGTAGAAAAAGAATTTAATAACTTACATATAAGTTAAAAACAATGAGCATATCACCACTGGGCGTCCTACGCGTTTCGTCCTATGATGGGACTTCCTCAGGGACTTGGTGCATCAGTAACAGCAAGAATGTGTATGAAAAAACATTCCCCCCCGCCAGTTCTTATATATCCCCTCCCGGAGTTCATTATTCAATTATTCCCGGCCGGTGCTTCTTCTCCATTCGGGCGGCACTTCCTGGTTGGACGCGATGTCGTCATCACGCACGCACGCCCTTTGCGTTCCACACGTGCGTTCCAAATACCCGGAAGTGTATGACGGTCATAAATCTTCAGTTCTCCCGGCGATGTATGGGCGGAATAGAGGCATATGAGGGGGAAAACAAGTTAAAAAGACTCTGGATAGCACAATGTATATGGACAAACATGTCCTATTATCATAATGTTAGAAACTACAGAAAAATGTAGTAAAAAGTAAAAGATAAAAAAATGTATATATACTTTTATACGGTTTATACAAAGTATATATACATTTTTTTATCTTTTACTTTTTACTACATTTTTCTGTAGTTTCTAACATTATGATAATAGGACATGTTTGTCCATATACATTGTGCTATCCAGAGTCTTTTTAACTTGTTTCCCCCCTCATATGCCTCTATTCCGCCCATACATCGCCGGGAGAACTGAAGATTTATGACCGTCATACACTTCCGGGTATTTGGAACGCACGTGTGGAACGCAAAGGCCGTGCGTGCGTGATGACGACATCGCGTCCAAGCAGGAAGTGCCGCCCGAATGGAGAAGAAGCACCGGCCGGGAATAATTGAATAATGAACTCCGGGAGGGGATATATAAGAACTGGCGGGGGGGAATGTTTTTTCATACACATTCTTGCTGTTACTGATGCACCAAGTCCCTGAGGAAGTCCCATCATAGGACGAAATGCGTAGGACGCCCAGTGGTGATATGCTCATTGTTTTTAACTTATATGTAAGTTATTAAATTCTTTTTCTACTTTACTCTGGAATTGCACTTTATTTTCTCCATATATTTTCTCTTTGAGCAAATATTCTGATTGACTGATGGGAGTGTGAAGATATTGAAGAAAAAGATTCCATTCAAGGCTGTTTAACATCTGAAAATTTGTGAGTGGCCAATTGTAAATCACACACCTTCATTTACTCCCACACAGTTAAACGCTATGTTTTTCCATTTTATCTGTATTTAGCAGATGATCCCCTATTCTATTATGCATTTGTATTGAAGACAAGAGGAAGTCTTTGGGGACCTTTTACCCTACACAGGGAAGTTCCGTTTGGGTTTACAAATTATCACTATTTCTCAATGGGGTTGTGTTCACATATTTTGTTTGTTTGTATACATTTAAATAAAAGTAAGAATACTATTAACACAGCATGTATTTAAAACATGGGACACAAATGTAGCAAACAAATGTTGGATAGAACAGAAAAGATACATTAAAAATGAAATTTTATAAACTTGTTCAATGTTATTTTTTGTTTTATTTTTTAAAATAAATATTGTGGATAAAATATTTTAGCGATTATATGGAATCTTATTAATGAACTATTTCAAACAGGGTTTGAAATATTTACCCCCTTTAAGGGAGTGGTCTGGGTGCCAACTCCCACTACCCTTAACCCTGCAAGTGTAATTATTGCAATTTTCATAAACTGCAATATTTACCTTGCAGGGTTAAGTCCTCCTCCTCTACTCTACATGTTTTTTAGCAACACTGGACAACCTCACTTTATGTGATTACCTCCAGTGTCGCCAAAATCCCTATAGGAAAGCATTGGATAATGCTTTTGTAACGGACCGTTTCAGCATAAAAGGGGAAAAATCCGTTTAGGCGATAATCCCCTTTCTTAGAGACAGGCACAGCTACTGCAGAACACCAAACTCCCGATCTGGATACGAAATAATACTCCGAACTGGAACAGCTGAACAAGAAAAGCATACAATCCGCTTACACTCCTGGCAGTCAGCTTACAATCCAATTCCCCCCAAGAACGAGACGACACTTCATTTTGAGGGTTAAACAGGAACTCTCGACTGGCTTATCCAGCCTGGCTTTTATTTCCAACTCACACATACAGGCCACACCCAGGGGGAGGCATAAAAGAACCAATGACATAGATGTTACATCCCACACATCCCCTCCCCTTAGTGTGACACATAATCCCATTATGCATACAGTTTAAAATATACTTTTACACAACTTTCATAACTTTAAAACCATACATCACATCCACATAAAAACCACATATTCAGACTCAGCATACTTTAAACATAAACACTCTCAAAAATCATACCAATCCCTTCAGTAAATAAAAAGTTACACGGAAGTCCTTTTATGACCGACCGCAAGCACCTTTGTTTGCCCAAAATAGTTCCATGGATTTGGGCTGTGCGGTCGGTCCCTTCCTGGTATAAAAACGACTAAGTCCCGTTCGAAGTGTGTTCGGTATGTAGCGGAGAGCTGATATCCCACAGCTATTCTCCACTGACGATCCCAGGAAGGCTCAGGAACAAGGCAATAGTAGATCCATAGGCAGAGTTTCCAGCAGGCAAAGTAACACAGCGATATCCCCACAGCAATCCCAATAACTGGACGACTCACAGTTTCAGGAACAGAACTGCTGGCTGGTACATCCAGCCTGCCTTTTATTACAACTGTACACAGACAAGCCACACCCAGGGGGAGGCATAAAACAACCAATGGTATCTTGGGTACAACCCACACATCCCCTCCCCTTAGTGTGACACATAATCCCATTATTGTACAGTTTCAAACATAACTTTTACACCATATTCATGACTTCTATAATATTCATCACATTCGCATAAAAATACATATTCACAATCAATCCATTCAGGGGAATAACATATAAAAAAATGGCATGAATCAGACCAGGGGTTCAAAAGTTAGTAAAAGTATCTTTTGTTCCCCCTGGCTGATTGTATTTTAATCTGGCTCAAACAGTAAAAGTAAAACCATCCCCACAATGCATCCTGGCTTCCTCCCTTCTGCCCTGGAGATAATTGGAGAAGGAATCTAATTATCTCCAAAGACAGAGCCAAACTCCATTACCCACATGGCAGACAAAAAGACAGTAAAAGACATAAAATTACATACTGATACATTTAGTACATAAAACACACATTTCTACATATCCCCAGATAGCTTTGATCTGACTGCACATTATTAGATGAATGGCACTCAGATCACACGAATAAGCCTTTCTGCAGGGAAAACAAACAGTTTAACCTGCAGGGCCATAGTCCAAAGGCAAGAGGCGGGCAAGCAGCCCCCTCCAAGGACACGTGGCGAGGTCGGTTTCGCCACACTTCTCCCCTTTGCCCCCCAGACTAACAGGGTAGATGAGGGCAATCCATAATACAGGGAGGACAGCCACAATAGGGTTCCGCTACACGGTACTTCGACTTTAGTCGAAGTGTCGAAGTGCAGTCGATGGTACGGGTCGGCGGTGTTCGAGTTAAAATGGCCGCCGCCACGTGGTCCTTTGTCCGATGTCGGTCACTTCGACGACTTCGACACCTTCGGTAACTTCGGCACTTCGGCAACTTCGGCTGCATCCGAAGTGCCCTCTAGTAAGTGCCAATCCTTCTCCCATAGTCATTAAATGGGCGAACACTGTTCTTAAAGGGCCCACTCTCCCAGGGCCATAATCGCTGGGCAGGAGGCTAGCAACCAGGCCTCTCCAGTTCACAGTGGCGAAGCTGGTTTCACCACACTTCTCCCCTTTACCCATTAGACTAACAGGGTACCTGACCTTCTGCCGGTCAGTGCCCTGGTTAGTCCAGCAACCCACCCATACAACAGAAACAACAGAGCAGCCCACCCACAATAAACGGTTACTACACCTGGGTGAGGGAGAATCTTGTCCAGGTTCAGGTGCCTCACCACTGCTGTGTGGGAGACTGGTAGGCTGCCTTGATGGGTTGCTGAGGGGGCAGAGACCAGCGGTACTCTGTCCTGTTGCCAGCACTACCACGGGAGTAGTCTGGTTGGGGCCTGGTTGCTGGAGACCGATTGTCTCCCCTTGGGATATATTGCTCTGTGGCTGGGGAACAGGACCGACCGTCCCTACCCCTGGTGCTGTAAGTGCAGAGACTACCGTCCCATCTGCACAGATGTGGGGCTTAACATCTCCCCTTGGTGGGTTAGGCTGCCGTGGGAGAGAGGATGTAACAAGCTCCTCTCTCTGGACGGTGAACTGCCGCTGGTGAGAGGGGTTAGCAGGCTCCTCTCCCTGACACTCTCTCTGCTGGTGGAAAGGGAGACCAGCTGTCTCCCCTTTCCTTCTCTTGTCCTGCTGCTGGGGTGCGAGACTGACTGTCTCTGCTCCCTGCCGGACACACTGCCGCTGGGGAGGACGGACGACACCATCAGCTCCCTGGGGTACACACTGCCGCTGGGGAGGAAGGACGGCACCTTCGGCTCCCTGGGGTACACACTGCCGCTGGGGAGGAAGGACGACACCTTCTGCTCCCTGGGACACACACTGCCGCTGGGGAGGGAGGACGCTGCTCTCCGCTCCCTTCACTTCACACTGCCTTCTTGGCATCTCACTTTGCTGCTGGGGGGCAGGGACAACAACCTCTGCCCCCTGTAACTCAGCCTGCCGCTGGGGAGGACGGACGACACCATCAGCTCCCTGGGGTACACACTGCCGCTGGGGAGGAAGGACAGCACCTTCGGCTCCCTGGGGTACACACTGCCGCTGGGGAGGAAGGACGACACCTTCTGCTCCCTGGGACATACACTGCCGCTGGGGAGGGAGGACGCTGCTCTCCGCTCCCTTCACTTCACACTGCCTTCTTGGCATCTCACTTTGCTGCTGGGGGGCAGGAACAACAACCTCTGCCCCCTGTAACTCAGCCTGCCGCTGGGGAGGGAGGACGACACCATCCGCTCCCTGGGTTACACACTGCCGCTGGGGAGGATGGACGACACCATCCGCTCCCTGGGGTACACACTGCCGCTGGGGAGGAAGGACTGCACCTTCTGCTCCCTGGGGCACACACTGCCGCTGGGGAGGATGGACGACACCATCAGCTCCCTGGGGTACACACTGCCGCTGGGGAGGAAGGACTGCACCTTCTGCTCCCTGGGGCACACACTGCCGCTGGGGAGGATGGACGACACCATCAGCTCCCTGGGGTACACACTGCCGCTGGGGAGGAAGGACGACACCTTCTGCTCCCTGGGACACACACTGCCGTTGGGGATCTGGGCCGGAATTTAATAGTTCTACATAGTCCATCTCCAGCCCTTGTTCCATGGCGGCGAAACGGCGGAGGTCTCGTCCCAGTCCAATAGATCTCGGGCCCTGTAACATCTCACTCCGGTAATGCACGATAGCCCGGTACCGTGACTCTGCTGGACTGCCGAAGTCGACGTCTTCTGTTAGGGCCTTCCACAACAGGCCAGGGCTAGTGTAGTGATCCCCCTCCGGCTGGATGCCCTCTGCCCTCCACGTCTCTGGCTGGACAGTGCACCACCACAGTGCCCGGTATGAGACGTCCAGGCTCAATTCCCTTTCCACGAGGTACTCAAGTTGTCTTACCCGCTCCCCTCCTGTGTTGGTCCCCCAGAAGCGGCATCCGCCAGGCCATTTGTTCCTCCAACAGGTATGCGGCACCAGGAAAGCGCTGCTGCCGTTGATACTGGACTTCTTCCCGGGCATCATACCATAATCTTATCCGGGCATTATCTCTCCATTCTAATTCATTCTCTTCCTCAGGTGTGTGTGTTGCCCAGGTGTGCGTGTTGCCCATTTTCCCAAAATCCTTCGTAGATAGGGGCGCTGTACGGGTACTGGCGTTGCCCTCACTTTGTAATCCAGGAATGGTGTTGTCTGTAGCTGTCCCTCTGGTTGTAGGAACGATCCCGCCGCTTGCCACCAATTGTAACGGACCGTTTCAGCATAAAAGGGGAAAAATCCGTTTAGGCGATAATCCCCTTTCTTAGAGACAGGCACAGCTACTGCAGAACACCAAACTCCCGATCTGGATACAAAATAATACTCCGAACTGGAACAGCTGAACAAGAAAAGCATACAATCCGCTTACACTTCTGGCAGTCAGCTTACAATCCAATTCCCCCCAAGAACGAGACGACACTTCATTTTGAGGGTTAAACAGGAACTCTCGACTGGCTCATCCAGCCTGGCTTTTATTTCCAACTCACACATACAGGCCACACCCAGGGGGAGGCATAAAAGAACCAATGACATAGATGTTACATCCCACACATCCCCTCCCCTTAGTGTGACACATAATCTCATTATGCATACAGTTTAAAATATACTTTTACACAACTTTCATAACTTTAAAACCATACATCACATCCACATCCACATATTCAGACTCAGCATACTTTAAACATAAACACTCTCAAAAATCATACCAATCCCTTCAGTAAATAAAAAGTTACATGGAAGTCCTTTTATGACCGACCGCAAGCACCTTTGTTTGCCCAAAATAGTTCCATGGATTTGGGCTGTGCGGTCGGTCCCTTCCTGGTATAAAAACCACTAAGTCCCGTTCGAAGTGTGTTCGGTACTTCGACTTTAGTCGAAGTGTCGAAGTGCAGTCGATGGTACGGGTCGGCGGTGTTCGAGTTAAAATGGCCGCCGCCACGTGGTCCTTTGTCCGATGTCGGTCACTTTGACGACTTCGACACCTTCGGTAACTTCGGCACTTCGGCAACTTCGGCTGCATCCGAAGTGCCCTCTAGTAAGTGCCAATCCTTCTCCCATAGTCATTAAATGGGCGAACACTGTTCTTAAAGGGCCCAATCTCCCAGGGCCATAATCGCTGGGCAGGAGGCTAGCAACCAGGCCTCTCCAGTTCACAGTGGCGAAGCTGGTTTCGCCACAGCTTTCCTATGGGGAGGTCTAATGCTCGTACGCGACCATTGCCGCGCATGCGCATTAGGTCTCCCCCGTCGGCTGACGTCGGTGGGGGAGGAGAGTAGGCGGAAAGTAGGCAGAGCCTGACCAGCGCTGAGGCACATCGGCGCTGGACTTCGGCAAGTCACTGAAGGGGTTTTAACCCCTTCAGCAACTTGGGGTGGGGGGTGGGAGGGAGAGGGGCACTACAGGGTCCTGCAATGCCAGGAAAACGAATATGTTTTCCTGGCACTGGAGAATTCCTTTAATTGGTTCCCATGTTCCAATTCTCCATGGTGGTACGGAAGCCGCAGCAATCGCTATTTGTGGCAAATACAGCCACTATATATTGTCCTGTATGTATAACCACTGTTAATGTATGTGTATACCCTTTAAAAGAACCAAGTGGAGGACTGCTTGCCAGCCTCTTGCCATGTGATTATGGTCCCTGGGAGATTGGGCCCTTTAAAAACAGTATTTGTGTGGTCTGGGTGCCATTCACCTAATAATGTGCACCCAGACCTGAGCTATCTGGGGATATGTAACATGTCTGTGTTTGGTGTAATAAACGTAACTTTATATATTTTAAAACATAATCCTGCATTTAGGTCCCCACATGTGTAATGGAGTTTTGTCTTTGACCTGGGAGATAATTGGATTACTTCTCCAATTATCTCCAGGGCAGGAGGGAGGAAACCAGGATGCATTGTGGGGATGTTTTTACTTTTACTGTGTGAGCCAGATTCTAATACTACCAGCCAGGGGGAACAAAAGATACTTTTACTAACTTTTTAACCCCTGGTCGGATTCATGCCATTTTTTAATATGTTGTTTCCCTGAATGGATTGATTGTGGATATGTATTTTTATGTGAATGTGATGTATGGTTTTAAAGTTACAGAGTATGTGTGGAAACTGTATTTTTACTGTATGTAGTAATTATGTTAATTGCTTATCTGAGGGGAGGGGATGTGTGGGTTGTGCTGTTACTTGATTGGTTGTTTTATGCCTCCCCCTGGGTGTGTCCTGTATGTGCACAACTGTAATAAAAAGCAGGCTGGGTGTTCCAGACCTGAGATTCTGCTTGACCCTCAAACCGATGTGTCGTCTCGTTCTTGGGGGGAATTGGAGTGTATGCTGACTGCCAGGAGTGCAAGCTGTTCGTATGCTTTTCTTGTTCAGCTATTCCAGTGTTCGTGTGTTTCCAGTCGGGAGATTGGTGCTTGCAGGAGCTGCCTGTGCATCTGGAAAGGGGGATATCGCCTAAACTGGGTTTAAGCCTCTTGTAAGTGAAATGGTCCGTTACAATTGGTGGCAAGCGACGGGATCTCAACTACCCAGCAAAGCAGCGTTCGGCGGAATCCTAAACGAAAGCAACAATTCGTGGGTTTATTTATTCGGTGGGAACCGGAACCCGGGAACACGAGGTGTAACGGATCACCTGTACTCCGACCGAGTACCCTCTGTTGATGGATGCTCCTAGCGCTTCCAGAGGACTCCAAGCACTCCACCAGACACCATAAGCACCGCAGGCTGCAGCTATCTCCCTTCAGGACGAAGCAGGAACAAGCTCTTACAAGAGCTAAGTGATTAAGCTCAGGGGAATATGCAGAGCATAGCAATCCCCAGTGTGATACAGCAATTCCCTCCAATAACGAGACAAGGCTACGTTTTGAAGGGTCAAGAAGAACTGAGGACTGGAATACCCAGCCTGCTTTTTATTAGGATTCAGTACAGAAAGAACACACCCAGGGGGAGGTTGAAAATAACCAATCATATGCATGGTAACACCCCCACGTCTCCTCCCCTCAGATAAACACATAACATAATTATACGGTACACATTTTTAGTCAAGTTCTGGATGTACCCTAAAATCAGGGGGTACACCTTTAAATCCAGCAACGCTGGATAGCCCTTGTTCAGGGGAGTAACATATCCGAAAATCAGTCAATTCGGACAAATGGTTCGGGAGATACAGGGTTCCAAAGTTTTGACCGACCGCACAGACCAACTAGCCGAAAATAGTTCCATGAGTTTTGGCCTTGCGGTCGGTCTCCGTTCGTACGGTGAAAAGACATGAAATTCGTGCCATCCAGTCGAATCTCGGTGTTCGCTGAAATCCCCATAGATGATTAAGTATAACTACCGAACGGTGGGACGTTCGGTAGTTTCAGTCCGAATTTATGGAGGTCTGGAGGACTCAGCGGTGTTCGCCTGTTCGCGTATCCGTTTTTAGTTCCATGCGGTTACAGGCAAACACCGCTGTTCGTGCGCAAGATGGCCGCGAACACGTGTAAAGTCCCGAAATGGCGGCCACCTATATTTTACACACGGAATTCGTACTGAACCATACGAACGGTTTTACTACCGAATCCCAACAAGGCATTTAAACATCTTCTATGTGTCCATAGTCTATGTACAGCCCATTTAAAGAGCCACAGACAGCATAATGAAAATTCAATAAGCCCAGATATAGTGTATAAAGGGCCAAATCGCCCAGGGACCGTAGTCACAGGGTAAGAGGCGGGCAAGCAGCCCCCTCCAAAACACAGTGGCGAAGTGGCTTTCGCTACATATCTTCCCATTCGGGGGTAGACTAACCAGGTACCTGACCTTCTGCCGGTCAGTACCTAGATTAGTCGGGCAGCCCACCCATAAAACAAATTTAGCAGTGTAGCCCCCCCCAATAAAGAATTCACAGAATGGCCCACCCACGGTACATAGTTCACAGAGGGTCTAACCCACCAAACAAATTTAGCAGTGTAGCCCCCCCACAATAAAGAATCCACAGAATAGCCCCCCCCCACAATAAGTCATACTGGCCTGTAAGTCCCAAGTTGTGGGGTGGAACTGTGGCACCCTCGGCCTTTCTGGGCAACTGGCTGTGAGCACTTGGGGGCCAGATGCCCGATGTGCTCTGCTCCGGGGTCAGAGCTGGGGTAGTCTCAGGGTAAGGAAGAAAGGGAGGACAGAGGCCAGCGGCGCTCTGCCCAGTTGCCAGCTCTTCCGCTGGGGCAGCCTGTAGAAAGTCAGGCTCAGGGGAAGGAAACAAGGGAGGACAGAGGCCAGCGGTGCTCTGCCCAGTTGCCAGCTCTTCCGCTGGGGCAGCCTGTAGAAAGTCAGGCTCAGGGGAAGGGAACAAGGGAGGACAGAGACCAGCGGCGCTCTGCCCAGTTGCCAGCTCTTCTGCTGGGGGGTCAGGGAACAAAGGAATTGACTGGGGAGGAGAAATATCACTTACCTCCCCCTGGTACTCCGGCTGCTGCTGGGGGGGGAGGTCGATGCTCTCCACTTTCTGTAACTCCAGCTCTAGTTGGGGATCTGGGCCGGTTGCCCAGCATCCCTGTAGGGCCGGTGGAGAGATCTCGGTCCCATCTCCACCTGCCTGCAGGGGGTCCTCCCAGGACCAGTCTATGAGGTCCTCTACCTCGGGTACCTCTGGTTGCTGTTGGGGAGGGAGACCGGTTGTCTCTTCCTCCAATAACACATTCTGCCGCTGGGGAGTGAGACCGACTGTCTCCCCTCCCTGTAAAACATACTGCCGCTCGGGATCTGGGCCGGGTGCCCAGCATCCCTGTAGGGCCGGTAGAGAGACCTCGGTCCCATCTCCACCAGCCACCTCGGTTTCTTCCTCGTCCCACTCTACCTGTGACTGTAGTTTCTCCCAACGTGCCCACTGGCCTTCCCTCAACGCCCTGTGTTGTAGGTTCCGGGTCACCATGTCCCACACGAACCGCACGTATTTCTCCTCTGGATTGGGTCCGTAAAACTTCAGGTGCAACCCTACCATCATGCCAAACTCTAGTACAGAGTAGCTATACGTCATGCTTGCTGTAGCCACTGCTGGTTCCATTATGTTGCTGAAGATAGGGACGCTGCCCAACTCCACACGTTACCGGTGTCTCTGAGCTGCTTCTCCTCGCACTAGGACGCCATCCCACCACTTGCCACCAATGTAACGGATCACCTGTACTCCGACCGAGTACCCTCCGTTGATGGATGCTCCTAGCGCTTCCAGAGGACTCCAAGCACTCCACCAGACACCATAAGCACCGCAGGCTGCAGCTATCTCCCTTCAGGACGAAGCAGGAACAAGCTCTTACAAGAGCTAAGTGATTAAGCTCAGGGGAATATGCAGAGCATAGCAATCCCCAGTGTGATACAGCAATTCCCTCCAATAACGAGACAAGGCTACGTTTTGAAGGGTCAAGAAGAACTGAGGACTGGAATACCCAGCCTGCTTTTTATTAGGATTCAGTACAGAAAGAACACACCCAGGGGGAGGTTGAAAATAACCAATCATATGCATGGTAACACCCCCACGTCTCCTCCCCTCAGATAAACACATAACATAATTATACGGTACACATTTTTAGTCAAGTTCTGGATGTACCCTAAAAACAGGGGGTACACCTTTAAATCCAGCATCAATGGATAGCCCGTGTTCAGGGGAGTAACATATCCGAAAATCAGTCAATTCGGACAAATGGTTCGGGAGATACAGGGTTCCAAAGTTTTGACCGACCGCACAGACCAACTAGCCGAAAATAGTTCCATGAGTTTTGGCCTTGCGGTCGGTCTCCGTTTGTACGGTGAAAAGACATGAAATTCGTGCCATCCAGTTGAATCTCGGTGTTCGCTGAAATCCCCATAGATGATTAAGTATAACTACCGAACGGTGGGACGTTCGGTAGATTCAGCCCGAATTTATGGAGGTCTGGAGGACTCAGCGGTGTTCGCCTGTTCGCGTATCCGTTTTTAGTTCCATGCGTTTACAGGCAAACACCGCTGTTCGTGCGCAAGATGGCCGCGAACACGTGTAAAGTCCCGAAATGGCGGCCACCTATATTTTACACACGGAATTCGTACTGAACCATACGAACGGTTTTACTACCGAATCCCAACAAGGCATTTAAACATCTTCTATGTGTCCATAGTCTCTGTACAGCCCATTTAAAGAGCCACAGACAGCATAATGAAAATTCATTAAGCCCAGATATAGTGTATAAAGGGCCAAATCGCCCAGGGACCGTAGTCACAGGGAAAGAGGCGGGCAAGCAGCCCCCTCCAAAACACAGTGGCGAAGTGGCTTTCGCTGCACGAGGAAACTCACGAACGGCCGTTAAATGAACACGGATTACACGATCTTAAAGAGAAGTACGCTGAAAGAGCTGTTGGAGGCAAGAGGTACAACAGCCAGCAGCAAGACAAAGGCTACCCTCATAGCAGAGCTAATGGAAGTGGATAGAGCCGCAGCTGATGCAGCACCTCCAAGGGAGGAGGAGCAAACGGAATTTGAAAGAGAGTACAGAAGCAGGGTGGCTCTGTTCTCCCCAGCAATGGCTGACCGGATGGCCGACAGGGTTTATACTGATGTGCAGGGCTACATCATGCTTCGAAGGTCGCAGATGACCCCCCAAACGGGAGCCACATCACCTGTTCAGATCCTACCAGGGAAACCAAAAATCCCCTATCAAGCTTTCAAAAGCTATGCAGAAGCCGATGGAGAGGTAGATGACTACCTGCAGGATTTCGAGAGACTATGCCATTTGCACAATATCAGTAGGATCAAGTACCCCTACTGGCAGGGAAATTATCTGGTCGTGCTGCAGAGGCATATCGTGCCGTATCAGATGAGGACAGCACAAACTATGCCAAGGTAAAACAGGCCATTCTAGCCAGGTATGCAATTACCTCAGAGGCCTACCGGCTAAAGTTCCGAGATCTTAAGAAACTACCCAGGGACACGCACACAGAATGGGCACATCGCTTACAACGGGCAGCCAAGGGGTGGTTGGAAGCCACCCAAGTAACCACCCTAGACGAACTGTTCCAACTTATGGTGACAGAACAGTTCTTTGAGGGACTATCACCACATTTGCAAGTTTGGGTGCGAGATCGGAAGCCACGCACCCTACAAGACGCAGCCCAGCTGGCCGATGAGTTCCACGATGTCAGGAGGGAGCAGCGGGCCCAAATAAAAAACACATACGGGCCTACAACGCCAGTACCAGCCATACCCGCAACAGTCCCAGCACGCCCGGGAGTAAATAATAACATTTACACCCCCAGGTATCCGGCTCGACCCCCTATACGATGCCACACCTGCAACCAACAGGGACATATGCAGCGGGATTGCCCCCGCAACCGACCACGTCCCAGCTGGAATGCCCCGGCACCCAACCAATGAGCTGCGGTGCACTGTGCCCAAGACGAGCCCTTCCAAGGACCCGAAGAACCTCTGGGTACGTTGCATGAGGTAAACCCGGTCCAAGCCACCTCTGACAACCGGCAAGGGCACAGGCAAGAGGTACAGATGGAGGGCAGAAAGGTACAGGGTTTGCGAGACTCTGGAGCCACTATAACGCTGGTCCGCAACCACCTGGTACCTAAAAGTCACCTCACTGGGGAATGTGTGGCAGTACGTGTAGCAGGGGGAGCAATCTATAAGATACCTACTGCCAAGGTACACCTGAATTGGGGAGCGGGGAATGGAAATGTGGAGGTGGGCCTAATGCAGGATTTACCAGCGGATGTTATTTTGGGCAACGATTTGGGGGAGCTGACTTCAGCTTTTGTTCCCCAATCCAATATACGAGAAGCTTATCCGGTTGTAACTCGACAACAGGCTCGCACCACAGCACCACATAACCACTCTGAGGCTCAGGTAAGCAATGTACCCCCCATGCCTAATGTCACTCCCTGGGCGTCCCCCTTAGAATTTGGGTCAGAAGTGGCTCTAGATTCCTCTTTAAAACTGTACAAAGACCGGATAGACAAAAATCAGGCCGGGATCGAGGGAGAAAGGTATATCTGGGATAAGGGACTTCTATATCGCCAAGCCGAGAAAGTGATAGCCGGAGCGATCCCCATACCCATTAAGCAATTAATTGTCCCACGGAAATATAGATTGGTGCTGCTGCGCATCGCGCACGATATACCCTTGTCGGGTCACTTAGGGATTAGCCGGACCAAGCACAGGTTAACCCAGAATTTCTTCTGGCCAGGTATCTCCCAAGATGTGCGGCGGTACTGCCAGACCTGCGATACCTGCCAAAGGGTAGGGAAGAGGGGTGACCGTTACAAGGCCCGGCTACGAACCCTCCCCATAATTGACGAACCCTTTAGCAGGGTCGCAGTCGATATAATAGGGCCCCTAGCTAAACCTAGCCCCTCCGGTAAGAGATATGTGCTAACGGTAGTGGACTACGCCACCAGATACCCTGAGGCAGTGGCCCTGACCAATGTGCACGCCGAAACGGTAGCTGATGCCCTAATGCGAATCTTCTCCCGCGTGGGATTTCCCCGGGAAATTATTTCGGATAGGGGTACTCAGTTTACCGCCGAAGTGATGCACCAGCTCTGGAAACTATGTGGGGTGCAACAAATTTTGAACTCCGCATACCACCCCCAGTCCAACGGGCTCTGTGAACGTTTCAACGGCACTCTCAAACAGATGATCCAAACGTTCATGGATACCCAGAAAGACTGGGAAAGGTTCCTTCCCCACTTAATGTTCGCCTACAGGGAGGTACCCCAAGAATCCACCGGAATCTCCCCTTTCGAACTTCTGTTCGGGAGGAGAGTGAGGGGCCCCCTCGATTTAATCCGGGAACATTGGGAGGGAGAAGGGACCATTAATGGTACCCCTATCGTGCCATATGTACTGGAGTTTAGGGAACGCTTGGAGGCCCTGACTCAGACTGTGCGCGGCAACCTCCAGGCGGCCCAACGACAACAGCGCCAATGGTACGATAGGGGAGCCAGGGACCGCAGCTTTCAGGTGGGACAAAAAGTACTCATATTACGACCCGTCCACAAGGACAAGCTGCAGGCCTCCTGGCAAGGCCCATACAAGGTAGTAGAGCAAATATGCGATACCACCTATGTGATCGGCCCGGTCACCGGCACAGGGGTTAGACGCATGCTCCACGTGAACATGCTCAAGCCCTACCAAGAGCGGACAGAGGAGGTCACTGCGATCTGCGCGTCCGCAGCCGAGGATTTCGACAACTTACCTCTCCTCGATCTCTTAGACCAGGAGGGCCAGACTGGAGATTTGGGAGAGATACAGTTGGGGGAGCGGTTAACCGCCCCAGAACGGACTCAAGTCCAAAACTTAATTAGGGAGAAAAGGGCCACTTTCTCTAACTTACCCGGATACACCCCCCTAGCCACCCACAAAGTAGAGACTCTGGACCAAACCCCCCTATGCCAGCCTCCTTATCGTATCCCAGAATCCGTAAAAGGGAGTATGCATAAGGAGGTTGCGGACATGCTCCAGCTAGGAGTGATAGAGCCCTCGGATAGCCCTTGGGCCTCCCCAGTAGTACTAGTGCCGAAACGGGATGGAACGACCCGTTTCTGCGTAGACTACCGGAGGCTCAACGACAAAACCACCTCAGATGCTTACCCGATGCCCCGGATAGACGAGCTCCTGGATAAAATGGCAAGAGGCCAGTACCTCACCACAATAGATCTGTGCAAAGGGTACTGGCAAATTCCACTAGCCGAGGACGCCATCCCCAAGTCGGCGTTTGTCACCCCGTTTGGCTTGTACCAGTTCCGAGTCATGCCATTCGGGAAGAAAAATGCCCGGCTACCTTCCAAAGGATGGTGGATCGGCTACTGGATGGGTTTCAGAAGTATGCTTGTGCCTATCTAGATGATATCGCCATCTTTAGCTGCTCCTGGCCTGAACATCTGACCCACATAGGAGCCGTACTAGACCGCATCAGGGAGGCAGGATTGACCCTCAAGCCCAGCAAGTGCCACATAGGGATGGCCGAGGTCCAGTATTTGGGACACCGGGTAGGCAGCGGTCAGCAGAAACCCGAGCCGGCCAAGATAGAGGCCGTCGCCAAGTGGCCAACCCCCCGCACTAAGACCCAGGTGCTAGCGTTTTTAGGTACCGCAGGGTACTATCGCAAATTTGTGCCCAATTACAGCGCCCTCGCCAAACCCCTCACGGATCTTACCCGCAAGAACTTACCTAAGATAGTAACCTGGGCCCCCGAGTGCGAACAGGCATTTCAGCAACTAAAAACGGCTCTTGTAAACTCCCCTGTACTTTCTGCTCCCGATCCAACTAAACGATTTCTCGTTCATACAGACGCTTCTATGTTTGGATTGGGAGCAGTACTGAGCCAAGTCGGAGCGGATGGCGGCGAGCACCCAGTGGCTTATCTAAGCAGGAAACTTTTACCCCGGGAAGTGAGCTACGCCGCCATTGAAAAGGAGTGCCTGGCTGTGTTGTGGGCCCTCAAAAAGTTACAACCCTATCTATATGGACAAGCTTTCTCGTTACTCACGGATCATAACCCGTTGGTGTGGCTGAACAGGGTGTCAGGAGACAATGCCAGGCTGCTGCGCTGGAGTTTGGCGCTGCAGCCTTTTGACTTTACCATCCACTACCGCCCTGGGAAACAGAACGGCAACGCCGACGGGTTATCCAGACAAACAGACATTGACAAGTGATCCGTGAGTACTCTCCTGGACATCCCCAAGCCGATCCGTCAGGATCAGACTGTGTATGCCGGCTTGGTTCTGGGGGAGCATTGTGGCAAATACAGCCAATATATATTGTCCTGTATGTATAACCACTGTTAATGTATGTGTATACCCCTTTAAAAGAACCAAGTGGAGGACTGCTTGCCAGCCTCTTGCCATGTGATTATGGTCCCTGGGGGATTGGGCCCTTTAAAAACAGTATTCGTGTGGTCTGGGTGCCATTCATCTAATAATGTGCACCCAGACCTGAGCTATCTGGGGATATGTAACATGTCTGTGTTTGGTGTAATAAACGTAACTTTATATATTTTAAAACATAATCCTGTATTTAGGTCCCCACATGTGTAATGGAGTTTTGTCTTTGACCTGGGAGATAATTGGATTAGGAGGGAGGAAACCAGCCTTAACAGTCAATTATTTGTTCGGTATCAACATTTAGTTAAGGAACAGTTGAGAGGCAGGTTCTACCGTTGTCTAAAGAGCGCTGCTATAACGGTTATCTCCCAGCAACAGCCTTATGTCACCCTTGCATCCTCAGCCTTAACAATCTTGATATTCGGCTGTTGGCATCAATGGGACCAGCGTCGGTTTCACCGTTGTCGAGGAGGGGGAAAAAAGGAAAAAATAGCAGCCGTTGAAGCTATATCGGTTATCCCAAAGCGATCATCTGGTAGCGGTCACTGTGCATCCATACGGACATCCATTTGAGCATCTCCTCACCCCTTCCTGGAACATCGTGGAGCGCGTGCGTGCGTGCGTGCGTGCGTGTCACGTCATCACCTCTGATAACGGTGGAATTCGAACTTCAACTAAATATCGATATAGAATTAACAAATGACAACTAATAGCTGATTGATTAAGGCCGCTGATATAAAGCTGAGGCTGAATGATGGTGTGGTACAATTGATGGGTGAATATTCCTCTACACCAAATTTATTGTTGATTTATGGCACTCTCAGTGGTTGCTTACAAATGGATATAAAGCCGCTGCTGGAAGTATGAGCACAAGTAACTAAGCCCAGAGTTATTCCTTTACACAAAATTTATTGTTGATTTATGGCACCCTCAGGGGTGGCTTACAAACGGTTATAAAGCCGCTGCTGGAAGTTTGAACACAAGTATCTAAGCCTATATTGAAATAAGCGAAAACAGCAAAACAGCTACGAAAGAGGGGGAAAAGCAAGGAAGTAGAAAATACTAAAGGGAACAGCTACACCTAACAAATAGATACAGAAGTAGATCGATATAAAAGACAATGCCTTCTAAAAAAGAAAAGGAAAAGGAGAAAAATAGCAATACAGCTGCGGATAAGACAAAGGGGATTAATAATTTTTATTCACCTAAACCTCAAGAAAGGAGCACTACGAGCAGGGCTGTCTTTAATATTGATTGGACCCTGGGCAAGCATTTGCTTGGGCCCCCTGGACCCCGCCATCTTAAAGGGGTTACTGTGCAAGGTGAGTGTGCTAGGGCGGTGTGAATGAGACAAAGTTGGGCAGTGATTGTGACAGGCTTGGGGGCATTAAATTGACACGGTGGTGTGGTATGGTTGTGAGTGTTACAGGGTTGGGGTGAATGTGGCATGGTTAGAGGAGGAAGTGTGACACGATTAGGGATTGATTCATGTGACAGGGTGTGTACAGCATGATTGGGGGGATGAGTGTGACAGAGTTGGAGGGGTTAATGTGATTGGGTGAGTGTGACAGGGTGAAAGGGGGTGAGTGTGACAGAGTGATGGAGGATGAGTGTGAAAGCATGGAAGGGTGTTTGTGACAGTGCGAGAGAAGGTGAGTGTGACAGGATTAGGTGGATTAATGTGATAGGGTGAGTGTGACATGATTAGGTGGATTAATGTGATAGGGTGAGTGTGACAGCATTAGGGGAGTTAAAGGATCACTATAGTGTCAGGAAAACAAAGCGGTTTTCCTGACACTATAGTGCCCTGAAGGTGCCCCCACCCTCTGGGTCCCCCTCTCGTGGCGCTGAAGGGGTTAAAACCCCTTCAGTTACTTACTTTAATCCAGCGCCAGGCTCCCTCTGCGCTGGCGACCTCTCCTCCCCCGCTGACGTCAGCTCCCATGTCCGACATCAGCGGAGCCAAATGCGCATGCGCGATAAGTGCCACGCGCGCATTCAAAGTGTCCATAGGAAAGCATTTCTCAATGCTTTCCTATGGACGCTCTGCGTAATGGAGGCATAATATGCCTTTGCCTCCAACGTCGCAGATGCGCCGCTAGTGGCTGTCCGGAAGACACCCACTAGAGGCTGGATTAACCCCAAATGTAAACATAGCAGTTTCTCTGAAACTGCTATGTTTGCATCTGAAGGGTTAAAACCTGAGGGACCTGGCACCCAAACCACTTAATTGAGCTGAAGTGGTCTGGGTGACTATAGTGTCCCTTTAATGTGAGTTTTGTTGGGTGAAAGGGGTGGCATTGTGTGGAGGGTGACAGTGTTGAACATGCAGGGGTGTATGTATTGCCACACACAGATACACGCTTACACACACAGGTGCAGGGGTGTATTTGTGTGCAGTGTTGGCATTGAAATACTGGGATGTATGCACTGCCACATGCACAGGTATGCACACACGCTCAGAAACACACAGATACACTGGAGCAAAAAAACACTGACAAATAGATACACATGCAAAAGCAAATATACTGACGCACAGCTACACATACATACAGGTATATAAACACACATGTACACATACATACACAGATACAAAGACATACATATACACACTGACACACAAGTACATACAAACACGGACACATAGGTACATACAAACACAGGTACACATATACTCTGACACACAGGTAAACATACACTATGATGACACACATACACATACACCGACATACAGACACAGATACATAAACACAGATACACAAACACAGACATACGGGTACACAAACACAGACACACGGGTACACAAACACAGACACGCGGGTACACAGACACAGACACGCGGGTACACAGACACGCGGGTACACAGACACAGACACAGACACGCGGGTACACAAACACAGACACGCGGGTACACAAACACAGACACGCGGGTACACAGACACACAGATAGACACACGGGTACACAGACACACAATTACATACAAACACACATACACTCTGACACACAGGTACACATGCACTATGACACACAAATACATACAAACACAGACACATAGGTACACATACACTGTGACACAGACACACATACACTATAACAGACAGATACACATACACTCTGACACACAAACACACATACACTCTGGCACATGGGTACACAAACACACAGGTACACATAAACACACAGATATGCACAATCTCACATACACAAGTACATATATAAATAACAATAAATTTTTTCTTACTTTTGCTGCAGTGCACTGGGGTCCAGTGGGGGTAGGCTGACCTAAAGTGATGGGTGTCAGCCTTCTTTAGAATACCTCTTGTGTCTGCCACCTCCTCCTCTTCCTTCTCCTACCCACAGGGCTCTCTATTAGCTGGGCGGGAGGAAGTGAATGGAACTCACTCCTCCCAGCAGGCAATGCGATCCCAGCCATGATCGCAAGGGAGAGGAGCCCGGCCGCGGGGAAACACATTGTTAGGGGCCCGGCCGCGGCCCTCATGATTAAAGGGCCCGCAGGAAATATAATGATAGGAGTCTGGCCGCGGTCTGTCTGGGAAGGGGCCCGGTCCAGTGAAAAATTAAAGGGCCCGCGGGGCTCAAGGGGCAGATGCTTTGGGCCCCCCAGGAATAAATGGGCCCGGGGCAGCTGCCCCTTTTGCCCCGCGTTAAAGACGGCCCTGACTACGAGTAGACTATCCCACGGAGAACGAAGAGAATCTACTGCTCTAGGTCAAGAACAAACTCAGATACCCTCACAGGAGGTAACACTGCAAATATTGAATGAAGCCCTGGAAAATTTATATGTCAAACTGAAGCAGGATGCAGAAGACAACTCCAAAATATTAAAAGAGGAAATTTTAAATCTATCTATTAATCTGCAAGTACAAGCCGATAGTCTTAAGCAAATACAAATTAATAACGAGGAATTGATGAAGAAATGTAATCACTTGGAGGGGAAAATACAAACCTTAGAAATAAAAATAGGTGACTTAGAGGATCGTTCACGGAGGAATAACATCAAAGTAAGAGGGATTCCTGAAAACATCAAATTAGAACAATTGGACCAATATCTAAAAACCCTCTTTCAAAGATTGACTCCTGGAAGTCCTCTAGGAGACTTACCATTTGTAAAAAATATAGAAGACGCACAACAGTTCATTTCAACATGGAAGCTGACATAGATCAATGATATTAGAAGAGAGGGAGAGGGGAGAGAGAGAGGAGGAAAGAGGGGAAAAGAAAAATAATTTTTAAAAAAAAAATTTCTTTCTGTAGGGAGAGAGAGAAAAGAAGTGGAAGGGATACATTTATATTAAAAGGGAATAATATTTAATAGGTAATCACATCCTATATTAAACACATGGTAATAAGCCTATGTAAACACTGTGATTTATAACACAACCCAAATACTAAGATGATATATCAACACTTTATAACACAGTAATTATAAGGAGTCATAATGGTTGAAATTGTTTATTTAACTTTTTAGTATCACGAGATGGAGCTTAATAATAATTTTTTTATATAAATATTAGGATAGCATATTAACAAATAGTAACACATAAATATACAAGGAACACATTATTCTAAATTATTTCACTGATAATAATAGGATAGGGGTAAACAATGTTTTTTTTTCTATTCACAAATTATATTTCTTTTTTGCAAATATTAGGCTGATATCTTAAAATTTTGTATTAGATAAGGAGAATTTTTTTTTGTCAATTAATTCAGAGCCATCAATAGGAAGGAGGATATTTAAAACGGAATAAATCACTTATCACTAATTATAAATCTAGGAAGTAAAGTAAAATCTATTTGTTTATTTATGCATCTATCCTCCTCTCTCTCATTTGTGCCTGGTGTATAATTGGAATAGGAGTCGGAACCACTTATTTAATGATTATATTGACATAATAATGTGTTGGAAATGAATGTTTTTTTTTTGTTTTTTTTTCCTTCCCCTCTGTAAATATATAATTGTATTATATCTTGACTGGTTAATATCCTATAGGGTACAGATCACCTATTATAAATAATAGAACAATGTATCTATACCCACATCTACATGTATATTTGTCTATATCCTATAATTTGGGAAATCTAACGATGAATATAAGTTGAATAACTAGAATTAACGACATTGTTCTGAGTATATACAGCTTATATAGACATATATATACAAAAATCATAGGGATAGAATACCTTTAACATCTATCTCTATACATAATGGATGTTAATGGACATTGCTAAGGTAGTTTTGGAAATGAGTAATTGCTGATTAAGGATAAAAATTTATATTGACCAGGGCGTCCCTCTTTCCCCCCAAGGGAACCTTATTTTTCCTGCATAACAGGGCAGGCTAGTCCAAGGGTGATATGGGAACGACCTTCTCTTGGATTTTTAAAAAGGGGGGTGTTTACTCCCCTCAACAAATTTCTGTTCACAATTCGATTAATTTTAAATATTACTTTTTATTTCTTTGTATTTTTGGCTATTTTTTTTCTTTTTCTTTTTCTTTTCTTTTTTTTGTTTTCGGGATTCATGGTGTGAGACTCAGTCTGGGTTGGGATAGGGATTTCTGGAATAGAGATGTCACTTAAAATTATTACTTGGAACGTCCAGGGCATGAACTCACCTCAAAAAAGGGGAGCAATATATAAATTTCTAATTGAAAATTCAATTGACGTAGCTCTTATTCATAAGACTCACTGGATATAACCTCCTGATAGATTATGGAAATATAAAAAATTTCCAACTGTTTACGCATCGAATTTAGAAGGCAAGAAGAAAAAAAGGGGAATGGCTATTATTATTTCAAATCGAGTTAGTCTTGAAACCATTCATTCAATAACTGATAAAAATGGTAGATACCAGGTTTTGATTAAAAAAATTAATGGCCTCACATATACTTTTGTAAATATATATGCTCCGAACTATAACCCTTCAGATTTGTTAGATCAAATTATGGATATTGTAGACGAAATCGCTTGTGGCAGTATAATAATAGGAGGGGATTTCAATAGTGTCATTGATCTGGCTAAGGATAGAAGTTATAAATACAACGAGAATGGTAACCCTTGTCATGTAGGAACATTTGGTTTATCTGATTTTCTAGCTAAAAATTCCTTATTTGATTGCTGGCGAACTATGAATCCCCAGGGAAGAAATTATACATTCTTCTCACATGTACAACAAACGTATTCTCGTATAGATATGTTCTTTGTGAAAGAAGGACTTTTAAATAACATCATAAAATCCACAATTGGCTCTATAGAAATTTCGGACCATGCTCCAGTTTTCTTGAGAATTAGGATAAAAGAAGGTAAAACCTCAAGGACTAAATGGAGACTTAATGAAAGCCTTTTAAAACTTGATTATATTAGGGACCAAACAGAAATAGAAATAGAGAATTTTTAAAAAATTAATTACAACGGAGAAGTTGCAACACCAATTGTATGGTGTACCATGAAAAGTTTCATAAGAGGATTACTAATAAAGTTTGGTTCCGAATAAAAACGGAAGAAAGGGGAGTCACTACAAGTCCTAAGAATTAAACTAGCGAAAATGGAAAGGTTAAATAAAATATCAATAACTAGGGAAATAATAGAGGAAATCAATGATATAAAGTCAAGTATTAAAGAAAAAATATACGAGGAGATCAGTAAAAATCTATCCTTCCTTAGACAAAGATGGTATCATAATAATAATAAAACCAATAGAGATCTCTCTAATACAATTAAGAATCAACATAAAGATAAATATATAAAAAAAAACTGATGACAAAGGGAGGAAAGGCTGTAAATTTACCTAAAGATATAGCAGAGGCTTTTGCCGAATTCTATAGTTCATTGTATAATTTAGAAGAGGTTAAGGTTAGTAACGGCGAAATTGACAAATTTCTTAAGAATCTTAGACTTCCTAGGCTAAGCCAAGAGAAATTAGAATATATAAATGCCCCTTTTAGAGAATTGGAAATTGAAGAAGCGATAGAGAAATTAAAATCAAATAAGGCACCAGGTCCGGATGGATTCTCTGCTATTTTTTATAAAACATATACGAAAATAATTACTCCAATTCTCCTGGAGATGTATTCGTTAATATCTAGCGATGCTCCATTTCCAAAGGAGATGATGTTAGCAACAATTATTCCGATTCCTAAGCCAGATAAAGACAACACAATAATCGCTAACTATAGACCAATATCACTAATAAATATTGATATTAAAATATTTTCGGCAATCTTGGCTAACCGTTTAAAAGAAGTATTGGGAGATTTGATAAAATGGGACCAATCAGGATTTGTGAAAGGAAGAAATACCTCAGATAATACAAGGAGGATTTTTAATGTAATAAATAGAGTGAGCGGACAACACAGGGAATCTGTTATTATTGCCCTGGATGCCGAGAAGGCCTTTGACAGAGTCAATTGGAGATTCCTGGACTCTGTCATGGGCCATTTCGGATTGGAAGGATCATTTAGAAATAAAACTCTATCTTTATATAAAAACTCCTCGGCAAGAATTAGCAGCCCATATTTTGATTCCGACCCCTTTGATATTGGGAATGGGACTAGGCAGGGCTGTCCGCTAGCTCCACTCCTTTATATTCTTACAATTGAACCGTTGGCTACGATGATAAGACAGAACGAAAAGATAAAGGGAATAGATTTTCAAGAGGATTGTATAAAGATATCTTTGTTCGCTGATGATGTGTTGCTCACTCTTGCTGACCCCCTATCATCAATTCCACCACTATTAGAAGATATTTCTATATACAGTAAATTTTCTAACTATAAGGTCAACATTAATAAATCTCAAATTCTTCCATTTTTATTGACCAAGACACAGTTGGAAGTCTTGTCCTCCTATTTCCATATAAAATGTATAAAAGACAACATTGATTATTTAGGTATAAAGATAACATTTGATACCACAAAAACAATTTTGATAAATTTTGCCATTTTGTATAAAGATCTACAATTCCAGATACATAAATTGAGGAGACTAGAACCATCTTGGATAGGAAGAGTTAATATTACTAAATCGTACCTGATGCCGAAACTCTTATACTTCCTTAGGATGATTCCCTATAGTATCGAAAGGGGTATTTGAAAGCGTTTTCAAAGTCTATTCTCTAGTTATATATGGCGGGATAAACCACCTAGAATAGCGGCAGAGATCCTACGTAGAAGCTATCGGAAAGGGGGGATAGCCTTTCCTGATGTGATTAAGATGTACGAAGCAAATAGGGCCTCCCAGCTTATGACATGGTTAAATCTGGATCAAAACATATCCAAATCCTGGATTAAAATTGAACAGGAACTAGGACCAGGACAAAAGTTATGTATTTTAGGGTGGCTAGGACTTTTGAATCTGGGGATTTTGGAAACGGAGCAATTTTCTAATAAAATTATAAGAGATATGGTGGACTTTGCAAAATATTTGAATATTAAGTTGAACCTTAAAGGGAAATTATTATCTAATACACCCATAGAAACTCTTCACTATGCTATGCCAGATATGAATATTAAAACCTGGTCACACCATGGAATAAAAAGTGTAACGGATCACCTGGCACCCCGACTGGGTACCTCCGTTGAAAGATGCTCCTAGCGCTTCCAGAGGACTCCAAGCACTCCACCAGACACCATAAGCACCGCAGGCTGCAGCTATCTCCCTTCAGAACGAAGCAGGAACAAGCTCTTACAAGAGCTCAGTGATTATAGCAAGGGAATATGACTAGCATAGCAATCCCTTGTAGCAGGTTCCCCCAATAAGACACAGGACTCAAGTTGAGGGTAAAACAGGAACTCTGGACTGGCTCATCCAGCCTGGCTTTTATTTCCAACTCACACATACAGGCCACACCCAGGGGGAGGCATAAAAGAACCAATGACATAGATGTTACCTCCCACACATCCCCTCCCCTTAGTGTGACACATAATCCCATTATGCATACAGTGTAACATATACTTTTACACAACTTTCATAACTTTAAAACCATACATCACATTCACATAAAAATACATATCCACAATCAATCCATTCAGGGGAACAACATATTAAAAAATGGCATGAATCCGACCAGGGGTTAAAAAGTTACTAAAAGTATCTTTTGTTCCTTTCTGGCTGGCAGAAAAACATCCCCACAATGCACCCTGGTTTCCTCCCTTCTGCCCTGGAGTTAATTGGAGAAGTAATCCAATTACCCAGGACTAAAGGCAGACTCCATTAACCACATGGTTGCAAAACGACATAAAACACTTTAAAATACATAAAGTCACATTTACACATAACACACAGACATTTCACCTATCCCCAGATAGCTGGGATCTGCACGCACAAAACTACCGAATAGCGCGCAGATCCTACTCACACAGTACAATTGCCATGGAGCTAAAGTCTTTCCCATAGTCTTTCATTATATGAATAGGCTCCATGGTATGGCTATCTGGGGTATCACATTCCCATAAAGACTGGTCCATAGTCCAAAGGCAAGAGGCGGGCAATCAGCCCCCTCCAAGGACACGTGGCGAGGTCGGTTTCGCCACACTTCTCCCCTTTACCCCCCAGACTAACAGGGTACTTGACCTCCTGCCGGTCAGTGCCCTTGTTAGTCCAGCAGCCCACCCACAAGACAGAAACAGCAGAGCAGCCCACCCACAATAAACAGTTACTACACCTGGGTGAGGGAGAATCTTGTCCAGGTTCAGGTGCCTCACCACGGCTGTGTGGGGGACTGGTAGGCTGCCTTGGTAGGTTGCTGAGGGGGCAGATACCAGCGGTACTCTGTCCTGTTGCCAGCACTACCACGGGAGTAGTCTGGTTGGAGCCTGGTTGCTGGAGACCGACTGTCTCCCCTTTAAATACACCGCTCTGCTGCTGGAGACCGACTGTCTCCCCTTGAGTTACACCGCTCTGCTGCTGGAGACCGACCGTCTCCCCTTGAGTTACACAGCTCTGCTGCTGGAGACCGACTGTCTCCCCTTTAGTTACACAGCTCTGCTGCTGGAGACAGACTATCTCCCCTTTAAATACACCGCTCTGCTGCTGGAGAGGGGGGGCCCTGTTGTGGGGGGGCAGGACCGACCGTCCCTACCCCCTGTGCTGGAAGTGCAGAGACCACGGTCCCATCTGCACAGGTGTGGGGCTTACAGTCTCCCCCTGGTACATTAAGCTGCCGCTGGGGAGAGGTGGTAACCAGCTCCTCTCCCATTAGAACACTCTGCCGCTGGGGAATGGAGACTGGGCTCTCTATTCCCTGTACATTAATGATCCGCCGCTGGGGAGAGGTGGTAACAATCTCCTCTCCCATGCATACTTCCCGTCTCTGCGGAGGGAGACCGACTGTCTCTCCTCCCAGCACAGAGTCCTGCTGTGGGGAAAAGGGGGCTGGGCTCTCCATTCCCTGCTGGATACTCTGCCGCTGGGGAATGGAGACTGGGCTCCCAATCCCCAACCAATCACACTGCCGCTGGGGAGGGAGGACGGCCCCTTCAGCTCCCTGTAACTTGGGCGCAGATACCACGGTCCCATTTGCGCTGGTGTGGGGCTTACTGTCTCCCCTTGGTGTGCTAAGCTGCCGCTGGGTAGAGGGGGTAACAAACTCCTCTCCCTTACACACTTTCAGCCGCTGGGGAGCAGGGCTGACCCTCTGTACTCCCTGTAGGCAGGGCGCAGAGACCACGGTCCCATCTGCGCTGGTGAGGGGCTTACTGTCTCCCCTTGGTGAGCTGCGCTGCCGCTGGGGAGAGGGAATAACAAACTCCTCTCCCTTACACACCTTCAGCCGCTGGGGAGAGGGGATAACAGGCTCCTCTCCCTGCACCGTAGACTGCCGCTGGGGAGCAAGAACGACACCTTCAGCTCCCTGTAACGCACACTGCCGCTGGGGATCTGGGCCGACTGCCCAGCATCCCTGTAGGGCCGGTAGAGAGACCGCAGTCCCATCTCCACCTGCCATCTGTGGGTCTTCCCAGGACCAATCCGTGAGGCCCCGCAACATTTGTGAGTAAGGGCCCGGTGGAGAGACCTTGGTCCCATCTCTACCTGCCTGTTGTGGTTCCTCACAGGACCAGTCTATGAGGACCCCCACTTCGGGTTCCTCCCGCCGCCTCAGGGAAAGACGGCTAACCTCCTCGGATGCAGCCTCTACTCGGCTGCTGTACCGCTCCTGCTGCTGAGCATACTTCCTCTCTTTTGCCAACCGGAATTCTCGGTCCAGCCTTGTGTTTCGCTCAGCCATGACCTGGTTCCAGATCACCCGGCGTGTCTCCATGGGTATATCATCCCCATACTCGGCCACTCGCTGCCTCACCTCGGCCAGCCAATCATCTCCAGAGCCAGAACCTTCCATACTTGTCTGCTCCCAGGGGCGCTGCACGACTGCTAGCGTTGCCCTCAATTGGTAAATCCAAACAGTGTCTCTGAGCTGCTTTACCTCACACTAGGACGCCATCCCACCGCTTGCCACCAATGTAACGGATCACCTGGCACCCCGACTGGGTACCTCCGTTGAAAGAAGCTCCTAGCGCTTCCTGAGGACTCCAAGCTCTCTGGCAGACACCACAATCACCGAATCCGAGAAACCTTTAAATTCTCCCAAGCGTATGAATGCTGTAGACCATTGAATAGGAACCATACGAATAGGCTTGTACTCCTAGCAGTCAACTGGAACAGCATACAATAAATCCTTCCCCCAATAATGAGACGACACATCACTTTGAGGGTAAAACAGGAACTGAGGACTGGGACACCCAGTCTGGCTTTTATTACAAACAAGTACATACAGGACACTCCCAGGGGGAGGATGAAATTAACCAATCACAGGGATGTACCTCCCACACATTTCCTCCCCTTAGATTAACAGTTAAACCAATTATTACATACAATAAAAATACAGTTTTTACACACACACTGTAACTTTAAAACCATACATTCAATTTCAATAAAAGTTGCATATTCAGACTCAGCATACATCAAACATAAACACTTCCAAAAATCAGCCAAATCCCTCCAGTGGATCAAAAGTTAGCTGGAAGTCCTTTATGACCGACCGCAAGCACAATTTCCTGCCCAAAACAGTTCCATAGATTTGGGCTGTGCGGTCGGTCAATTTCATGCCGAAAAACGACTAAGTCCCATTTCGAACGGGACTTAGTCTCTGGAGCTGCAAGTTCCGTATGGGAGAAGGTAAGGGTCAGCGGTGTTCGGCAAAATGTGTAGCCGATTTTAGTTCCACAGAATCTTTAGCATACACCGCTGACCGCATTCGAGGAAACCAAGATGGCCGCCGCCACGTGCAATTGACCGGCAGTAACCTCACAGCCTGGGAGGTAAATTGCCTGCACACTTTAGCTTCTGGGTGGTCCGCCTGTGTGGCACTTGGTTCAGTAAGCCCTATTTACTGAACCAAGTGGGGGAAAGCCAGGGGCAAGTTATTTTACCGGTCTGGGGACATAGTCTTAAAGGGACATTGTTCACCAAAGTCACAATATGTCCCCAGACGGTTCTTAAAGGGCCATACACACCAATAAAAGTCCATACGTTTTCAGGGGCCATAGTCTTAAAGGGTATTGTTACCCAAAGTCTCAATAGGTCCCCAGACAGTTCTTAAAGGGCCAGCAGCAGTACAATAAAATACCATTCACTTTACTTAAAGGGCCAGCAGTCGCACGATAAAATACAATATGCCCCAAATATGTCCAGGGGCCATAGTCGCAGGGCAGGAGGCTAGCAACCAGGCTTCTCCAGTTCACAGGGGCGAAGTTGGTTTCGCCACAAAAAGAATAGGAAATTTATATGAGGGATCTAAACTAGCGACATTTACACAACTACAATCTAAATATAAACTCTTACCTAGGGAAATATTTCAATATTTGAGGATTAGAAATTGTCTTCTAACTAAAATATTGATGAAAGATCATTATATTGAACCCTATATTATTTGTAGTAAAAAAAAAAAGGGGGGAATCTCTAGATTTAATAAATTGTTTGATACATTAGACAATGTTATTGATGTGCCTCCATTTGGTAAATGGGAGAGGGACATGGGAAAGTCCCTCCCATTGATAGATTGGATAAATGCCACAATGTTAGTAAAACAAAGTATACAAAATATATCTTTGTTCGAAACACATTTAAAGATTATCTATAGGTGGTATATGGTCCCGGTTAGACTTCATAAAATATCCCCAATTTACTCAAAAGTATGTTGGAGATGTGGAAGAGAAGAGGGTACCATGCTCCATATATGGTGGGCTTGTATGGGGCTGAATAATATCAAAACCCAAATGCTAGGTTTAATGAAAAGTATCTTTAAGGAAGTCGTTATAATTAGTCCCGAAATGTTTTTGTTCAACATGGATTACAAATCATTTGATAAACAACAAAAATATATTATGACACATATATTTTTCGCAATAAAAATCAATATCGCTAGAGCATGGAAATCAACTAACCCTCCATCTTGGCAAGAAATAATGGACCAAATAAGGTTCCAATATAAGATGGAATCTACAACTAGAGCTTCGAGAGAGCTCTGGCAACCCTGGACCTCCAGATTTCCTATATAATAACGCAATATTGGATTAGGACCCAACCCACGCCGAGTCTCATACATATTTTTATGTTTTGTTTTTTTTTGTTTTTTTTTGTCTTTTTTCTCTCCTTTTGGAACTTATATAAATTATAGATGACTAATATGGCAAATAGGGAAAGGACCAAATGCAAAATAGATAAAGGTTTAATATAAGATGTAAATCTATAATTACCTTTCAATTCGAGAAATATATGTTCTATATAATGGAGAAATGTTAAATTGAGAACTGACTATGTATTGATCCCTATAACGTTAACCCGATATGTTCCTCCCCCTTTTTTTTTTTTTTTTTTCTCTGTTGTTGGATTGTGAAATAAACTCAATGTTATGGATACTCAAAAGAACTATTTTAATGCTGCAATATTTAAATCTGTATATTTACTGAATATTGGATATATGTATAAAGGAAAACAAAAAAAAATCTACAAATAAAATAAAAAAAAAAAAAAAAAAAAAGTCCATAGTTACAAAAAAGTAACATTTCTACAATAAAAATGGAAAAAAAAAAAGTGGAAAACCCAAGCAACTCATTCACGTCTGTCGAGTTTTTTATAGTAGAGTTTTTTGACCCATTGTGTTCTAATTATCTAAACTAGGCATGGCAGCAATACAATAGCTTTAGTGTTTAATTATAGGCTGTACACCTGGGCATTTGTTTACTCTCTCAGTGTTAGTTACCAAAATCACAATTCTCAGACATTCAAAGTGAATTTAAGGGGATTCTGTAGTGCAAGGAAAACAAACTGGTCAAACTGTCAAGGCTCCCTCCCGCGGCACTGAAGGAGTTAATAACCCCTTCAATCACTTACCTGAGGTACTTCGGCGCTGGCTCAGCTCCACCCACGCTCCTTCCCCACTGACGTCCGCCGGCGGGGGAGGCCTAATGCGCATGCGCGGCAGTTATTCAATGCTTTCCTGTGGGGAAAATCTGACGCTGGAAGTCCTCATGCAGAGCGTGAGGACGTCCAGCGTCAGATAACGGACCATTTCAATTCCGGAAGTCCCTCTAGTTTTTAAAAACTGCAATAATTAACACTGTAGGGTTAAGGCTGATGGGTGATGGAAGTTTGCACTCAGACCACTTCAATGAGCTGAAGTGGTCTTGGTGCCTACAGTGTCCCTTTAAACTTTGAGGCCAATGTAGCCAAACTGGAAACATAGCTGGTTTAGGGATTTTTTTTCAATTCAGTTATTGTGATCTTAAATCTAAAATTCACTTTCATTTAGAAACATAGAATGTGATGGGAGATTAGAACCGTTTGGCCCATCTAGTCTGCACAATTTTCTAATTACTTTCATTAGTCCCTGGCCTTATCTTATAGCTAGGATAGTCTTTTGCCTATCCCACGCATACTTAACCTCTATCACTTCAGCTGGATGGCTAGTCCATGCATCCACTACCATCTCTGTAAAGTAATATTTTATTTTTAAACCTTTACCCCTCTAATTTAAGACTATGTCCTCTTGTTGTGGTAGTTTTTATTCATTTAACCCGTTAACGCCGTTAGGGCATTATATGCCGTCCCTATTATATTGGGCTTTAAAGCCGTTACGGTGGCATAGTACGTCCTAACGGCTTTGAGCCACAGCACCCGATGTGTACTCACCTCCACCGCAATCCACTTCTGGGGGACTGCCTGACATCCCTGGAAGTCCCCCCTCAGCAATTTAGCCCCCCAGGGGCCATGTGATCTCTCTGAAAGAGCGATCACATGGCAGGCATAGCTGCCTATGCAGCTGCCTGCAGTGGACTGCCTAAACTGACAGGCAGTCCTCCTGCTGGTGAAATAAGATTAAAACAATGTTAATAAAGCAACCAGGGGTAAATATATATATATATATATATATTGCTTTTTTTAAGGAGGAGTGCCCTGCTTTGTATTTTGTTCCTATATGTATATATGTATATATATATATATATATATATATATATATATATATATATATATATAGTTAGCAAAATACTTGGAATGAATTTTTTTATATATATATAAAATGTATATATATAAATAGATATAATTACATAACAAATTACATAAATATACATGTAGGATTTAAATACATATATATGGATATATATTTAAATTCTACGTGAAAATTTATGTAATCTATTAAAATAATTAAGTCATTTTATTAATTATAATTTGAGGTGTCAGCCTGACAACCCAGGCAGCAAGTCCAGATAATTTAATCAGCCTGACAACCCTGGACATGGGGGTATTATTTTACTTGGAAGACTTCCCTGAACACAAATTTGTGTGTTATAAAACAGTAAACTTATCACGACGATTATATAGTAAAAGTGCAGCTTTTGTGTAAAAAATGCAAAAAACTAATATGAACGCTAAATTTGGCTTGCGTTCGTGACTTAGTGGCTACTAAAAAACACTGGACATACCCCATTTTGAATACCCTGGGTTGTCTACTTTTTCAAATGGTATGCCATGGTGGGGTTAATTTTCATTTCTGGGCTGCCATACGGTCTCAAAGGCAACATAGCCAACCTGGCAAATTTCAAGTTTCAAAAACTGAAATTGGCAAATCTTATATTTGACCCTGGAAAGCCAAAACCCCATAAAACCTGTACATGACGGGTACTGTTGAACTCGTGAGACATTACTCTACACAAATATTAGTGTTTTAAAGCAGTAAAATCTATAATACTGTTGATATAATTGGTGAAAATGCAGTTTGTATGTGAAAAATGCAAAACAAAACTAATATAAACGCTAACTTTGGCCATGGTTTGTGACTAAGTGGCTACTAAAAAAGACTGGACATACCCCATCAATACCGTGGGTTGTCTACTTTTACAAATGGTTTGCTAAGATGTGGTTAATTTTCATTCCTGGGCTACCATACGGTCTCAAAGGCAAAATGGGCCAAACAAACCAATCTGCCAAATTTCAATGGAAAAAGGAAAAGCCCTATATTTGACCCCTGTAAGTTTCCAAAAACCCATGAAACCTGTACGTGGGGGTACTATGATACTCCTGAGACATTGTTGAATACAAATATTTGTATTTTAATCTCAGTAAAATCTAACAGTATTATGACATTCACAGTTAAAATGCCAGGCAGAACTTAAAAAAATAAAAACATTTCTTAATTTCTTATTCTTTTTAAGATTTTATTCACATTTAGTTATGTTGCATATATAAATATTGAAATGAAAGCCCTGTTTCTCCTGAACAAAAATGATATATACTAAGTGTGGGTGCACTTAATATAAAAGAGGTGAATTACGGTTAAAAAACATATAGCGCAAATTCCAGTTTTTTTTTTTTACGTTTTGTTTTGATCACAACTTGTACAATTGGCTCCGTCCTTAAAGGGTTAAATATAGTCTCCTCCTTTACTGTGTTGATTCCCTTTATGTATTTAAATGTTTCTATCATATCTCCCCCCCCCCCCCCCCCGCCTCATCTTTCCTCCAAGCTATACAATTCACTTTGATCTCTCACTTTAGTGAATAACCCTGTTAATCTATCACCTTGTTAAAAAATAAAAATAAAAAAAAAAACATATATATATATATATATATATACAAAAAGCCCTTTGCTCCATATAATGGCTAAGTCATGTAAATATTTGGGTTTTATTTACTAAAAAGTCAAATTGGTAAAATTCTTTATTTTAACTATTTTTTAAATTCTTCAAATTTGACCTAACGTTTGAAATCTCCTTATCATCTCCACAATTTACTGAATAAACTTCATTGCAGTAAAATCGAAGTACGTGTGTTGAGGTTTGTTTCAGCAAGCTTTTGTAATAACAAGTTTTCATAACATTAAATAGGAAGTTTTTATAACAAAGTAGTTTTTATTGCACAACAGTCATTTCCTGAGGTTATACTAACGATGACAAACTTAAATAAATGATAGTCTAAAGATTGGACTACTGAAATTGTATTATATATATATATATATATATATATATATATATATATATATAGTTAAATAAAGTAAAGCAAGCTGCACTCACGGACTTTATGAATTCAAATGGTGTTTATTCCATCGAAGGTAGAAAAAAAGAAGATCTTCTTTTTTTCTACCTTCGATGGAATAAACACCATTTGAATTCATAAAGTCCGTGAGTGCAGCTTGCTTTACTTTATTTAACTACAATTTACCTCCCTGGAAGTTTGGCACCCGGCAGGCCTCTTAAGGCACAACTTTACACTTTGAGCGTGAGTGCTGAGAACTTTTGTATTTCTATATATATATAAATAAAATCAGGAAAACAATATAAGTGAATAAGTGGTAATTAATCGCACTCATCATATATAGTAAATAATGCAACAACCTAACAAGTGCACTAGCTCAACCAAACACTACATGAAAAGTTGCAATCGGAATATAAAACACTCAAAGTCTATATAATCACACCAGTACATAAAAAACTCACAGGAGTAAATCTTGTTGTGACTGAGATAAGATTTACTCCTGCGAGTGTTTTCTACATATATATGTAGAAAATCACATACGCTTTGTGTGTTTTACATTCACTTTACAGACATCACATTACCAGTTAATATACCGTCAGGGTCTTTCCATTAAAAAGTGAATTATCAAGACTTGAAAGTGAATTGACCTAAAATTTAAAAATTCATTTTGAATTCAGTTTGAATTCCCACCAATTCATTCTTTACATCGAAAGCAATCATAAAGAAAAAAATCGCTGCACTTTTTTTCACAAACTTATAAGATGATAAATGACTTTATGAAATACGATGGCCTTGATTCGTATAGTAAAAGGGGGCCTTGATTATATAAAGATATCGTAAAAGGGGGCCTTGATTATATAGATATCCTTTTCACGAGTCCCTTTGCTATTTTGGGGCTCTTTTATTAGTCCCTTTTGTTATTTTGCTCCATGTACGGCTAAGAGATTACGATACAGTGTTGGTGTGCAGGGTTCTTGAATTATAAACATAATACTGAAAGTGTTACATTTCTGGAAACTGTGACATTTTGTTACGGTTAATTACACCTCTTTACTACTGTCGTTTTAGACCATTTTGAACAATAGACAGTTTCCCAAGAGCACAGTTGTATAATGCTGAAAGCATGAACGAAATACAAAGCACCAATTTAGGGTGTCATCAGGTTCATTCACTAAACAATGTTTTCCTGAAATCTCAATTTAAAAGTTTAAGACATTTTAATTTTCTTTTTCAACTTGTCTCATTTTTGGATTTAGGTTTTCAAAATAAATAAATAATGGTTTTACATGACTAGCAAACTATTTCAATGGTCAGATCATGTTTTAAAATCCCATTCTGCACTGGAGCTGAGATCACAGGTGAAGTATTCTTTATATTGACAGACAACATACAGCACAGTTGTCTTGTCTCACGGCAACACTGGGCACTCCAAAACAGAAGCTACTATTTAAATGTACATTTTACAATCTCCTGATAATGGAATTGTGGGTAAGGAGCAGAGGAGATAGAAATTGCAGTTTCCCCATGTACTCTCAGGTCATATAACAGTCAGGGAAGGAAATACATTAATGGCATTAATTCAGTCCGTCTCCTTGAGAGGGGGGATTTGAGAGGCAAAATAGTGTGACTCTTTCATGGCATATAAATAAAGGGTGGGCCTAGATCCTGCTCCATTTTATAGAATACATGTAACAAAACCAGATTATCAGGTGGTAACGAGTAACTGCCAGTGATTAAATCACTGTGTATGTATAATAATGAGACAATGACATTCCCTAGCAGCAATGAAATGGCCATGTTACTATATAATCATGTTACCAGTACACAGAACATATATATTGCATTTTATCATCATACTAAGTGTAAATAAATAATAATAAATATAGAACACATTAATTATCTCTTCAACAACACTTCAGATACCACAACAATTTGTGACTTTGCTTAATTCTCAGAAATGTATTAATGAGAAGAAAACATCATGACCACATCTTATTTACATGTCATTATGGCTAAAAATCAATCTCTAAAGGCAAATAATGCACATTAATATTGACAGGATTTCGTTGTTACCGAAAAATCTATTTACTATAGTGCATCAACCTTGTAAGAGGAATTATCTGCCGGTTAAGCTTCTATTTCATGAGATGATCTGCTATGAACAGGGAATATCTTATATCTAAGCCATATTAAACTAGTGGTGATATCAAAAGTGATTTCAAAATATCCTGCTTTTACACGTAAACTAGGGAACAATTTGCATCCCTTGCATATCCCAAGGCAAGCTTTAGTAAAAGACTTTTTTAGAAACAGCAGCTCTAAGAGGTGATGCATTTAACAATTCTCCCAAAATGCAATTCTGAATATGCAAATACACCTAGACAAAGTATCATAAGGTTTTCAAAGATTAATATAAGCTCCTTCAGAAAAGACACCGTATTTTAAAACACAATCTTCATTTGTTGAAAGCATAATATGCACATCAACAATTTTAAAAAGCTAATATGAAATATTTAATAACATTTGTTAAACAAAATCTGTTAAATGAGTCATAAAAATGTTTAATTAATCATTTAATGGAAATGGATGTGTTTCTGTTATCGTCTACTGATCAACATAACAGGGTTTGTTCAATAAATAGGGATGTATAATGAATCGAAAATCGAATTGCACAATTCAGACTAGAATTTTCAATCTATGGCTATAGCTGAGTTTTATCATTTTTCCAAATCAGCTTTTTTAAATTTTAAAGTTATCATTTCGGTTTTCAATGCAGAACACTTCACTGTTTGATGTGTAAACCCTTATTGTATGGGTTAAACTTATCACAGCAACACACACTGAGACACACTAACAACTGAACTATTTTAGCTTATATAAACTAATATATCGTCAGTAAATAAATTAAATTAATGTATATCTTATCTCTTTGCAAAAGACGCTGGATACAGTTTGATTAATTAAAATCACTTCCTAAAAAGAAAACCCCCCAAATACTCCATCTAAAAGCAATTTTAACACACAATGAGAGATTAAAAGATAGTTCATATATTTGTGGCGGTTGCAAACATAAAATTGAAATGCATTTGCCTACTTAGATATTACTAATATCAGTAAGCTGAAATAATAAATAAATGAATATAAGAGAGCATTGGTAAGTCTATAATTTTAATAGCAAATATTTGTTCAATAAATATTTTAGGATTATAAAAAAGGATAAAAGGATCAAGCAATATGTTATGTGTCTTTAAAGTTATGTCTTGTCATAAAATGCATTGCCTGATAAATTTATAGAAAATACATTTATAAAGTGAATTTGATACATGGTAAAAAAAAAAAAAACCTCAATAAGAAAACAGCCAACTTACTGGTATTAAGTGATAAATGCTTCTCTGATCTTTTGACTATCATTCTTCTATTTGGATATAATTCGTTAATGTTAATATCTATTCTCCATCATACAGAAAACTACCCTAAATATATTTATACCTTAATGAAAAAAAAATACAAAACTGTTTTACCCAAATATATTAATGTGAACAGAAATAACGACGGTAGTAAACTTACTACTTAAGCAGAAAATAAATATCAATAATTTGATCCACACTCCCATCGTTGAGCAATTCTGTTTCTTGTTCTCTGTTGCTCTTTGTATTCCTTGTGCTGTACTGACATTTTTGAATAACTGTACAGGTGCTTTTGTAGGTTTGCAGTGGGCAAGGCTCGAATACCAATACCTGTTACATAAGTCAAACCTGTTTTCTCTTGCACAGTCGTTTGTTTAAATAAGTTTCCTGGACACAAAGGGACAGTGACAATTACAGAGTGAGATATGAAACACATGCATCTAACAGATATGTTTCCATTTATTGGATCATTGAGAAATACTTTTGTGTGTTTTGTATTTCTTCACTTTGATGAGAAACAATAAAAAAAAGTTTTATATGTACTAGGCATATCATAAAATTATATTGCCAAATAAAAAAATTCTAAGTGAAAATTTACAACATAAAATATTTATTTTTTCAGATTTAGCAAATAAACGTTATCTTTTAGTACTTATTAACCCCTTCAGGACCGCTGACGGTTCAGGACCGTCAGCGGTAAAACGTGCGTTTGGACTGCTGACGGTCCTGAACCGTCATAGCGAAAAACGGGCAAAAGATCAAAGATCGCTCCCACCAGTATAACGCTGTAACTATCTGCCAGACATCCCAGGCAGATAGTAACAGCCAATCGCTCACAATTGGCTGCTGTCAAAGTGGGTGTTACAAAAACTCACTTTTGACAGTGATCTCTGCCCCTCTCTCCTCTGTAGCATTTTGTGAGACGAGAGAGACAGAGATCGTGATAGTTTGTTGCAGCAGAAGTGTTCCAGAGCATTATACAGTATCTAAAGTGAATAAAAAATCCCTTTTAACCCATTCCCTGCCAGATCTGTTACAGCAGTGCATTTGTACTGTCTGTAATTATTTATTTTTGCCCTTAAAGGGTTAAATTTGTTTTAAAAAGCTGTGTCTTGGTCTGTCTTGTTCTGTCTTGGTCAGTCAGTTTCCTTCCCCCAAATCTCCATTAGATTTTTGTGACAGGAGTTAGTTTAGGGATTGCTGTTTAGTCTGTTTTAGTAAAGAAAAAAAAAAGTAGAAATGTTTTTTTTGTGTGTTTGTAATTTGTTTTAGTCATGTGTAAAACATGCAGCATATGTATAACTTGCAGGAGGCATATGCCTTCTTGGTGTCAGACTCTGACGCCACTGACACTGCGTCAGATTTTGACCCAGGTCAGTTTTCTGACACGTCTAGTCAAGACGACATGTCATCTGTGTGTGAGCCGGCTGAAGAAAGAAGCTGTGCTTCCTCTGCTACGCCGAATGTGGAGAAGGACTGGGTACCTCCACAGTTAGCCGAACCCAACGTCCCCCCTTTTAGTGCCAACGCAGGCATTAATGTTAATGTGAATGGCTTCTCCCCATTGCAGTATGTAGAACTATTTTTACGGGATACCATCTGGGAGGAGATTGCTTCCCAGACTAACTTGTATGCTACCTAATTTATTGATAACAATCTAGGTAGCTATACAGTCAGGGAGCATGACTGGCATCCCACAGATGTTCCAGAGCTTAAAAAATTCTGGGCTCTTACAATGCTCATGGGGATTATAAAGAAGCCACCAATTCGCTCATACTGGAGCACCAACCCAATAATGTCTAGTCCAGTATTCTCCCAAACCATGCCTAGAGCCAGATATGAGTTACTGCTGAGATTTTTACATTTCAGTGACAATACCCCCTGTCACCCTAGAGATCACCCCCAATACGATAGGCTTCATAAAATACGCCCACTACTAGACCATTTTCAGGACAAAGTTTCGGATGTTTATACCCCCCAACAAAATTTAACCATAGATTAATCTCTAATGAAATACAAGGGGAGATTAGGGTTCAGACAATACATCCCCTCAAAGCGATCTAGATATGTCATAAAATTGTACAAACGGTGCAAGAGCGAAAGTGGATACACGTTTGCCTTCCATGTATATGAGGGGAAAGATGGTCAACTGGACCCTCCTGGCTGTCCTGACTCCATGGGGACAAGTGGGAAACTTGTATGGGACCTACTAAACCCCTTGTTTAATAAAGGTTTATGTGGATATTTTTTATAGTAGTGTCTGTCTGTTTAAAACACTATATGGTTTACAGACACTGGCCTGCGGCACTGCCAGAAAAAATTCCAAAGACTTTCCATGATCTCTCATAGAGGCAAAATTGAATAAAGGGCGAATGTAAAGCACTTCGCAAAGCTGAAGTGCTTGCACTAAAATTTCGGGACAGGAAGGAAGTCAACATGCTAACCACCATCCATGACAAACGCATGTCAGAGTCCAAACCGGTTTGCATCAGGGCTTATAATAAGTACATGGGGGGGTGTTGGTTTGGCTGATCAGCTGATGCAGCCATATCTTATTTTATGAAAAACCAAAGCATGGTATAAAAAGGTGGCTATCGATCTGATGCAAATAGCAACCCACAACTCATTTTTGCTTTTTTTTTTTTTTTTTAAATAATCCAGGGAAAACCACCTTTCTCCAATTTCAGTTGAAAATTATTTATTTAACAATTTATGGAGATGGACAAGTTCCAACAACAGTGCAAGCTGAGTCCAGACATTTTATTTTTAAGTTACAACCAACTGCTAGAAAAAAAAAACCCAGAAACGTTGCCATGCCTGTTTTAAAAACGGGAAAAGGACAGACACCGCTTTTCACTGTCCTGATTGCCCTTCGAAACCAGGACTGTGTGTAGGAACATGTTTCAAGCTGTACCACACAGAACAGTTGTAAGAAGTGTTCCTGAATTTTTATTTTATTTTTTGTTTCTTTGGAAAGCAGCCATTTTTTGTTAGTCTGTTTCCTTCCCCCAAATCTCCAGTTAGATTCTATTTGCAGGAGTCAGTTTAAAGATTGCTGCTAAATGTACATTTGCTACCTGCACATTTGGTCTAACAAGTTTTCTGGCAGTAACACATAACCAGCTGGCCAAAACCAGATGACGTGTACATAAAAACCAGAATAAAAAAATTACCACTACACTTTCTTTGGGGGGCAAAATGGTTGGGGGGAAGTAGTCAAAACACCCCATCTTCTATAACCTTTGATGTCTACTTTTTAAAAATATATACTATATATACTGTCATGATGGTAACATTAACTGGGGTGTGGCGGAACCAACCTCGCCACTGACCACTGGAGGAGCCCGCCTCCTGCCACTGGACTATGGCCCCATGTTTACACTGTTCTTTTTCCCTGCAGAAAGGCTGGTTCGTGCCTTTCTGTGGACTGTTGAAGCCATGCTCTCCCAGATAGCTATGCCATGGAGCCCAACCGTATACTGAAAGACTGTATGAAAGACTTTGGCTCCATGGCGATTGAACTGTATGTGATCTAAAGGCCATCCGGTAATAATGTGCGCTCAGATCTAAGCTATCTGTGGATAGGTAGAATGTGTATGTTCTATGTGATAAATGTAACGGTATGCATTTGTATGTGTTTTATTGTCCTTTGTCTGCCATGTGGCTAATGGAGTTTTGCCTCTGTCCTTGGAGATAATTGGATTACTTCCCAATTACCTCCAGGACAGAGAGGAGGGATTGTGATGCATTGTGGGATTGTAAGCTTGTGATTGGTCAATGTCCAATATGTTTCCCAGTCTTCCATCTGGTCCCCTAGGGGAGTGTCCACCAGGTGGGAGACCTGCATAAAAGCTGGGCAGGTAGCCCCAGTAAATCAGTTCTGCTTGACCCTCAAACGAAGTTGTGGCAAATACAGCCACTATATATTGTCCTGTATGTATAACCACTGTTAATGTATGTGTATACCCCTTTAACAAAGAACCAAGCGTGTATGTATTATGTATATTCTGGTTCAGGGGAATGTTAGCATTCATATGCTGGCGGCATGTAAAACCACCAGCCTACAGGTAATCGTTTCACGAACGGTGAATTTCAACACCATTCGTGAAACGAACAAAGCTACCGAATGGAGACCACACACAGGAGGTCGTGTGGCACCCATTAACGATTGCAACAATGTTGCAATTGGTATTTAAGAGGATTCAGGGTGGCCGTCGTTTGACTACCGACCATGCGGCGGTCGGCCATTTTGTATCCTTTGTTCGTCCAGCGGTATTTGGTCGTCGAGCGCCTGGAACTAAAATTGGCTACTCGATGACACGAATACCGCTGGACTTCCAAGCCGTTCGGGAGCCCCGGTCTTTCGGTAATGTGGTCTCTGAAGCTCAATCGGTAGTTTGAAGCAAGTATATGTATAATATGTATTCCGTGCGGCGTTCGGTTAGTTAAGCTGGGATCCGAGCGGTAATTTCACGAAAGGTACGCTCAGACCCCAGCTATCTACCGAACGTCCAACCATGTTAAAATACCGAATATTACTCGTTATGTATTTTAAACGTAAATTGTCAGTTCTGCTGCACAAGGGGATAATCCACTTAACTATATATTTCAGTGGGAGTATCCCTCTTGTCCAGCAGTGCCTGATGGGAGAAATGTGGGGAATGCCCCTGCTATGTCATTATGGAAACCCCTTGCATGGGGACCTGCATAAATGCTGCAACTTGGAATAAAGCACTCAGTTGACTCCCAGCCTATGTCTCGTCTAGTTCTTGGGAGGGAAGGATTCTTATTACGCTACCTGGAATATTGTATGCTGTACCTGCCTATGCTGATTATTACCTGTGTTCCTGTCTACCAGCGGAGATCTTGCAAATGGTACTGCCTCTCCGCTACAATTGGTGGCAAGCGACGAGATTTTGACTACCCAGCAAAGCAGCGTTCGGCGGAATCCTAAACGAAAGCAACAATGCGTGAGTTTATTTATTCGGTGGGAACCAGAACCCGAGAACACGGAGAAACTCACGAACGGCCGTTAAATGAACACGGATTACACGCTCTTAAAGAGAAGTACGCTGAAAGAGCTGCTGGAGGCAAGAGGAACAACCGCCAGCAGCAAGACAAAGGCTACACTCATAGCGGAGCTAATGGAAGGGGACAGAGCCGCAGCTGCTGCAGCACCTCCAAGGGAGGAGGAGCAAACAGAGTTTGAAAGGGAGTACAGAAGCAGGATGGCTTTGTTCTCCCCAGCAGTAGCTGACCAGATGGCTGACAGGGTCTATAACGATGTGCAGGACTACATCATGCTTCGAAGGTCGCAGATGACCCCCCAAACGGGAGCCACATCACCTGTTCAGATCCTACCAGGGAAACCAAAAATTCCCTACCAAGCTTTCAAAAACTATACAGAAGCAGATGGTGAGGTAAACGACTACCTGCAGGACTTTGAGAGACTATGCCAGTTGCACAACATCAGCGTGGAGGATCAGGTACCTCTACTGGCAGGGAAATTATCTGGTCGCGCTGCAGAGGCATATCGTGCCGTACCAGATGAGGACAGCACAAACTATGCCAAGGTAAAACAGGCCATTCTAGCCAGGTACGCAATTACCTCAGAGGCCTACCGGCTAAAGTTCCGAGAGCTAAAGAAACTACCCAGGGACACCCACACAGAATGGGCACATCGCTTACAACGAGCAGCCAAGGGGTGGTTGGAAGCCACCCAAGTAACCATCCTAGACGAACTGTTCCAACTTATGGTGATAGAACAGTTCTTTGGGGGACTATCGCCACAGTTGCAAGATTGGGTGTGAGATCGGAAACCACGCACCCTACAAGACGCAGCGCAGCTGGCCGATGAATTTCAGGATGTCAGGAGGGAACAGCGGGCCCAAATAAAAACCACATATGGGCCTACCGCACCAGTTCCAGCCGTACCCACAACAGTACCAGCACGTCCGGGGGTAAATAATAACATTTACACCCCCAGGTATCCGGCTCAACCCCCGATACGATGCCACACCTGAAACCAACAGGGACATATGCAGCGGGATTGCCCCCGTAACTGGCCACGTCCCAGCTGGAATAACCCGGCACCCAACCAACGAGCAGCAGTGCACTGTGCCCAGGCCGAGCCCTACCAAGTGCCCGAGGTCCTAACTTCCACCGAGGAACCTCTGGGTACATTAAATGAGGTAAATCCGGTCCAAGCCGCCTCTGACAACCGGCAAGGGCACAGGCAAGAGGTACAGATGGAGGGCAGAAAGGTACAGGGGTTGCGAGACTCTGGAGCCACTATAACGCTGGTCCGCAACCACCTGGTACCTAAAAGTCACCTCACCGGGGAATGTGTGGCAGTACGTGTAGCAGGCGGAGCAATCTATAAAATCCCCACTGCCAAGGTACACCTGAATTGGGGAGCGGGGAATGGAAATGTGGAGGTGGGCCTAATGCAGGATTTACCAGCAGATGTCATTTTGGGCAACGATTTGGGGGAGCTGACGTCAGCTTTTGTTCCCCAATCCAATACACGAGAGGCTTATCCGGTTGTAACCCGGCAACAGGCTCGCACCACAGCACCACCTAACCACTCTAAAGCTCAGGTAAGCAATGTACCCCCCATGCCTAATGTCATCCCCTGGGCGTCTCCCTTAGAATTTGGGTCAGAAGTGGCTCTAGATCCCTCTTTAAAACTGTACAAAGACCGGATAGACAAAAATCAGGCAGGGTTCGAGGGAGAAAGGTATATCTGGGATAAGGGACTCCTATACCGCCAAGCCGAGAAAGTGATAGCCGGAGCGATCCCCATACCTATTAAGCAATTAATTGTCCCACGGAAGTATAGACTGGAGCTGCTGCGCATCGTGCACGATATACCCTTGTCCGGTCACCTAGGGATTAGCAGGACCTAACACAGGTTAACCCAGAATTTCTTTTGGCCAGGTATCTCCCAGGATGTACGGCGGTATTGCAAGACCTGCGATACCTGCCAACGGGTAGGGAAGAGGGGTGACCATTACAAGGCCCGGCTATGATCCCTCCCCATAATTGAAGAACCCTTTAGCAGGGTCGCAGTTGATATAATAGGGCCCCTAGCTAAACCTAGCCCCTCCGGTAAAAGATGTGCTAACGGTGGTGGACTACGCCACCAGATACCCTGAGGCAGTGGCCCTGACCAATGTGCACGCCGAAACGGTAGCTGATGCCCTAATGCAAATCTTCTCCCGCGTGGGATTTCCCCGGGAAATTATTTTGGATAGGGGTACTCAGTTTACCGCCGAAGTGATGCACCAGCTCTGGAAACTATGTGGGGTGCAACAGATTTTGAACTCCACATACCACCCCCAGTCCAACGGGCTCTGTGAACGTTTCAACGGCACTCTCAGACAGATGATCCGGACGTTCATGGATACCCAGAAAGACTGGGAAAGGTTCCTTCCCCATTTAATGCTCGCCTATAGGGAGGTACCCCAAGAGTCCACCGGATTCTCCCCGTTCGAACTTCTGTTCGGGAGGAGAGTGAGGGGCCCACTCGATTTAATCCGGGAACATTGGGAGGGGGAACGGACCATTAATGGTACACCTATCGTACCATATGTGCTGGAATTTAGGGAACGCTTGGAGGCCTTGACTCAGACTGTGCGCGACAACCTTCAGGCGGCCCAACGGCGACAGTGCCGATGGTACGATAGGGGAGCCAGGGACCACAGCTTTCAGATGGGACAAAAGGTATTCATATTATGACCCATCCATAAAGACAAGCTGCAGGCCTCCTGGCAAGGCCCATACAAGGTGGTAGAGCAAATATGCGATACCACCTATGTGATCGGCCCGGTCACCGGCACAGGGGTTAGACGCATGCTCCACGTGAACATGCTCAAGCCCTACCAAGAGCGGACAGAGGAGGTCACTGCGATCTGCGCGTCCGCCGCCGAGGATTTTGACAACTTACCTCTCCCCGATCTCTTAGACCAGGAGAGAGATTTGGGAGGGATACAGCTGGGGGAGCGGCTAACCGCCCCAGAACGGACTCAAGTCCAAAACTTAATTAGGGAGAAAAGGGCCACCTTCTCTAACTTGCCCGGATACACTCCCCAAGCCACCCACAAAGTAGAGACTTTGGACCAAACTCCCCTCCGCCAACCTCCCTATCGTTTCCCAGAATCTGTAAAAGGGAGTATGCATAGGGAGGTTGCGGAGATGCTCCAGCTAGGGGTGATAGAGCCCTCGGATAGCCCTTGGGCCTCCCCAGTGGTGCTAGTGCCGAAACGGGATGGAACGACCCGTTTCTGCGTAGACTACCGGAGGCTCAAAGACAAAACCACCTCCGATGCTTACCCGATGCCCCGGATAGACAAGCTCCTAGATAAAATGGCCAGGGGCCAGTACCTCACCACAATAGATTTGTGCAAAGGGTACTGGCAAATTCCACTAGCCGAGGACGCCATCCCCAAGTCGGCGTTTGTCACCCCGTTTGGCTTGTACAAGTTCAGAGTCATGCCATTCGGGATGGAAAAATGCCCCGGCTACCTTCCAGAGGATGGTGGATCGGCTACTGGATGGGTTTCAGGAGTATGCTTGTGCATACCTAGACGATATCGCCATTTTTAGCTGCTCCTGGCCTGAACATCTGACCCACATAGGAGCCGTACTAGACCGCATTAGGGAAGCAGGATTGACCCTCAAGCCCAGCAAATGCCACATAGGGATGGCCGAGGTCCAGTATTTGGGGCACCGGGTAGGCAGCGGTCAGCAGAAACCCGAGCCGGCTAAGATAGAAGCCGTTGCCAAGTGGCCAACCCCCCGCACCAAGACCCAGGTTTTAGCGTTTTTAGGTACTGCAGGGTACTACCGTAAATTTGTGCCCAATTACAGCGCCCTCGACAAACCTCTCACTGATCTTACCCGCAAAAACTTACCTAAGATAGTAACCTGGGCCCCAGAGTGTGAACAGGCATTTCAGCAGCTAAAAACGGCACTTGTGAACGCCCCTGTACTTTCTGCTCCCGATCCAACTAAACGATTTCTCGTTCATACAGACGCTTCTATGTTTGGATTGGGAGCAGTACTGAGCCAAGTCGGAGCGGATGGCGGCGAGCACCCAGTGGCCTATCTAAGCCGGAAACTTTTACCCCGGGAGGTGAGCTACGCCGCCATTGAAAAGGAGTGCCTGGCTGTGGTGTGGGCCCTCAAAAAGTTACAACCCTATCTGTATGGACAAGCTTTTTCATTACTCACGGATCACAACCCGTTGGTGTGGCTAAACAGGGTATCCGGGGACAATGCCAGGCAGCTGCGCTGGAGTTTGGCGCTGCAGCCTTTTGACTTTACCATCCACTACCGCCCTGGGAAACAAAACGGCAACGCCGACGGGTTATCTAGACAAACAGACATTGACAAGTGATCCGTGAGTACTCCCCCGGACATCCCCAAGCAGATTCGTTAGGATCAGACTGTGTATGCCGGCTTGGTTCTGGGGGAGCATTGTGGCAAATACAGCCACTATATATTGTCCTGTATGTATAACCACTGTTAATGTATGTGTATACCCCTTTAACAAAGAACCAAGCGTGTATGTATTATGTATATTCTGGTTCAGGGGAATGTTAGCATTCATATGCCGGCGGCATGTAAAACCACCAGCCTACAGGTAATCGTTTCACGAACGGTGAATTTCAACACCATTCGTGAAACGAACAAAGCTACCGAATGGAGACCACACACAGGAGGTCGTGTGGCACCCATTAACGATTGCAACAATGTTGCAATCGGTATTTAAGAGGATTCAGGGTGGCCGTCGTTCGACTACCGACCATGTGGCGGTCGGCCATTTTGGATCCTTTGTTCGTCCAGCGGTATTTGGTCGTCGAGCGCCTGGAACTAAAATTGGCTACTCGATGACACGAATACCGCTGGACTTCCAAGCCGTTCGGGAGCCCCGGTCTTTCGGTAATGTGGTCTCTGAAGCTCAATCGGTAGTTTGAAGCAAGTATATGTATAATATGTATTCCGTGCGGCGTTCGGTTAGTTAAGCTGGGATCCGAGCGGTAATTTCACGAAAGGTACGCTCAGACCCCAGCTATCTACCGAACGTCCAACCATGTTAAAATACCGAATATTACTCGTTATGTATTTTAAACGTAAATTGTCAGTTCTGCTGCACAAGGGGATAATCCACTTAACTATATATTTCAGTGGGAGTATCCCTCTTGTCCAGCAGTGCCTGATGGGAGAAATGCAATGCATGATGGGAGAAATGTGGGGAATGCCCCTGCTATGTCATTATGGAAACCCCTTGCATGGGGACCTGCATAAATGCTGCAACTTGGAATAAAGCACTCAGTTGACTCCCAGCCTATGTCTCGTCTATTTCTTGGGAGGGAAGGATTCTTATTACACTACCTGGAATATTGTATGCTGTACCTGCCTATGCTGATTATTACCTGTGTTCCTGTCTACCAGCGGAGATCTTGCAGATGGTACTGCCTCTCCGCTACAGAAGTGTTGTCTCGTTCTTGGGGGGAATTGGATTGTATGCTGTTACAGTGCGACTGCCAGGAGTGTAAACTGTTCGTATGGTTTTTCCTGTTCGGCTGTTTACAGCATTCGTGTGTTTCCTGTTCGGGAGTTTGGAGCATTCCCCTGGTTCTAGGTCGGGAGATTGGTGAATTCATGTGTTTGCAGTTCGGGAGTTTGAGTATTGATGTGTTTGCAATTCGGGAGATTGGTGATTGCAGTAGCTGCCTGTGCATCTGAAAAGTGGAATATCGCCTAAACAGTTTTTAACCTCTTGTGTGCAAAACGGTCCGTTACATGGGGGTTGCAAAAATATGTCAAACTAAAGATAGACCAAGCATACCTATATATCAAGTTGAAAAACTGACATGTACAAGTTCTGATTGTTGCCTTTTGGCACCCAAACAACCCAGCAACCCTATACATGGGGGTATCGCTGTACTCGGGAGATGTTGCTGAACATTTTGGGCAGTGTTTGGCAGTGACACATAACAGGATCTGTTAATTCATGCCTAAAGTACAATGTGTGTGACAAAGAAACAAAAAAAGATTACTACCCAAAAGTTTGACAAAGGCTGGTGGTAGAATTCAGTGCGTGAAAAGTAAAATACCACCATTAAAAATACCCTGGGTTGCCTTCTTTTCAAAAATATATGGTTTGATGGGGGTAAAATACATTGGCTCAAATGGGACATGGGGGCAGGTTGATTGCATGTCAAAATTCCAAGTTGGGAAACTGATAAGCGCACCTGCCAAACGTGGCCTTTTACCCCCCAAATAACCCAACAAGCCTATGCATGGGTGGTATCACTGTATTCAGGAGATCTTGCTGAACACATATTGGGGTGTTGTTTGGCAGTGACACATAACAGGATCTGTTCATTCATGCCTAAAGTACAATGTGTGTGAAAAAAAAACAGAAACATTTTTACTAACTCAATGTTTGACAAAGCCTGGTGGTAGAATTAGTGCATGAAAAGTGTTAAAATACCACCATGTGAACTACCCTAGGGTGTCTACTTTTCAAAAATATATGGCTTGATGGGGGTAAAATACATTGACCGGCTTCAAAAATGTCCCAAATAGGACATGCATGCAGGTTGACTACATGTCAAAATTCCAAGCTGGGAAACTGATATGCGCACCTGCCAAATGTGGCCTTTTAGCCCCCCAACAACCCAACACACCTATACATGGGGGGTATCCCTGTACTCGGGAGATGTTGCTGAACACATATTTGGATGTTGTTTGGTAGTGACACCTAACAGAATCTGTGAATTTATACCTGAATTGCAAT